>NC_133771.1:37108526-37142828 GCF_003597395.2 Chelonoidis abingdonii | reverse complement strand
TTTTTTTCTTGTTTCCCTTGTTTTATCCCAGGGGATTGGGATAACTCACCAGGACTGGTGGGGCGAGACAGGAGGGGGGAGAGGTAGAATTTCTCTCTGTTTTCCTTGAATCTGTTTGCCTCTTTGTGGAAGGGAAGGGACATGCTTCTCTGTATGGTGATTTAAGGAGTTTGGATCAGTAATCTCTCAGGGTAGCCCAGCGAGGGAAAGTCTGGGAGGGGGAAAGAAGGGGGAATGGTTTATTTCTCCTTGTTTTAAGGACCCAAGGGATTTGGGTTCTTGGGGTCCTCAGGGAACGTTGGTGAGATCAGAGTGCCCCAAGACACTATATTTATAGGTGGCGGCAGTGCTATCAGATCTAAGCTGGTAATTAAGCTTAGAGGATTCATGTGCTAGTATCTCATTTTCTGAACTCGAAGGTTCAGATCTGAGAGGGAATGCTATGACAATGCTAGAGAGAGGCTCTGACTTTTTAAAAGCCTGCCAGAGCTATTGATGAGCATCATCATTTCCTTACTCTTGAGGAAATATACAAGACTCTCTGTAGGAGCGCACTCCTCTTGACCATTACATTAGTTCATAGCATCCATACAACAGGAGGCATGACCAAAAACATCACAACATTATACAATACTGGAAGTCTGCTTTTTCTTCTCTTAATACTATCATATTATGAAGTGATACATGTGACCCACTTCTTCCATTTTAGATCTTGATCTCTGAATGGTGTAACTTTCTCTACTGAGTGTCTGTTTCTCTTAGCCAGTTCTTACCATACTTTGAACTAAAATTAAGCAGACATCCTGTGGGTTACAAACCATTTTGTAGTACCATGGCTATCCGTGCTGTCTCTCAAAAAATGTAATATAAAGGTAGCATCTGAGTAACGACATCCATTAAATAGAACCAAAATGTTAGTGCCTTCTGTTGATTAGATGCCATTACTATAACATAACATCTAAATTACTTAATAAAGTTAGGTTAATAAAGTTTAGATGTATAACATCTAAATAACTTAAGTGCAAAAGATTGTACTGAAAATTGGAGGGAAAGGTATCAAAGAGCCTGCAAAAATATTTTCATCCTAAGCCAAGAAGGTAAGGAGAAAAATAGGGAAACAGTTACGCTCAAAAAATAGTTTAGGGAAACAGAGTACTCAGGATAATCTTGTAGCAACACAGGACAGACTAACTGAAGTTAGAGAGTTTAGGAAGAAAAGTAGTCAGTCTCAAAAGTGATACATCAGATTGAATGAAAAACACTGAAACAGAGGCAAGATTACACTAATATGCATGTCCACAATATCTGTTGTAAAAACAGAAATGCATTAAGCCGGATAACAGTCATGTGATATAAGTAGGGAATATTATTCAAGTAGTTAAAAAAGGGGTACACAAGCTAAAAATCAGCAAATTTCCTGATAGCCTGCAAAAATAAAAAATGCAATTATGTCTATTCATTTAAATAGATAGAAAGAAATAATTAAGATTCACAAATACTTTGATACATATATACTGTGCCTTTTTCTGTGTCAAGGTTTTTTCCCCCACTTTGAACTTTTAACATCCAAAAAGTGGGGACCTGCATGACTACTTTTAAGCTTAATTACCAGCTTAAATTTGGTACGCTGCCACCAGGCAAAAATATGGTGTTTGGCACACTTCTGTTCCCCCAAAACCTTCCCTGGGGAACCCAAGACCAATATCCTGATCTTATAATAACAAGAAAAATTAACCATCCCCCTCTTTCCCCAGACTCTTCCCCTCCTGGAGTTGCACTTGAACTATATGCTGGCAGACAGCTTTCACACTGACCCAACCTTATCCTTGGAATATTAACTAATTTTAGTTTCTTGTTTTCTTTTCAAGTTCTAAAACAAAGAGGGATTAACTCTTCCCCCCCACCCCTTTTCCTTCCCACACCATCGCTGTAGTTACAGACTTTCAATCCCCTTTGGATTTTAACAAGAAAAAAATCATCATGTTCTTAAAAAAGAAAGCTTATTAAAAAAGAAAGAAAAAGTAAAATTATCTCTGTAAATCAGGATTGTAAAATCTTTACAGGTATTCAGATTCAATGACGCGGACCTCCCCCCAACCCCAGCCTTAGGTTCAAGTTTTACAGCAAAACAGAGTAAAAAAAAAAAAAAAAAAAACAAAAACAAAAAAATAAATAATCCTTCCAGCAAAAGGGTAAAGCAACATCACAAGCTGAAAGAAACAAACATTAAAGAACCAATATAATCCGCCTTGCCTGGTATACTTAGAGAATTTTGAAACATGATAAGACTATTCAGAAGATTGTGTATGGTTGTCCCTCCTTGGTCTTCAAGACGGCGAACAACGAACAAACAAAAACACAAACAAAAGAACTTCCCGTCCACCAAGATTATTGAAAGATCTTGTCCCCCCATTGCGAGTCTTCTGGTCATGTGTCAGCAGTCGCCTCACTTCTTAACCCTTACAGGTAACAGATACATGAACCCTAAACATCTGTTCCCAAGGTATGACACGCCCCCAAAGATCTCAGAGACCAGTGATAATATTCTCCCATACATAACTCGCCATTGTGGAACCACACTTGGCGGTGGTAATTCTTCCAGAACTTTAGAATAAACAGATTAATTAAACACAATCCACCTTTTACATCGAGATTTATATACTAATTGTGTAAACTATTAAGACTTACATTTAAAGACAATTTTATAAACCATGGATACTGGAAACTTTCACAAGGTCGAGAGTGCATTGCTAGCCTTTTGGTTTAAGAAGCTCCTGAATGTGTTGAATTTCAAAATCAAAAAATCTTGGGAGCTAAACCGTCATCGAAAGCTTTTTTGTTGTTTCCCTTGGCAGTATGAAGCCACTTAGCGCGCGCTAATGGTCAGGTTTGTAGCGAACCGCCCGTCCCCCAGAACGTGCTATGAAGCACCGCAGGTCTCGATTGTAGCTTTTCCAGGGCATAACAATTGCCCATAGCCCATTTCTTTACTGCTGGACCAGTGGTTTCCCCTCTCACAACAGTTTCTTGCTGAGAAACACGACAGGATGGAAATTTTGATCCGGTTCTTTCTGCATTAAAACTGCTCCTACACCACACTGAGATGCATGTGTGGTTACTAGGAATGGTTTGTGGAAGTCTGGGGCCCTTAGCACAGGGTCAGACATGAGTGTCGCCTTAAGCTGGGTAAAGGCCTTCTGACACTCATGGTTTATGAAACAATAGGAAGCCACAGTTCAGTCTTGACTTTGGTAGCAAAATATACTTCAAAAAAGGAACAAACAAAAGTTATTCCCACTGAGTTTATTATCCAAGGCTTTTTTGTATAATAAGTTTGCTCTTGTATTTAAGGCGACTTGTATAGAGGAGTTCATAAGTGCTTTACCCATTAGCTTTCTCTCAAAGAGCTTGAAGTGAAAGTGTAATTATCCCACTTTTCTTCTTCCCCAGATTTTGCCCATAATTTTGGTAACTTCAAAGATAGCTACTAAAAATGGGCACAAGTCACATTTCCTTACACTCTTTTCCTGTGTCCTAAATTAGCACAGCAAATCTCTCTCTCACACACACAACCTTCATTTTGAAGCGTTACTGCCATCTTGCTGAAGTACAAGTGCTGGCAATAGACTTTTTCAGTCCCAGTTTGAAGAGGGGCAGCAGATAACCCAGACTGACCAAACTGGACAGACTTATTTGAAGGGGGGAGGGAGTACGCGCCTGTGGTTTTTTTTTCTTAGAAGTGAAAGACAGTGATCTTGTATTAATTACCTAGTCCCATCCAAAAAATTTCTTATCAATTTCCAGTGAAATTTAGCACCTAACATCTTTTCAAGTATCAAAAATACAGACAGCACTTATGTAATTGCCTATTACATAGAAGACATCTCCCTATGCACTATAATAATCAAGTTAAAAACAAAACAAAGATGTCCAAGATAAGAAGGCAACTTCTGCTATGGATGAGAAACTAATTTACAAGTAGTTCAACAGAAGAGATCGAGAAAGAAGGAAAAATACAAGATTAGAATACCATCTCAGTTTTCCATTTGGAAGTAATGTGATTTAGCAAACACTAAGTAGAGGAGCACAGCTGATGAAATGGTCTATGGAGGTAAGGAGGTTCAAAGAAATAGGGAGAACAATATAGGGCAGTGACTTGAAAGCTAAAATTAATATTGTGTTTGAAAATGGGAGCCTATCTAAATTTTCCAGAAGGAGTCTTATGCTGTCAATTGAGAGATGGCTTCAATATGAGTAACTAAGGCTATCCCAAAACAACACCTCATATGTCTGGTGGCTAGACAAGAGGAAAGTTAGAGGCTCTTTTTACAGTGACAAAAATATGCCAAAGTAGTAGCTCTAAAAGGGTTTTGATTGTTTCATTTGCTTGCATTACTACTTAAAGTAAGTTGCCTGCTACATTCAATATTCCTTGTTATAAGACCACCACACTGTGTGCTTTCTACTCCAGACATTGTTATTTAGAAACAGAAACATCAATAATAATTTCTGAATCAGAATTTGTTTTCTCTTAAATGCGTGTGGCCGATTATTCTAAATGAAGATGCATGAAGCCCAAATAATACAACTTCATATACATAAATTAGTTGAAGTAAACAAACGTGAGCTAGAATACACACAGGCTAGAACAGAAAAAATAAACGTGTGAACTAGATATGGGTCCAAGCTGCAGATATATTAAAAAAAAAAAAAAATGGATATTGATTGAAACAGAATATCATAAAAAAATTGAGGTGTTTAGATTCAGCCCCATCATTTCCAGTAAAGGAATATTAAATAAGCTACCTATCAAACAAATGCAATTCTTAAACTCTTACACATATTCCTATTACAAACAATGCAACATGATATAGTCTTTAATAGTAATTTTAGAAATATTTTCATTAAAGTGCAATATTTTCTAGAAAAAAAAATCGGAAGATAGCTGTAGACATAGTTTAAAACTATTAATGTTTACCTTCAAAGAAATATATAAATTGTATATACAAAAACTGAAAAAAAATGAATGGGACATCATCTACCTACCTACTCCACTTGCTTACAACTGTAAATTTTAAAAAGTATCTAATTTGTTCTGTAACATATTTCACACTGTGCATAGTTCAAAGCTCTTTAAAATTAGTACTCACCAGCTCAAGAAAACTAAAGAAAAACAGCATTAAGAAACTAGAGGGTTTGTTTGTTTGAAAAAATAGTATACCTGCACATTACCAGGTAATTTTGTCAAAGAGCTACTGAGAAACTAGCTTGAAGTTGTTTAAATAGGTATAGAATTTTAGGACATATTCCAGCTCTGTCAACCTTCCCCATGGATCACTGGCAACGTGAGGAAGTTATGCTCAATAAGTTACGCAGTACCATTTTGTCTCTGTCTTTCAGCCCAGTTCCCCCCTTAGAAAACTAAAAAGGTTTGTTATTGTACCCATCCACTATGAATTAGTCTTAGTTTTGTTAAGCATAAGAAAACGTTATTTATGACCGTTTTTATTAATGGGTTAAAATACCAGCAGTAAGTGAGCAGAGTCTTAATTTCACAGATACAGCTACAAGGTTGAAGTATGAGAAGTAGCTGAGGCTCTGGATCTGTCTCGAGATTCAGGAAAATAAATGTTAATTTATATTCCATTCACACTGAGATGGTTATCTTCAAAAAAACTATGGCCTAGAATTTATTTTAATGAAACTGAATATTTATTCAAACTAATATCATAGGTCCCTTTGGTTGCTAGAGATAAATTTCCCACTATCCAGTGGAAAAAGAGTGATTTCTTCAAGCCTCAAAATATGTAGTCTCCACATATTCTGGCCCAGGAAGTATACAGAGCATCTTCAGACAATAGCTTTGCATGTAAGTTTAGGCGGGCCAAGAAGTCTTAAGCTGTTGCTAGTGAGATATTTTAGGTAAAAACTATACAATCCTCTATGTGTGTATGAGCAGGGCCAGTGCAACCTATTAGGCGACCTAGACGATTGCCTAGGGCGCTACGATTTGGGGGGGGTGGCATTTTCTTCAGCGGCAACCACGGCTGCCAGATCTTTGGCCGCCCCAGTCGTCGCTGGCATTTAGGCGGAGGGAGCTGGGGCAGGGTGGTGCAGGGAGGGCCGCCTGCAGCAAGTAAGGGGGGGCGTCACGCAGGAGAACTCCCTGCCCCAGCTCACCCCTGCTCCGCCTCCTCCCCGAGCATGCCATCGCTGCTTCACTTCTCCTGCCTCCCAGGCTTGCGGCGCCAATCAGCTTAGGCATCACAAGCCTGGGAGGCGGGAGAAGTGAAGCAGCGACAGTGTGCTCGAGGAGGAGGCGGAGCAGGGGTGAGCTGGGGCGGGGAGCTGCAGCACTGGTCCCCAGGCTGGGGAGGGGAGCTGCCATGGGAGGGGGTGAGGAGCTGCCGCAGAGCTCGGGGATGGGGTGGAACAGAGGGGAGCTGGGAGGGGAGCTGCTGCACAGCTCCCCGAGGGGAAGGGAGCTGCCGCAGGGGGAGATGCCTCAGGGTGGAGGGGGTGGGGTGGGGAGCTGCCGGAGGGGAGGGTGCCTCAGGGTGGAGCTGCCGCTGGGGGGGCACCTCAGGGAGGGGGGGGAGCTTCTGCAGGGCTCAGGGAGGGGGAGAGCGCAAGGTGGAAGTTTCGCCTAGAGCACAAAACATCCTTGCACCGGCCCTGTGTATGAGTATTATATATGTAATTTGTAACTACTATATTAAAATGTTTATGCACTTTCTAGAAGACATTAGTGATGGCAATACACTATTTTGAAACCATCTTTTACATTACCAGTTTGAAAAACCAGTAAACATGAACTCTAAAAGTACCAAAGCCTATAAAAATATAGATAGAAGGCAACTTTAATTCAGTAAATTTAATTAGGGAAACAACTTACATTTATTTTTTAATCTTGCTTCAGTGATGTATATTTAAGAAAGCATTTTGGAAAAGTGCATATAATAAAAGAGATCCCATTTTAAGCTACTTGTATTGCCAGATGTACAGCTATTGTATTAAATATTAAAACACACAAGTTCAGATAAGTTGTTAAAATGCACTTACTTTTATTGTAGCAGGTTGCTAGCACACCTTTATCTGCAGGACTGGCACTAATGTGCCAAATTTCACCCGCTTGATGGATGAGAACATTTTTGTTTATAATGTTATTTTCATCATCAAAATCTATTATGTGAATCTACAAATACAATAAAAAGATAACATTAGGACTCCACTGTTTTCCTGTGGGTCTTAATTATACATGATGACAGCACAGAACCATGTAATATGAGTTTTATGACTTATATCTACTTTAATTAATTGTTATACTAACAATATAACTCTTTAATTTCATGCAGGATATTTTCTCTAAAAAAGTGATTATCTTATTGTGAAGAAATCCCCTTTGTTTATTTTCCCTGGTGTTGTGACTACAGAATACAACTGCATTTTCCATTTGATGGTTAACAGGAAATGAGCTACCAGAGCCCTTAACTTGCAGCTCACCATTTTGCTAGCAATTAACTGAAATGAAAGCATTCAAACCCTCCATCTAAATGTCTAAGATAATTCTGTATCCAGATCAACAGAAATGAATCTCCCTTAAGTGGACAGAAAGAGGGATTATTAGTAGATGTAATAGGAAAACTGATGCCCTACTACAAGTTTTTCAGCACCCTCTCTTCAGTTACTGCATATACCTCTGCACTTATCACCGACACATCAAGAAATCTATCACCATTTAAAAAAATAGGGTAAAAAAAGTCAACCTTTCAACTTATAACTTATAACAACGTAGTCAACCTAGAATCTAGCCAATTGTTTATAAGATTTAACAAGTGGTTTCAGGTGTTACTCACAACCAATTTTTTCTTTTGTTTTATAAACACTTTTCCCAATTTTTAAAAATTGGGTTTATTTCCTCAGCTACCATGTGGAAGACTCACACAAAAAGCAGGGGAAACTGACTAAGACTGCCCCTGAAAAACACTTAACATGCATGAGTAACTTTGCCCTATCAGAGGTTCAGGAACAGAACCCTCCACATGGCAAAGAAGAAGGAAAAAAAAAAAAAAACCACTAAAGACATCCTATTCCCTACTATTAAATTAGGTCATAATAAAAGCTTAGCCAGACAGTGCTGTAGGCCATTTTTTTGAAGTGTTTAATGTGCTAGATAGAACCCATCAGTCCAGTTTTAGGATTTGTTTGTTTAGTTTTGCAGTACTAAGTATTCCCTTTGGTAATAGACGATATTGCTCTCAATCCATCAACTCCCAACCACAGCAAGGGTTATATCCTCTAGTCTCTTTCATCTCAAGTTAGTATTCACCTTTTCCTCACTCTCTTCAGTGCTGCCATCTGCAATTACTGTCTTAAATTGGACTTTGGTTCCCCGATACCCACCATGCTCCTAGTCTCCTATCTAAGAATCTAAAATGCTCATCAGTTGCTCAAGGAATCATCTCTCTCCAGTCATCATTTGATGACCCAAACTATGAATCCATCTATGAAGTGAGACATTCATCCCCTTTACAAAGGCATATCCATCTTCATATCCAATTTAAAGTGACCCTCTGCCTTTCAAAAAATTGTCCCTGGTTTCATGTTACCTTAACTCTTGCTTGAGCATCATCTACTCTGCCAGACCCTATCTTGGCCTCCCCTTCATCCTGTTCCCACAAGTGCACATTATGACTTGTGCTGCCTCATCTATAATGATTCCTCCCTCACGTCATCTTTATATCTGATCTTCAGGCCTTCTCCTTTTAGCTCTTGACAGTCACTATAAAGTATGTTGTGAGACTCTTTATCAAAGGTAAAATACATATTTGTGCTGGATAAACTTACAATTCCAACTATTTGCAGACAAACTGGAAGAAAAATACCATATTTATTAATTTGGGACATGACGATAAAGAGAAGGCAATAGCATTGTACACTAGAATTACAGTCGGGAAGAATTCCTTCCTTTTATAATTCTTTGGCCTAAAGTACCTCTAAACAGCTCCACAGTTAGGATTGAACGGCAATTCCTATTAATCCTATGACATGAATATTTTACAGTTGCTTCTCAGTCTTGCATCCCTGAGACAGACAGGAGCCCTCTAGTTCACCATTTCAAATAAGAGAAAGATTTATAGCAGGATGTTTAGAATGTGAGAATCGCTGTACTATCCTGCATATGGAAAGATTCAAACTAAAACTTTATGCCAATGCTGCAGCACGCAATACATCAGTCCTGCCTGTTTGCATCTTTTCCTTAACTCTCAAAAAATGTGAATCCTTCTACTGAAATTATTAAGTAGCCTACTTGCAATGCAATTGGTTCCCTAAAGGTGAACTACAAATCAAAAATCCATTTGCTTCAGCAATGTGTATTATATGTCACCTGCTAACCAGGTTAAGTGGGTCATTCAGCACATAAACCAAGAGTACCTTTTACCCTTATATAAGGCCCCTCAAAGTCATATAGACAGTTTCTACTCTGCTGTGAAGATTCTGCTTCAGCTGATCTCACAGCTACCAGGTAATTCTGCAGGAGCAGAGTCAACTCATGCAGGTTGAGGATAAATTCTTGATTAAAATAAAATTTCACATTTGACAAAAGGCTATTTATTTTTATGTCCTTTTGGTATAGGGAAAATACTACATATCCTTCCTTGGTAGCTGTAACATGCATCCTGGGTACAAGAAGAGATGTTACAGCAAAGCGTGAACATGTTGGCCTGCTGTGAGTAAGAAAGGAGGGGGCTTAACAATGGAAAAAAAAAATATTCTCTCTCCACGGTTTCTGTGCTAATGTTCTTCTTAGCCTCCTTAGCATTCAGCACACATTTCTAAAGTTGATGAAATCTTGTTAGTTCTTCTATCATTCATATTTAGTGTTTTCTTCAAATACATTTTGGCCAAATTTATATTTAATACAATGCGATGCCACAGTGGCCAATACTGGCAAATAAGACAGACCAGCCCACATCATACTCCTATATGGGCTTCAATTCTGAAATATATTCACCAATGTTGTCCAAGTAAGACATCAATCAAAAGTTAACGAGTGAACAGATGAGATAATAGATTAAATATAATGTGAATTAGATACCATGGCGACAAGCACCTTAGAAACGGATAGAGTTAGCACATGGGTAAGTAATGGCTTGTCAACATGGAGAAGTTTTCCAGTACAGCTATAGCTGAATAATGCCCCCATGTGGATGCTCCAATCCAGAATTACTTTGCTTTGCTAATAAAAATCACTTTTATGCCAGAAAAGAGTGTCCACACAGGGAAATAATACCAGTACAGTGATAGCAGAATAATTATTCCGCTATAGCCATTCTGGGAAAATTCACCATGTACACAAGTTGAAAGTAAGAACAACATGTTTAGTTTTCTTCCAAAATACTGAAAGTTCACTAAAGAATGATCCTTCAACACTTCTGTCTGATTTTCTCCAGAACAAAATTTTACACAGATGTTTAAGTTTTGTGATCCTTATAACTGAATAGTTTTCAGGCCACATACAGTTGTGGCTTATAATGGCTCAAGTCAGGAAAGTTCAATTCAAACAAGGTTGGCCAAATCCATTTTATAAAGGAGGTCCTTTCCTTCTCACCTCTAACCACCACCGTGGTTCCTCTTTCTAAATCAAAGGTTAAGGGTGTCACATTAGGGCCTTGCAGAGAGTAAAATCCAACCCTTGCTTTCCCCGCTTGACAGTAGCAAAAGCCCAGTACAGTGCTCTTTTTCTGTTCCACGAGCTTCTATGCCCCCTTTTCCAGAGATGCATGAAAAAGCACTAGAAGGAGACATATGTAGAAGCAGGGATGTTAAGCAGAGAACAGTACTTAAAAGGACAAGACCAAAGACCTTGCATCACCATCAGGGAGGGGAACTAGACAAGAAAGAGTAAGAAACAGAATGCATCAACAGGATGATAGAGAGGAAAAAAATAGGGACTAATAATTGCCCCTGGAAAGGTTGTATGGAGAGAAAGCAGGCAGAGGACTTCACCTCCAGCTCTGTGGGATGAAGCATAGGACTTTTCAAAGTGGAACGGACCCCCAAGAGCCAAGAATCCCCATCCCTACAGGAGCCAGTGTGGCAGCACACACTGATAGCCCCTGGATCCCTGCTAGGCATCTGACTCTATTTTCCAATGTGCAGTCTGCCCTAACTGGTTGTTAGCTCCAACCTCCCTCCTGCCCCCTTCTTTAAAGTTCCTGTGCTGTAAGCCTGGTTCTCCCTGCCATCCATGCTCCTTCCATCTTTTCCTCTTTCCTTCTGCACATCATCCTCCACACTGATTCTCCTCCCATTCCTTCCTTCTCCTATTCCCTGCTCACCCCACCTCTGACTCCATGATAAAAAATTAAATAAAACCCATGGAACTAACTAAGAATGTGTCAGACATAATGACGACTTTGCTTTTATATCTATATAGATTATCTCCATACCCCCTTTACCCCACCACCTTCCAGGTGTTTTTAGACTGTAATGTGTTCAGTGTGAGGACTGTCTTTTCATGTGTGTACAGATAGCAACACAGAATAGTGGTTACGAAACTGTGGTATCTGGCTTGCTTTACCATTATAAATTATGCTAAATTATGATGGTGGAATGCCAAATACTAGATATAGCATTCTAGATCTTAAAGTCTGAGAACCATTGACATTCTGGGTGTTCCCATAACACAAATAATTTTATCATCACTTTTTATTATTATTGTTCCTCCACTTTTAATATAAATGTTACAAATGAAGTGTTTTCTGTTTTCAGTTAATCTTCTGTAAATACCTCCATTTCTTCTGCTGCAAAGCTATTTTTGAACTTCCTACCTCCATAAATCAGGACAGCTCTGGGACTAGCTTTCTTCTATGACACACCTTTATGTGACTTGAAACAAATCAAGAGATTCTGCATATATTGATGCTATATGAAAAACCCTCCTCACTGTGTAGCGCCTGGTTAGAAGTCACAGCACCAAAGGTGCCAGCCAGCTACTAAAGATAGGTCAAGTAATGGGAAAAAAAGTGGTGCAGAATTAAGCTATAGTGATTGAGGCCTATAGCATTTCTTGGGGATTAATGACTAGCTGGGAGAAGATGATGGCGTGAAGCACAGCCAAGGGCCATTAACCACAATTATTTGTTAACAGCTCACTAAAAGCACTGCACTTCTATTGTTAGTGCTATTCCCTTGAAAGAGAGAAAAAAAAAGTGCTAGATGCAGATTCAACATGTATGTACAGGATTAGAGTAAAGAATTAATGCTCACAATCACCTTGTCAGAATCATGTCAACATTTCCCTTTCAGTAAATGTTAATGATTTGAAACTCATTGGATATTAGGTGATAACTAAAGGGTGCTTCCTCCTTAAAAAATAATAACTAAATCCTCAGCTAAATACTCCGTGAAGTCAAAGATAGTTTATCCTAGGCAAAAAAACTAGATGTAATTACCCAGTTAGCATAAAACACCTTCACAGTCAATAGTTAATCTTCGGGCATTTCAGTAGCTGAGATAACAATGAAAAAAGTTTTACTCCTTTGTTTTTTTTAAACTGAATTTTTTTCTGTAAGTCATTTTCTTCTCCCTCTGCCAACAATAATTTATACAAATATATAACACCACACCCAGATTTTTATATCTTGAACTGCTTCTCTTATTATTATTTCTACATCATGTGGTTTCCCCTCTCCAAAACTCAGTTTCAGGTAGCTTTCCACTGCTAACTTTGGCTCCAACACTACCTGTTCTCCCTTGCATTCTAGGTTATATTTAACAAAATATAAAAAAATAATAGGAAAAAACCAAAATAATCTGAATTTTGAAAATAATACTCTAGGAACATTGCTCCCTTTCCTACATTTTCTATCGTGTCTCCTCACTCTCCCAATCTTGGTATGGTTTTTTTTTTTCCATCATGTTCTCTGTCAATTGGAAGGAGTAAGTTTTTCGGGGCAAAGGTCTGGTTTTCATACTACAGAGTGCCAACCTGCCTATACGAACAAACAAGGTGAAACAGTTGTGTTTGCTATGCCATTATGGATGCTGTGTTCAGTGGTCAAACTGGGGTGAAAGGTGGTGGTCCTGTTCAAACCATATAAACTACCCAAGTGAGATACTGCTCACACTGGATTGTACAGCTTTTCAAAATATGATTATGCATGCCCTCTGAGCTCAGCTCCCCATTGACAGAGCTTGACTTTGTCCATGCACTTTGCTCAGCTCCTTCTTGACAGGGGCAGGATACGACCTCTCTCAAACTCAACACCTACTAATAACACCAAAATGAGACATTCACAGTAAGTCTATGATTCTCTCTCCTTTCTCACACGAAAAACAAAACAGTTCATGTTGACATTTAAGTTACTACTGGGCATCTGAGACTAAATTTCACTGAGATGAATGGAGAAGAGCTTCTGTTCCAGGCTCTCTCCTCTCTCTAAACATCTTTACATCATTTATACCCTTCACATTTGAGGTTTTCTTCACAATCATAACAGCTAGAGATTGACTTTAAAAAAAATGAAAGCTGAGATTCTGGAAAATAAGATAGGCTTGAGAGAAGTGTCAGCACAGTGTAGCACCATGCACTTCCTGAATCCAAGCTCTGTTTGTGTGCTAAAGGTATTCGTGAATAAATACTGAAACTATTCTAATGTGAAAAATCAATGACTGTACTAACACTATAGGGTTTTTAATTTGTTTCAGGGCTCCAGCCTGCCCTTCAATATAAAGGCATGTTCTAAAGTTAATCTTGTAAAATAGCTGACTTTTTTAGAAGGACAGATTGGATAAAATAGGCAGCCGTGTATAGGCTGTATGTCACTGTAGCCCTTACTCCCTGCAGAAATACAGCGATGGAAGTTTTATGGATATTCACAGGCAAAAAATGAAGTTAGGCTCATGGGAATAGAGCTGTAGACAACTACTAATTAAAACCTAAAGGCACAGATCCTGCCAATATTTACACATATATGTCTTTAAGGAGTTCCATTGAAGTAGATCATCAGGGCCTAACTATGATTTCAAAATGGACAGCAGGATTTTATTTTAATTGGGTTACCTGTTCTGCAGTTTAAAATGGTTCTACAAAATCAAAAGGAGTAACTTAGTACTAGAACTGGTCAAATAATATATATTAAATAACTAATTTGATTTTGCAATTTCTCTCAAATAAGTTATGATAAATTTTTTTAAAATTAATTATTCACCAGTCTTAGAAAATCAGGTGACTATGAAAATATATTAACCTTAAAAAAAAAAAATCTCATTCACCTAACTACTTACCAAAATGTGTACATTTTGTTTACATAATACATATTTTTAAAATAAAGCATCTAATGCTCAAACTTGGCAGGAAAATGAAGTAATATACTGGTAAAAAAGTTAAAGAATATTCCTGATACTTAACATGTATTATTCTGACAAAAGTTTACCTGATTATCATATTTGAGAGACTGTGTCCCAACCAAAAATCGAATTGCATCCGTTTCTGCTATCTGGGGTGTTAAAGCACGGGCCTAGCAAAAAAAAGAAAACTATTATAAAAACACAAATGCAATACATTAATAATTTGTGAAAATCTTGGAAAATAAAAGACATCCCAGTTGATCACCTTAAGCATCAAACTTTTACACTGCATCTTTCTCCTGAACTTTATCTGTATTTAGGCTATTTACCTACATTTTTTAATGAAGGGATTGCTTCTCACATCTATACTCTGGGTGGTAAATAAATGATGTGCCCATATTTATTTAAAAACCAAAAACACAATTCAATGTTAAGAATTTCTCCCAGATTAATTCTTCTTAATGAACTCAGAATCGTGAAACCTGGGAAGGAGGTTCAAAAATACTTAAGGCCACTGCAATGACAAAGGGCATCCTTGAACAAATTATTCAAAACAAACATTTTACACTTTAAGTAAGATTTCTGAACCCACACGGAAAGTCACCAGTTCATTCTTTTCCCTACTATTCACAGGAAAGCGCAAGCTAGAAGGAAAGAAGTTCTTGGTCCGCCTTGTTTTTCAACGTTAAGACACTAAAGCTAAGACCATATTAGAATGACTATCATGGAAATTATCATCCTCTACTTACTCATTAAAAAGGCATAGTACTGGCAGTGATAATGCAGCCATTCCCACCCTACCCTGCCAATTCCCTCAACCCTGCCCTCAAAGGAGCTCCTCTCACTGGCAGAGGATATTTCAGTCTTTGGCCAGTTTGCTAAAGAGACCAATAAGATGCTGTAATAAAACCTCAGATAACTTTGGAATTCACAGCCCCACTTGCTCTTAAATATCCCAAACCTGTAGACACTCCAGGCATGCTGCAAAGTCCATATTTTTAAGCAGACATTTTGGAAAGACTGAGGTAGTTAGCAGCTCTGCCCACTTCCACTACACCTACTCTTTTTTGGCTGACATAGTTAAATGCTGGGGGATTAGGTGCTGTTTTATTTACAATAGCCTTATTGATTAAGAATCTATTTTTAATTGATGATTAAGGTGGCTAGAACTTTGGAGAGACATGCTTTTAAGAGTGTTATTATTTTATCTATTTCATTTTAACCACAAGTTAATTACAGAATAGTATTTTGTAAAAACACACTTAGATCTTCATTGAATAAAACAAGCAGTCCAACCATCTTCTAGGGGGTTATGATCAGATTGGACCTGGAATTCAGAATTCATTCTGAAGCACCACTGAACAGATAAACATTTCAGATGCTAGACTCAACACTGATTTAGACAAAAAAACTACATTTTCTACTTTAGATTTAAACCTGACATGAGTAACAAGTAAAATGAGTTTACTGGTCAAAAACTAGTACACAGTGAGCATTTAAACAAATCATAAATTGAGTAGAAATTCTGATTCAACTGACGGTTTGTTCTCAGTACATGCTAAACTCTGAAATAATAGAAACGAATCACTATGGATTTACATCAGATCTATGTAATGAAACTTACAGTACATCTGCCTGCATTGGGTCTATACAGAGCTAATGTTGCTAGTCTGTAGTGTTCAGTGACAGCAAGAAAGTTCACCAACAAGCTTTTAATTTTTATATAAAGTTTACAATGTGGATTTTCCCTCAGCCATGGTGAGAACTTCTTTTCATTTCAAATCCCCTGCCAAGTTCTTTTCAGGAAAGCACCACTAGAAACAACCCAGTCATTACAAACCTCCTTCAACCAAATAGATTTAGGTTAACAAGTGGAATAGAACAGAACAACAACAAAAAAGATCTCCTGGGTCTCTCATGGAATAAAGAAATACTGATAAGAACTTTGTTTCCTCATCTTTAAAGAGCCTCTTCTTAAAAGCAGTTTAGGCTCAAGATGCTCTTTAAAATAAAATTAAAAAAAAGAAAAGAAAAAGAGAGAATGTCACCATATGCTGACATTTGTCTATGTACAACCAACTTTTTCTTCTTCCTTCCCCCTCCAAAAAAATTCGGAATTGTATTTTTCCCCTACTCTACTGAAAATATGGAAAGTTTGGGTTAAATATCTGGAACTGTAATACGTTTCAAAATAAAGAACTGACTTCCTACATGTTATCCTCATTCCAAGAATGGAAAATGCATCTGTGGGTTTATCAGATTCAGATTTGTCAATACGGGCTTAACAGTATCTGAAACAGTTTGATTCTTAATAGAGATAACAGACCTTCAGATGGCTCATGCACAAGTATGCAAATCTGTTATTTTTTATTGTGTCTACTCAGGCAGGTTGATTCAGAGAAAGTCACAACAGCAAAACAAATAGCTACTGGTGTGCAGAAATTTCTGCCTACCATGCTGATCAATATTGCCTCTTGTTTAATTGTATTTCCTTGTTTGTGTATATCCATCTGTTGTCATCTTAGACTTAAATTGTAAGCTCCTTGGGGCAAGGACTGTCTTTCTGTTTGTTTGTACAGCACCTAGCACAATGGGGTCCTGATTCATAATTAGGACTCCTTGGTGCTACAGCAATACAAATAAATAAATGATCATTTCAACAGGTGATAGAGGTACTTCAGATGGACAGGACATTTGCTTTGAGCATGTGGTCAATGTATAGGAGAGTAGTACTTCAAGCTTTGGCAACTGATGGTCTAAGATCCCCTCCCCTACCTTAATGATAAGCCTTGGTATTGAGTCACTGTGCATTGCTGCTGTCCTCCTTCACTTGAAGTGTGCGCAGCCTAATCACCAGAAAGCTTGAGATACAGAAAACCTCAGCCCCATAATCATATCTGTAATTGAATAGGTATATGTAGACCCTAGCTAATACTGAAACACAATGGTTATACTGAAAAGCATATGAACCAGAGATATAATCTAGTCAAGTGAATAAAATGAATTGGCATTTTCATTTACTGCATCCTAAAGCAGTTTATAGAGCCATGAATTACATATCCGGAGAGGAATAACCATATGCATGCAAAAACGTGTCTATAATGTATCATCTGTTTCCAAGGTAGTAAAACTATCATACTTTAAGTACCAGCAGTATGAGCTCTGAATCAATTTAAAACAATCCTTCCACTCCTCCACTACAGCCAAAAAGGAGACAAGATATTACTTCAAGAAAACAAAGATTTGAGAGGTCACTGGGCATGGGGTGGTGGGCAGTGTGTAAAATCACTAAAAAGAAAAGTCTGACCTAAAATGAGGTCTGTGTAAGTTCATCTCTCTCACCAACAGAAGTTGGTCCAGTAAAAGATATTACCTAACCCACCTTGTCTTTCTACCAGAGGGCCTTATTACATTAAACATTCCAGAACTCCTATGCCAAAGTAGATGTGATGTTATCCAGTTATCAAGAAAAAGCTACTATTTGGGTAACTACCTCTGACCCTGGCAGTTTCAGTCCGATTAAATAGAAACAAAAATTAAAAAATGTGTGCACTAAATGGTTACATAGTGCTGATGTGTGCTTTTAAAGAGCTATTGCTGCTTTCCATGCCAGAGATGGCTGCAATTCAGTGTTTTAAAGAGTTATGTATATATAGTAAAATTTATGTTTGCTAGTCATCAAAAGAGGATTCCCATAACCCTGGCAAGCAGGGGGAAGAGACTTTTATCTCACCCTGGCTGGTCATATGCAAATTAAGTATTGTATAGTTCACAATGGACACCCATTTACAGTAAGAGAAGCATTTAAAAAGACTTCGACAGTTCAGCTTAAAAATGAGACAAGTAAGGGAGCATATGATAGAGGTTATAAAAATCATGAATGGCATGGAGAAAAGCAATAAGGAAGTGTTATTTACCCCTTCACATAACACAAGAACCAAGGTCACCCAATGAAATAAGCAGCAAGTGTAAAACACAAAGAAGTACTCCTGCACACAATGCACAGTCAACCTGCGGAACTTATTGCTGTGGAATGTTGTAAAGGCCAAAAGTATAGCAGGTTCAAAAAAGAACTAGGTAAGTTCATGGAGGATATGTCCATCAATGGCTATTAGACAAGACGAGTTGTCCCCAACCTTCTCCTCTGGCGGGCGCCAGACGAAGGACCGTGGCAGCAGTGGAGCACCTGCCGAAATGCTGCCGAATTTCTGCAGCATTTTGGCAGCGACGCCTCTCAATGACGTCACTTGCCGCCAAGAAGTGATGTCATCAAGAGGCGTCGCTGCTGAAACGCTGCAGAAATTCAGCGGCATTTCGGCAGATGCTCCTCCACCAGCCAGGACACGGATGCATTTAGATGCGTCCGCGGACACCGCGTTGGGAACCCTTGGACAAGACAGTCAGGGATGCATCCCCATGATCTGGATGTCCCTAAATCTCTGCCTGCCAGAAGCTGGGACTAGAGACAGAGGACAGAACACTCGATAATTTCCCTGTTATGTTAATTCCCTCTGACGCATTTGGCACCAGACACTGTCCAAAGACAGGGTACTGGGCAAGATGAACCATTGGTCTGGCCCAGTATGGCCATTTTTATGTTCTCAGAGTCTGAGCAAAATGTTAATCAATAGATTGTGAAGGCTGAAGGAAAAAACAAAAATAGCATAAGTTATCCTGCTTAGGAATAAGACAATAAACTTCTGAAACTATATCTGGGGTGCAGATGAAAACCCAAAGTATTCCTTCAATCTCTGAGGACAAGCTGCCAGCAAGCCTGATTTTATGAGTTGGTATCTCAGACAACCTGGTTAAAAATGTTGAGAAAAGGATGTGGGGCAAGCTATTTTGTAGAAGATAGTGTAATACCTTATTAGTTAAGTTTAGGCTTTAGAAAGTGTGTTATGATTTTGTTTTATATATAACCATTTGTTTCCAATATTTTCTATCACTTGTATCTCTGTTCTTTGATAATAAATTTCTTATTGCTTTCACTATCTAATTGCTGTATGTTAAGTAGAGTAGTGATACTGAGTTCAATCTTACAAGCTGATGTGTACTATTCCTTGAGGAACAGTGAATCTAAGAGTTCCAAGAATGCTCAGGAGAACAAGGGTTGAGCACTCCAGAAGGGATGGTTGGAGGACTCCAAAGTTGGTGTGTGCCTATCACCAGCCCGTAGCGAGAGAGTGAGGTCTAGAAGGTAGTGCTTGTGTTGTCAGAGGCTGGAGGTTTCAAGGAACTGATCCACAGCAGGCACAGACAAGACTTCCTCAAGCTAAGGGCAGGTGGCGGCCAGGTCCCTCACAAGCCTCAGTACCCATAGGAAGTGTCACAGCTTCCTCAATCATTATATCACCTTCTCCTTCAAAGGCAGGTTTACAGATCCTTTCAAGAAATGTCTCATATTTGACACAACCAGAGAATTTAATCTTTTTCTCCCTCACTCCCCTCTCCCAAAGCAGCTTAGATTGGCATAGTCTAACCCTGGCAAAATTACCTTTCATCTACATGGAGCTGAATGGTGGCAAAACGAACAAGGATAGCTTTTGCTTTGGAGACAAATTAGTGACCCAGGAAAGTTCCGAGTCCAAGAAACAGAAACCCTGGCCCACGACAAACCCTAGACTCCTGAAAGGTACAGAAAGACATCAGTGGCAGCCACACAATGCTAGTAGACCCCATTAAATAAACTAGTGATAACCAGGAGGATAGGATTTTTCAGAAGTGCTCAGCATTGGCCTAAATTTGATGCTTCTGAAGTCAATAGGAGTTTACTACTGATTTCAATGAAAGCAAAGTTAGGTCAACACAGAGAGCTTTGGTCTAAACAATAACGCACCAGTTTTTGAAGACAAACTTCAGTCCCTGAGTTATGTAAAAAGAGTAGATATGAGGAGCAGCACTAACTATTAGAAAAAGAAGCTCTGTACACTAAAACTGTTGGTCTAACTATGAATTATTATTGATTAAAATAATATTCCAGTCTCTTTACCCTATTCCAACAATAAGAGAAATATAGAACTGGAATGAACCTCGAGAGGTCACCTAGTCCAGCGCACTACATTGAGGCAGCACCAGATACACCTTAGATCATCCCTGACAGGCATTTGTCTTACTTATTCTTAAAAACCTCCAGTGGTGGTGATTCCACAATGTCTACTCCTGGGAAACCACTGTGCACACTCAGAATTCACAGCCCCCACGGATTTCTTTGCTTCCCCACAGAAAAGTGGCTGCTGACACGAAAGAAAAGGGGAGCCACGAGGGCGGTAATGTGTCCCTCCCCAGCAGTGCAGGCACATCATTTTGGGTGCCCGGAGCAGCCAGCAGAGAGGTAAGCCATTGCGGGAGATGGGGAGGAGGAGAGATGAAGGTGGTGCTGGAAACAACCCAGCCAGTGGCTCCTACCCTGCGCCAGGCTAGTCCCAGCTGGGTGGAGGGCAGAACTTCTCTTTCCTTGCAAGAAGCAGATGGGACCAGGTCAGACCCACCCGCAGAAATCTCCCCAGTTGCAAGCACCGCCACTCCCCAACCCTCCCCTCACCACTTCCTGTCCCCATCGCTCATCAGCCATGGAGGGAGGGATCATTGTACAGAGAGCTGCTCCCCCATCCGCACAAACCCTGTGCGTCCCGACCCCATCATACCCAAAACCCCCATGCCAAAAGTCACTCTCCCACACCCAGAACCCCATCACCAAGCCCCCTGCACCAAAACGCCCACCACAACAAGCCTCGCCCCCTGCACCCAGACCCCCCACTGAGCTCTACCACCCTGCATCTGGACCCGCACTCCTGCACGTAGACCATCTCCTGCTGAGCCCCCTGCACTGAAAATTCCACACTGATGAGCGCCACCCTCCCTGCACCTGGACAACCCCAGTGAGCTCCCTTGAGACCTTCACCCCTATGAGCCCCAACCAGCTGCACCCAGACTCCCCACTCTTCCAAGCCCCACTCCCCCTTACCCAAAGCCCCCTAACACACAAGCCAAGCCCCATCCCCCCAGACTGTCCCTGCTGAGCCCCAACCACCTGGGCCCCTCTGCAGAGTCCCATTCCCGTCTGCACTCGGACCCTCCAGTGAGCCATCCACACACACACTGCCCCACACAGAACCCTTTCATTCCACACCTGGATCCCCACACACTAAGCCCTTCCATACTTGGATTCTGCCGGGCTGAATCTGCCTGACCCACCCCTGCATCTGGGGCCAGAGCTGGGCATGCATGCAAGACTCTGTCCCTCTCTCTTGCTATCACATGTCCAGGTTTTTTAACCATTCCTCATAGGTCAGGTTTTCTAAACCTTTTATCATTTTTGTTGCTTTCCCCTGGATGCTCTCTAATTTTTCCACATCTTTCTTAAAGTGGGACACCTAGAACTGGACATAGTACATCAGATGAGGCTTCACTAGCACCAAATAGAGCAGGACTGTTACCTCCTGTGTGTTACATGTGACACTCTTGTTTGTACTCCCCAGACTTATATTAGCCTTTTTTTTTTTTTTTTTGCGCAACTGCAAAGAAAGGTGACAAAACTTAGAAAGTGTCCCAGATTGAAGTGTAAATATAGCATTTGGAAAAAATTGATAAATTAAACAGTAATAAATCACCAGGATCAGATGGACCCAAGTCTTCTGAAGGAACTCAAATATGAAATTGCAGAATTACTAACTGTGGTATGCAATCTATCGCTAAAATCAGCCTATGTACCAGATGACTACCAGATAGCTAATAGCACTCCAATTTTTAAAAGAGGATTCTGAGGTGATCTCGGCAATTACTGGCCAGTCAGTCTATCTTCAGTAACAGGCAGACTGGTTGAAACTATAGTAAGGAACAGAATTATCAGACACATAGATGAACACAATATGTTTGTAAAGAGCCAATATGGCTTTTGTAAAGGGAAATCATGCCTCACCAATCTATTAGAATTCTTGGGGAAGAGGGGGCATCAACAAACATGTGGACAAGGGTGAGCCAGTGGACATAGTGTATTTAGATTTTCAGAAAGCCTTTGACAACGTCCCTCACCAAAGGCTCTAAAGCAAAGTAGGCAGTCATGGGATAAGAGGGAAAGTCTGCTCATGGATCAGTAACTGGTTAAACAAAGGGTAGGAATAAGAGGTCAATTTTCGCAGTTCAGCTTACAGATAGAAGCATGGACTAAGTTTCAGCAAGTTCTGTTTTGCAACAATGCTAATTTTCAACTTTTAAGCTTACAAAGCAAAAGACTCTCCCAATGTATGTCTTTTAAGACTTGAAACATATGAGCTTTCCAGATAAAATTTTACTGAAGTCACTCTCCACAACATGAGAAGGGAACCTCTCAAGGTATAGAAATGGAGAAAGACGAGAAGCCTAGACAACAGTTAATTTAGGATTACTGTACATTTTAATTATCACTTGAAAAAGTTCCATATTAGGTTTCTATACCTATCACGGTAGGATCTGAGCTGAAAAAGTTCAGTTATGGTTTTGTACTGAAAGAAAACCAGGCAAACCAAATTCTTAATTCACAACTATGCTAATCCAAAGTGGGCAAAGAGAAGGAAGAGATAAGAGGAGCATTTTAATAATAGATTAAAATCTAATCTGTGGGCCAATAGTGTTTGTTGTTGTTGTTTTTAAATGCTATTCTAACTATACCTCTACCCCGATATAATGCGAATTGGAAAATAACACAGTAAAGCAGCGCTCCGGGGATGCAGGGCTGTGCGCTCTGGCAGATCAAAGCAAGTTCGATATAAGGCAGTTTCACCTATAACAAGAGTAAGATTTTTTGGCTCCCAAGGACAGCATTATATTGGGGTAGAGATGTAATAAAGAATATGGGTTTTAAACTGCCATATTTTGGGGAAGAAGGTCTGAAAATACATGTAAAAAACTTATTTTAAGCACTTTTTCCATTTCATCTATTCTCTCCAATACTCTAACCTATAGATTTACTTTTAGTATTTTGCTAGTGGTAAAAGTTTAGGGACTGATATAGTTATACCTAGAATATCATTCTAAAATAACCTTTCAGGGAGAAATTTTGTAGTTAATGAGACTTCTGGGATAACTCATTGTATAGTCTATCTGAATTAGAAGATTATAGGTCAGTAGTTCAAGTTCAACCCAGCTAGGTAGTTTTGAAAAGTCAATGGTATGTGATGGAGTTTGGCAGCATGCATAAAGCAAGCTTGTAGTCTTTGTCCACCACACAAATACCACTACACCACAGCTGATACCCTTCTCAGCAGAGGCCAAGACAAAGGGGAGTATGATGTTGAGACACACTGACAAGGCAACATACGGAAATTTGTCCTGGTGCTGCATCAGTTTGCAGATAACTTCAGACAAGAGGACATCTTTCACTAGCACTAAAATCAGTCAGCAACTTTAAAAAAAAATAATCTTTCTAACCCTTTGGGAATTCTGGATCATTACTCAAATATCCAAACATTCATGGGCAGCCAGTCTGGAAATGTCATCATTCTAAAAGCAAAACTACTTCATAACAGATTCTGTATAATGATGTGCCCTATTTCTCAGGTCTTCTCTCTTTACAGCCTACTAGTTTTAAGCAAGCCTGTTGAAACAAGTGGGAAATATGATTGGAACAGTTCTCTTAGGACATGCAGTACTAAATTTAAACTGTTAGATACCAAAAACTAACTTAATGTAGCTTTATTAGCATTATTCAGTTCTACATTTGCCTGGGATCTCACTCTATGAGAAGAGCCACTGTTAATTCCAGGCATAGAAGGGAACGGCAGCCCAAAGATGGAATTGATCTGCCTTGGAGAAACCAGCAAACAGCAGTAGCCAAAGCCCAGACAGTTAGCCCTATAGGAAAGACAAGACAGACCAGAGTCGACATTCATTTGGCTAAGGAATGTACTCTATAAGGAGGGCACAAACGCAAGAACTCTACTTACGTTTCCTGGGCAGCATGGGACTGAGGCTTAGAACTGCCATTCATGAACAAATAGAAATGTTTGTGGCTTAGATCCAAGGCCCTGTGTACTATGAGATTATGTGGCTGCATAATTCTGTTTTGTAAGGCTGCCACATAAAGGGATGTCAGGGGCTTGGCAGCTGGGGAGCCTGGAAGTAACTGAAGGAGCCAAACAAAATATAGGCAACTGACAGAAGCACTTGCATTAGCAGAATTTAAGAGCTCTCCAGAAGAGGTATTTCCCCCAAGCTGCAGTGCTTCCTCAGTGCTCCAGGAGGAGTTACATCAAAAGCTCTACCAAAGTGGAGCTGGGGATGGCTCCTTTCCTATGTGCCTTAGGAGAGCTATAAGAGGGAATGAGTCTATCCTCTGGTGTTCATATTTATTTATAGGAATTTCTATGGCACTCAATTTAATACCAAAGCGCTTTACAAACTTGAATTTATTCATATGAAAAACAAAACAAGCAAAAGTTATACTTAAAAATATTAGGCTCATTTTACAGATAGGAAACCTGAGGCACAGAGAAGTTAAGTGGCTTGCCTGCGGTCACACTGTAAGTCTATGGAGGCCAGAAATACCTAGGAATAATACTGTAGTCTGTGAGTTCCTTTGTGCCATAACTGCAAAACTACGCACCCTTGCACCTCATTTGAAAACTGCTCCAGAGCAGAGCTCTGCCACATAGATAGACACTTCCTCCTGCTCACCATTAACTTTTACAAATCCCTGGTTAGAACTACATTCTCAGAAAGTCCATTGCCCTCTATGCTCCCAACCAGGCCTAATTCCAGGAGATCCTCTCCTAGCATCTGCTGCATATTTCCCAGAGAGTAAGTGGAACAGCTCAGTGCAGACTTTTGAATAATGGTTATGATGAGACCTAAACGATGTCACTAGAAATCTTTGTCACACAATTTACAGTTTATATCAGATAGTACTTTGCTTAGAACACAGTATAGTCTGTGATCCAAAATCAGAGACTAACGGCTAGAGATATTAGGCATTTAATGCTCTTTAAAATCTGGAGTTATCAACTCTGAAGAAATAGGATGACGTATAGCCTCTGTGATCCAATCATATAATGATAAGGTTATGATAGCCAGACTTGAGCAGATTTAGCATCCAATGGTGTACAAACAAAAACAGCCCCATGCTCTATTGACAATAAAAGTGAATACAACTAACATCTGTTAGTCTGTAAGGTGCCACAGGACTCTTTGCTGCTTTTACAGATCCAGACTAACACAGCTACCCCTCTGATGCTTACTTGAATGGAAGGTGGCCAGATAGGGCAACAGGGCTGATACAGAGAATCATCACTAATAATGCATCATTAAACCATTCACTTGCCATTTCTTGGACCATTTCAGTTTTGGGACCTGCAAAAAACTATCTTGTTGTGACATGAAAACACAATGATATGATAAGTAATTTTTCCTTGTGGGACAAATTCATAAAGGGGGACACTATAGCTTTGATGAATGGTGAAGTATCACAAGATTTATTTCAGTCTTCTTCATGAGCCATGTAGGCTGCCTGCCCTGCAAGGAGCTGGGGTCTCCCCACTCTGCAGGAGAAAGAAGCAACCAAGGGCATGTACACCTCTACCCCGATATAACACAACCTGATAGAAGGCGGGTTCGCATACAACATGGTAAAGTTCTGACACGCTGCTCTGCGCAGCATGTTAAGGGTGTCGGGCCAGGCCAGAGCTGAGGGGGTTGATAAGGGGCAGAGGGTCTTGGGGGCACTCAGAGGCTCCCCCCCACCCAGGGTCTGGGGGGCAAGAGCTATGGAAGGGCACTTTTGGGGGCCCCATAGTCCCAGAGTGGCCCAGGGGATTAGCGGGGGACTGGGAGCAGCCCGCTCTGCTTCCCTCGCCCCGGCCCCAGCTGTATCGCTCGGGGGAGGGGGCTTGGGAGAAGGGAACCCCTTGACCCCCCGCACTCAACAGCAGCGGCGGAAGCGGAGCAGCCCGGTCCCAGCCCACTCCACTCCGCCAACTCCCTGCCACAGCGCTCCACTTCCCACCACAGGTGAGTACAGGACCTTTCCCCAGCTGCCCCCCAGTGACATGGCTGGGGCTGGGGCACGGAAAGCGGAGCAGGCTGGGGCCACGTCGCTCCACTTCCCGCCGCAGGTGAGTGTGGGGGGATCATCCTTTCCCCAACCTCTCCACAATCACTGAGGGAACAAGGAACAGGGGGAGGACGAGGGGAAGGCAAAGCAAGTTTGATGTAACACGGTCTCACCTATAACGCGGTGAGATTTTATTTTGTCTCCCGAGGACCATGTTATATCGGGGTAGAGGTGTATCTTCAGAAATGTTGTCATTTCTCTTCCCCTGCCCAGACCGAGGCCAAGTGCTCTCTGTGACTGCACTGTAAGGAGGCCACTCAGAATGAGCCAGGGCTGTGAAGGAGGTTGACTGGGGTGAAACTGTAACTTACAAATTCTATTCTTTTGACTATCTGTCCATAGCTCTATAGCAGTTGGTCTATCCTGTCTATTGGGGTACGTCCAGAATACCCGTCGTATCAGGTAGACCAGGCCTTAGTCTATTAGACTGTAAACTCTTCAGCACAGGGACTAGTCTATTCTATGTCCGTACATTGCCTTGCATAACCTCCCCCCTCCCCCGCCCAGTGAGAGCACTAAAGCACTAAAGAATATAAATAAATAAAACTAATGAGATACAGAACACTAGTTATTAAATAAAATCGGCCACACTGTACCCAGTGCCTTCAAAAGTTTTTTTTCTCCTGCTGATGATAGCTCATCTTAATTGATTAGACTCTTCCTGTTGGTATGCATACTTCCACCTTTTCATGTTCTCTGTATGTATAAATATCTCNACAGCCAAGCCCCCCTGTAGTGTGGGGGCTGCTCCCAAGCAAGGCAGAATAAGTTGTTGCAATAGGGCACAGGACGCTGAGGCCAGAGATTTGGATTCTAGGGCCAGCATTTCCACTCAGTCTGTGGAACCAAGTCACTTAATCTGCCCTGACTTTGTTTCCCCTCTAAACAAAGTAAGGTCAGGGCCTCCCTTTATGAAGCATTAGGTGTCCCACAGCCCTATCAAGTTTTCTGGGGATAGGAGAGAATTCCCCCATCACCAACCCCACACTTTGTTCCTGGAGGTGTCTACAGCAGCTTCTAGATCCACTTCCAGCTCTCCTGATGGGCATGCTTCATGCTACTCTCCCTCCTTGACTTTGTGTATTGACACAATCCAAACTACCAAGCAAAGAGTGAAACCCAAGCCACTGTTAACAGCTCTGAAAGTTAAATCTCCTGAAAACCCTCCTGCCGAAAGCTTGCAGCTGGCATGGCATGTCACATGGCCAGAGCCTCCCCTGAGACATAAGAACAGCCATACTGGGTCAAACCAAAGGTCCATCTAGCCCAGTATCCTGTTTTCTGATAGTGGCCAATGCCAGATGCCCTAGAGGGAATGAACAGAACCAGTAATCATCAAGTGATCCATTCCCTGTCACCTATGCCCAGCTTCTGGCAAACAGAGGCTAGGGACACCATCTCTGCCCATCCTGGCTAATAGCCACTGATGGATCTATCCTCCCTGAACTTATCTAGTTCCTTTTTGAACCCTATTACATTCTTGGCCTTCACAACATCCTCTGGCAAAGAGTTCCACAGACTGACCCTGTGTTGTGTGAAGAAATACTTCCTTTTGTTTTAAAACCTGCCACCTATTGATTTCTTTTGGGGACCCCTAGTTCTCGTGTTATGAGGAGTAACTAACACTTCCTTATTCACATTCTCCACACCAGTCATGAGTTTATAGCCCTTAGTCGTCTCTTTTCCAAGCTGAAAAGCCCCCATTTTGTTAATCTCTCCTCAGACAGAAGCCATTCCTTACCCCTAACAACATTTGTTGCCCTTTTCTGAACCTTTTCCAATACATCTTTTTTGAGATGGGGCAACCACATCTTCACCCAGTATTCAAGATTTGGGCATCCCATGGATTTATATAGGGGCAATATGATATTTTGTGTCTTATCTATCCCTTTCTTAATGATTCCCAACATTGTGCAGTGGCAGTCCAAAAAGCAAACACTGAGTGGATGTTTTCAGAGAATTATTCACAGTGATGCCAAGATCTTTCCCTTGAGTGGCAACAGCTAATTTAGATCTCATCATCTTATGTGTATAGTTGGGATTATGTTTTCCAATGTGCATTACTTTGCATTTATCAACATTTAATTTCATCTGCCATTTTAGTGCCCAGTCATCCAGTTTTGTGAGATCTTTGTGTAGCTCTTTGCAGCCTGCTGGGAACTTACAAAAGTTCTTAAAATAATTATCTATAAATTTTGCCACCTCACTGTTTACCCCTTTTTCCAGATAGTTTATGAATATGTTGAATAGGACTGGTCAGACCCCTGAGGGAAGCCACTATTTACCTTTCTCCATTGTGAAAACTGACTATTTATTCCTACCCTTTGTTTCCTATTTTTTACGAGTTACCAATCCATGAGAGGACCTTCCCTCTTATCCTATGACAGCTTACTTTGCTTAAGAGCCTTTGGTGAGGGACACTGGCAAAGGCTTTCTGAAAAATCTAAGTACACTATATCCACTGGATCCCCCATATCCACATGCTTATTGACCCCCTGAAAGAACTCTAGGAGATTGGTGAGGCATGATTTCCCTTTACAAAAACCCTATTGACTCTTCCCCAACAAATTATGTTCAGCTATTTGTCCGACAAGATTGTTCTAGTCTCAACTAGTTTGCCTGGTACTGATGTCAGGCTTACCTGCCTGTAATTCCCAGGGTCACCTCTGGAGCCCTTTTTAAAAATTGGCATCACAGTAGCTATCCTCTAGTCATTTGGGACAGAAGCTGATTTAAATAATAGGTTATGGACTACAGATGGTAGTTCTGCAGTTTCACATTTGAATTCTTTCAGAGCTCTTGGGTGAGTCCCATCTGGTCCTGGTGACTTATTACTGTTCAGTTTATCTATTTGTTCCAAAATCACCTCTATCGACACCTCAATCTGGGACAGTTCCTCAGATTTGTCACCTAAAAAGAATATCTCAGGTGTAGGAATCTCCCTCACATCCTTGGCTACGAAGACTGATGCAAAGAATTCATTTAGTTTCTCCGCAATGGCCTTGTCCTCGAGTGCTCCTTTAGCATCTCGATTGTCCAGTGGCTCCACTGGTCCAGCAAAGAAGCAGAGGCCTCTGCAAATCTAGGGCAACAAAGCTGCAGTTAAATACTGCAACAGGACTCCAACACACTTGAGGCCTTCATTGGCTTGCCCCCCGCCCAGTCTGGGCTTTGTACTGGTCTACTCAGGAAATCTAATATTAAAAACCCCCAAACTGCCATCAGATCTAGGTCACCCTGCCTCAGCATGAAGGATGGGGAATGTGCTACATAACCTCTCTCCGTTCCTTTTGGCCCTGCATTTCTGTGGTTCTACACCAGGAAGGTTTTGCCAGTATTCTACTCGAATGGCTGTATCAGTAAAACCCTCCTGGTGCAGAGGCCTCTATCTGAGGTCTTTAGTCAGCTATGCTGCTGTAACAACCCCCTTCCCCAACCAACTCTGACGCCCAAGGTGGTTTTTTAATACCATAAAACAGCTCTCCCCCCCCTCCATTACCAGCAAAACTGCACCCAAGACTAAGATCCTCCCTCTCTCATCCTGACTGATACTGGCAAAAAGACATCCCACCCCTAGTCAGAGGATAGAATGGCAGCAACTGAAGGAAAAGCAGCCAAGTGTTGTAAGGTGTTTTGTCCAATGCAGGCCCCCTACCAGCACATGCGGTGTAGGAAGATGGCCCTTTGATGAGGGGCAATAGTAGCATCTAACCTTTCAAATAATCACTGCCTCAGTTTACCCAGAAGAGATTGGTCTAGATCAGAGGTGGGCAAACTATGGCCCACGGGCCACATCTGGCCTGTGGGACCCTCCTGCCTGGCCTGAGCTCCCGGCCTGGGAGGCTCGCTGTTCCCTCTTCCCCGCAGCCTCAGTTCACTGCGCTGCCGGCACAATGCTCTGGGCGGCAAGGCTGGGAGCTCTTGCCAGGCAGCGCAGCGGCAGAGCCGCAGCCTGACCCAGTGCGCTGTACTGTGGCATGGTTGGTTCCAGCTGGGTGGCACGGCTGTAGTGCTGCCAGTCACCGGTGCTCCAGGCAGTGCGGTAAGGGAGCAGGAGGGTTGGATAGAGGGCAGGGAAGTTCGGGGTGGTGGACAGGGGTTCTGAGGGTTCAGTCAGGAAGGAAAGGGGGGTTGGATGGGGCAACGGTCCCAGGAAGCGAGAATAGCGGGGGGGTTGGATGGGGGCAGGGGCCAGGCCACACTTGGCTGTTTGGGGAGCCACAGCCTCCCCTAACTGGCCCTCCACACAATTTCAGAAACCTGATGTGGCCCTGAGGCCAAAAAGTTTGCCCACCCCAGTCTAGAGAGTGGTTCAAGTTACACACTCCAGCCTAGGCAACAGTTGGAGTGGCACTGTCCAAAAAGGAAAGCCTAGCAGAGCAGGTAACAGGGTTAGGAGTGGGGGAATGGATGGTCCTCTCACCTCAAGGACCCAGGAGATCCAGATGGTCCAAGTCTATGGCTCCACCAGCTTTACTATAATTGTACAAGCGTTACATATTCAGCAAGCATGTGCAATATAAAAACTCAAGATTTATTTTAATTAAAATAAGTTATATTCATAGAAATTTGACAATTTACATGTATACGATTCTTCTCCTGGACCAGCCACTCTGCAAGTCACTGCAGCTGTTCAAACATGCCACAGTGAAGATTAAAAAAAAATCCATCCATGAGTCCTTATGAGAAGCCACCCAGGGGCCTTCTGCTGAGAGTCAGACAGACAAGGCTGAAAGCAGCACCTGAGTGCAAGGCACTTTCAGAGAAGCTGTGGTCCAGAGGAAAAAGTTTGGCTGGAAGGAAGTTTTCAGGTCAAGTGTTTCATACAAGAAAGGGATCCAGCACCTCATCCCTCCAGGCTCATGACCCAAGTCCCATGACCCCTGGGAGCCCAGTGGGCAGGGGCCTCACTGCAGAAACACAGGTAGGCCATAGGCTATGGGGGCTGCGCCGATGAGGTATTTGAGTCTGGGGGCCTGGCGGGACTGGGCGACATGCTGGAGGAGAGGAGCGCCTGACCCTGCCTTCAGCCAGCTCTGGAGGAGCGCCTCCATATAGCGGTCAATGTCTCGGTCAGTCACGTCCCAGAGGTTTCCCAGCACTAGAGGGCTGCAAAGGGAACAGACAGACACTTGTCTCCCCTCCAGCAGACACGGGGCTCTAGCCAGTACCTTAACCCAGCACAGCCATGCCTGGATCAAGCCTAGCCTGGGTACAGGTGGTGGGGAGGTTCAGTCCCACAACCCCCTCCCACTATTAATTAGACCTAGTTGAGAAAGTGTGTATAGCTTGGACTGGCATCAGGCAAGTACTGGAGCAATAGAGGTCTGCCTGTGTGGGCATTGGGCTTCCCCACAGCAGAGCTGAATGCCATGGCTGGGATTTGAGATGATGTGATTTATGGCCATTAGTGTTTGAAGCTCTATGGGCTAAGCCAGGGGTGACTAGACCTCATGCTTAAGGGCACACAGAGCCTCTAAATGGGTCAGGAAGGAAACCTACAACGCTGGCATCTCCCTTCCTCTAAAGCAGAATGGGGGAAGGGGGGGGCATGGGCCAGTGGATTGATAGTAGCCAGAGCACAGATTTCCCACACTCGAGATCTCATCCCCGGCAGACTCACCATCCTGCCATGATGTACTTGAGGAGGATACCAGTTCCCTCCAGGTTGCCACGGACAGCCAGGGCGGCGCTACTGCAGCCAAAGAGCAAGGCCACAGCACAGCAGTCCAACTTTAGGATTGATGGTCCATCCAGGAAGCGGGCACCGGCTCCATGCCCGGCGTAGCTAAGGCAGAGTTTGTGGGTGAGCTCACAGCACTGCAGGGGACTTGGTGACAGCTTATGGGTGGCTGCAGCTATCTTGGTCATTGCTCCCCCACTCAGCTCCCTGGCCTCCAATGAGGCTGACTTGCAGGGCAAATGCTCTACGCTTCCATGGACTGATCCAATACCCTGCCATTGTTCCCCCCAACTCCCCAATGCTTGAATCTAGTTGCACTTCCATCCCTGAGCAGCGGAAACGTCTCTCCCCAGGATTGTTACGTGTTGGTCTTTAGCTACAGGAAAGAGCCATCTGCTATGGACCTGATTACTGAAAATGTGCACTTATCAGTATCCCGTAAGAGGGATCTCCTAGCAAGGCAGGTATCCTCACTGTACAGGAACGAGAAGGGGAGGTAGCTTGTCCAAGGTCACACCCCAAATCAGGCAGAGTGCTGGGAATAGAACCCAGGAGTCTGAGGCGCCCGTCTTCTAGGGAGACATGGTCAGTCCTGCTCGCCAATGCCACCCACCCTCAGACACTAGCTGGCTCATGCCGGAATCACTTACATATAGAGATCACGCTGCGTGAGAGCCGACTGCATCTGCTCCTGGCTTGGGACTTCTCCAGTCACCCCTGTCCAGCCAGGTTCGCTGTGAGACAACACTGGGTGAGAACAGAGCGGAACACCCACCACTCCCACAATGAAGGGCAAACCCAACGGCATTGCTCAGCAATGCCCCCATGGCTCCAGGCAGGAGGCAGCAGCGGGACACATCTCCCATTCTACTGAAGGAGGCTGATTACAACCAAGCCACGCAGGGAAACAGGCAACCATGCCCTGCAGAACCCCACCCCCATGGGCATGTGGGGGCAGGAAGATGCACCCACCTCTCAAACCAGGCTCGGAAGCGCTTCTCCGTCCCAGGCAGATTGTCATGTGGGTTGAGGACGTAGAAGGCACTGCTGGGATTCACTCCGCAGGTGAGGATGGACCCTCGTCGATACTGAAAAGATACACAAGAGACATGTTGCTCCCACTCTTAAGTGCAGCATCCTGCAGAGCCACGGGCACCCATGTGGGCAGCCACTATCTCACTGGGAGCTATGGGTGCTAGGCACCATCCAGTCCAGCCATGTGAACTGAGAGTCCATGCTACAGCTAGGGAAGCCCCTGGCTGGCCTGCAGGATCATCCTACCTGCCCCATCGCACCCATTTGCCAGGCTAGGGGTGCTCAGAGCCCCTCCAGCTAGCAGGCAGAGGAGACAGCTCTTCGTGGCTGACCCTTTCAAGCTCAGTATCACTTGAGCAGGTCATGCAGGGGGAAATGGCTTCTTCCCCCACAGAAGGAAGGGCCCAGCTGATCTGAGATTATGGGAGCTACCTACCGGCCTAGCTCTCACAGGGGCAGGGGAATTCTTCCCGAAGGCACAGAAGAGCCATCCCAGGACAGTCACCTCCTCCCGCCCTCCCCTTCCCCCCTACTTACCCTCTGAGCGAGGGAGTAGCTGAGCAGGAAGCGCAGGGAGGGTAACCGGGTCACTGGCAGGGTTCTCAGGCAGGGGATGTTCTCCCAGGGGAGCTTCTGCAGGTGCTAGAGAGGAGAGGAGGAGGAGTTATCTGGAGAGGCAGAGGCTAGGCTGGCAGGGGCACGTTTTGGGGAGAGGACCACTAACCTTGTCCAGCACAAGAACCAGGTGACCGCTCGTCTGCCCACTGCGGGATCTCTGCTTATCCACTGCCTCCTGCAGGAAGACCTGGGCTGCATCTGGCTGCGCTGGGCACAGCCCGGATGCCAGGCACTGCACATCTTGAGGGGTGAGGAGATGAGAGCTGTTCAACACGAGCTGAGGGAAAAGAGGAAGACTGAGGCATGTGTGACTGTGCCAGTGTCCCCATGCAGGGGCCAGCAAGGTGATGGGCACAGCAAATCCCCATCCATGCCCCAGGGGAATGGCTTCAACTGAAATGCCTCCCCCATGCGTGTACAAGGGACTTCCTAACCCCTTGAGAGCACATGAAGGACCTGGCTCCCTTTCTACCACCGTCACAGCAACAGCTCAGCAGCCTAAAGCTAGACCAATCCACATCTATCC
>NC_133771.1:37067617-37098080 GCF_003597395.2 Chelonoidis abingdonii | reverse complement strand
GTACAGCGTTAAATTGGTTTAATGCTGCTAAAATCGGTTTAAAAGCGTAGTGTAGACCAGGGCTAAGGTGCCAAAAGTACTCCTGTTCTTTTTGCGGATACAGACTAACACGGCTGCTACTCTGAAACCAGTGCTTTACATATCTGACGTATCTTCCCACTGTTTGTCTATCCTGCCAAGTATGGCACAACTCAAGTCACTCTGCACAATCAGTCCCCTTCTACCTGAGCTACTGGCTCCTCTTGTCCCCAGGCTGTTAGGCACCTTAGCGTGTGGCTATTGTGTTACATGTGAAAGCAGGCAAAGGTCAGAGTTAAGGCTAACTGTAGCACAGGCACATTTTTGGGCTCAGGAAGAACCGCTGATCATCAGCTACGTAGGATGAGGGGCTGCAAGAGAGTCTGATTCCCTTGCCTAGTATCAGCTTCCCCCAGCTCCTGCTGCTCTGCAAGAAGCTGTCCTCTTCCACTACCCACCACCTTGCCTCCTGAAAAGCCCTGTCACACACACCCCAAGTAGACAATAGCCCCCCCAGGGCTCCCCTCCAACACCCCCCGGCAAGCAACAGCCCCCTTCCCCGCAGGCTCCCCTCCAACATCCGCCCCCCGGCGAGCAACAGCCCCTCCCTCGCCCTGCAGGCTTCCCTCCAACAGCCCCCCCTCCATGTACTCTCTTCCAACACCACCACCCCCGGTTCCCCTCCGACACACCCCTGGCGAACAACAGTCCCCCCATAGGCTCCCCTCCAACACTCCCTCGCCGGGTTCCCCTCCAACGCCAGCCCACCGTCTCCGCCCCAAACCTCTCCGTCCGAGGGTCTCCTCTCCCCCTCACGCGCACCTGGAACTCCAGCCCATAGATCACTGGCGCGTCGTCCTCCATGACCTCCCCACGCCTGTGCCCGCAAGGCCCCGCCTCAACAGCCACACGTCCCTTTCCCCCAGCCTGAGCCGGCTCCCGTTTCACGCGTCACTCAGTAGCCCAGGGGCCCTTTCTGAGCCACTGCGGCATCCGTTGCTTTTCCCTTCCAGGTGATGTGACGGCGACGCAGGCGCCCTGGAGACCGTTCCCTGGTTGATGGCGCAGACGCAGTAGCTGCTGGACCTTTCGGGCGGCGGTGGTGCAAGGGTGCTGCTGGCGCTCAGCAGGTGAGGGTCGGGGGGGCCGGACCGGGCCGGGCGGAACGGAGGGGAGGGGGGCCTGGTCGGGCCCGGGAACCGCTGTGGTCAGCCTGGCGTGGGGCAGGCGGCGAGCGGGCCTGGGGTTCCCTAGCGTGGAGCTGGCCGGGCCGGGGTCCCGGTTTGGGGTGAGGCGGCAGCAGAGGTGCCTCCCCGCTGGGCTGTCGCTTGTGCTACAAGGGTCTGGCTGCCGCACGCAGTCTTCCCTGCCCATCCCCCAGTGAGAGGCCCTTGAGCCAGGCCTGGGGGGCTGGGACGCCCCTTTCCCTTCCTTTGTTAGACAGTGGCCCTGTTCTTCCGCCGCACCTGTCACCGCGCTACCCGGGAGTAGTAACGAGACTGGGCGGACGCCCTGCTTCATGCCCACGGATCCCCCTTCAGCCGTGTGTGCGGTACTTGCCAGGGAGCTTCAAACTCACTCTCTATATCCACGCTATTACGTGACAGGTAGTGGGTACTGACTGGCCAGGCCAAAGGTTTAGCCTGGTGAATTAGCACAGATGCGCATAAAGACTCAGAAACACGAAATTCCGTGACAGAGCTGTGAGCACACATGTATTTATTTGCCAGTGCATTATAACCCAGTGGTTCTCAACCTTTTTGGGCTCAGGACCCATTTGTAAATGTTTATGGCCTGTCCTGATACAGTAAATAACCTGGAGGTGGTTTTGTTTGGATCCTGGGGGCGGGGGTTGGATCCTGCCCAGCACTCACCCCACAGTGGTGGCTCCTGCAGATCCTGGGCTGTGACAGTGCTTGGCTCTCTGCTCTGGGCTTTGCAACCTCCAAGTTTCAATGCAGCTCCGGTTTGGCCCTGCCCCCTTCACTGGACCAAATTTGAGTGAGTGGAGTTGTGACCTGGCTCATGGGATTGCAGGGCCACTCTAAGCTTTGGCCTACCCAAACGCCTGTCATCATGATGGTTGAGCTAAACCTGAGTGGTGCTGGGAACCCAGAGGTTGGAGTGCCTGGACCAGGGAGGTGAGCCCTGCCAACCCTGTGGGACAGGAGCTGATACGTGACTCTTTGAAATATTCTGGCAACCCAATTTTGGGTCCTGACCCACGAGTTGAGAAACCCAGTTATAGACGACAAAGGAAGGAAATGAGCTACTCACAAAGCAGGCTAAAAGTATTTTCAATGAGTATAAATGGTAGAAACTTTTCATTAAGCTTTTAGAATAACTTTGGCCCATTCTGCAATGAGATCTTTACCTGTGCCTGTGCAAAGTACTGTTGTTTTCAGTGGGATTCTGCATGGATTCAGTACCAGGCTAGCTGTAGTTTTATATATAGAAAGATAAATAAATCAAAATTTAAAAAAATGTAATCATTACTTAGTCTGAGATTAGGAGCAAATTAGAAGCCTCCGAGGTTAAAGAAATAAATTCATCTTAAATTCATCTCCCAGTAAAATTAGCTTCTTTCTCCAAATCCGCATAGGCTTTGAAATATGGGGAATTATAGCATTTTTTGTTTAAGTTTTTCACAATCAAAAGGTAAAATAGAGTGTATTTGCTGAATTTTGCCAGAAGCTGTGATGGAGAACCCCACTTGGGGGTATGCAAAAGTTTAGATGTTAAAAAGAGAGGTTTAAAAATGCCAGTTAGGTTTTAAAAAATTGCCAGAGAATTGTAGAAATCTTCATCTTTGAGGGGAAAAAACAAGATTCACTTATTACAAATTTTTAGTAAAATTTTCTGTATCTTTAGCTTTCCTCTGCAGAACTGCATCTTTTATCAACAAGTATTCCACATCTACGTGTGTTTCTTAGATTTTATTCATCTCTTTCTTCAGTGTGTTCCATTTTTCACTCCCATTCAGATATTTTTCTAGATAGTAAACATGATTTTGATTTTATTCCAATGAGGGAAAAACTTCCAAGCTTTGAATTGATGAATAAATATACATAGTGTTGTTTAGAAAATAGTTGTGAGACTAAAAGACCTAGCAGTGTTTTCAGCTGGTTAAACAGGGTCATGTCTACACTATGGTAGATAACAGGAAATGTAACAGGGATTATGTGGTAGGAGAAAACCTGCTCCTTGTAACTTCAAACCCATTCAAAGTTACAGAGGCATCAGTTACTCTAAATTTTTCTGTAGAAGGCTGTCTTATTTTGCTGCTTAAGTTTGGGAGCCACACTGAACAGAAGAGTAGAATACATCTTCCTGAGGCACTGGATGGAGTCGGAGAGAAGGAATTATACTGCAGGTGCCTAGAGAATTCCTAACCAAAAAAAAACAACAACAAAACCCACGCTAGTCATACTGCTGGCTTTAATCAAGTTTATAATACGTTTCTGGCATGCTTTCCTCTAAATATGGCTTGTGTCAACGTGCAGCAAGGTTAAAATCCAGCTATAACCATGTCAACCAAAAGTGTCGTCCTGTCTAGGCTGACAAATGGTTGTCTTTCTGCAACAGGTATGACATGTTCTCTCCTTCCTTCCCAAAACACAGACAGGACCCCTTAGCTTGTGACTTCTAAATTGACTTGTCAGGTCCTTTTTTTCCTCCCACCTCTCTTTCAGGTATGACATCCCAAAGTGCAGTTGCACTCCATACGGTTGATGTCTTTGAGAACATACACACAGAACAACATCTATTTCCTTGGAACAATATGGAATTTTTGCCCAGAATGTACCAGTATAAACATGGTATGATAGGCACGGATATACCAGGGCTAGTGTGGTAGCAGAAAGGCTGTGATGTGGACACAAACTTAATGTATTACTACATTTGAAGCCTCTTTGACAAGAATGATTGTTCTCTGTCTCAAATTTCCCCTGTGTAAAGTGGGGGGTTAATATGTCTCTGTCTCACCAATATGTTCATAAGTAAGGCTTCATGTCTGTCACGAAAGTCACGGATTCAGCTGGCTCTGGGGCTGCACGAGCAGATCAGACAGCCTCTGGGCTGTTGCTAGGGCAGTTTGGGTGTGGGAGGGGGCTCAGGGCTGAGGCAGGGGATTGACTGTGGGGTGGCACTTACCTCAGGGATGGGAGGTAGCAGCCATCATGTCCCTTCAGCTCCCAGGAGGACTGGCCAGGTGGCTCTGTATGCTGTCCCATCCACAGGTGCCATCCCCGCAGCTCCCATTGGCTGTGGTTCCCAGCCAATGGGAGCTACAGAGCCAGAACTTGTGGCACGAGTAGCATGCAGAGCTCTCCGGCCTTCTGTCCCCGTAAGAGCTGCAGGGACATGCGGAACCGAGTAGGGAGCCTCCCACCCCCACCAACCCTCCCCGCCCAAGCACCAGCGGGGATTCCAGTCCCTGTGCTGCCATCTTCCCCCCTCCCCCCAGCACCTGTGGTGCCCCTGGACTGCCCCCAAGTCCCCGCCCCCCAGAGCAGCTTCACAGCCCAAGTTTTAGTTACAGGTATAGTATAAGTCATGGACGGGTCAAGGACCATGAACTTTTGGTTACTGCGCGTGACCTGTCCATGGCTTTTACTAAAAATACCTGTGTCTAATATGTAGCCTTATTCATAAGTAAGGCTGCATGTCTGTCATGGAAGTCACAGATTCCATGACTTCTGCAGCAGCCAGTGCAGCTGGCTCCGGGACTGCCCGAGCAGATCAGACAGCTCCTGGTCCAGCTGCAGTGCCAGCTGCTGGGGTAGTTTGGGTGTGGAAGGGGGCTCAGGGTTGGGGCAGAGGGTTGGGAGCAGAGTGGCGCTTACATCAAGGTGGTGGGGGAGGTCTCCCTGGAAATGACCGGCATGTCCCTTCAGCTCTTTCAGGGGTTGTCACAACAAATTTTTTGGTGGTCTTAGACTGCAGCCACCAATTCTTGCTCGTGGCCGCTCCGACAATTTTTCCTAAAATACTTAATTAACTTTAGGAAAAACAAATAAATGTGCACAGATACGTGTCCAAATCATTGTAATCTATCTACCTAGGGGTTTTTTGGTTTTGTTTTTTTTTTTCAGACTCAGTAATAAAAATAGTGTACACTTGTCTCTATTCTTTATTGGACCTAAACAGAATAGAAAGACAAATAAGGTGCTTTGAATATTCTTGTCACTTTTCTTATTATTTCTTTTGGGGTTTTTGGTTGCTTTTTTTAAGACTTGCTAGCTACTAAGTATGCTGTGAAAAGTGATATTAACAAACATTTAAATTTCACTTTTCACAACAGATCTACTCCCAAATTAAGCCCTGGATGAGGAGGTAGGTACAGAGGCAACAGGGGCCAGGGTTATGGGGCAGTTGCGGGCAGAGGTGATGGCGGGGGGATGGGCTTGGGGCCAGAACCTGTCACCATGCAGCCAGGGAATGGAGCCCAAAACCCCATGACCAGGGAACAGAACCCGAAGCCCCGTGGCTGGAGCCTGCCACCCAAGGGCTGGAGCCTGATCCCACTTCCCCCAGGAAGGTGGGAAACTCACTGGCTACCTGTTCCTTCAGCTTGTGTCTCTCCAGAGGGGCGAAGGGCCCAACCACTTCTAGTGGCCCCTGGGGAGGGGCTGCTGCATTGCACAAGCAAAGCCCCTGGTGGCCGCATTTGAGAAACACTGACCTAGGCAGAGGGGCCTTCCCTCCCCCTAGGAACTGCAAGGACACACGGAGCCAGGTAGGGAGCCTGCTAGCCCCACCAACCTCCTCTTCCCTCCCTCCCTAGACCAACCCCTCAGAGTACCCTCAGACCAAGTTTTAGTTAGGAATATAGTACAAGTCATGAACAGGTCACGGGCCATGAATTTTTGTTAATGGCCCGTGACCTGTTCATGATTATTACTAAAAATACACGTGATTAAAACATAGCCCTTATTCATAAGCATTCAATTGAGTGTCAGAGTGCTATGAAAAGGTGCTTATTATTGATTCCTTCTGGAATATAGTGTCTCATCTCATCATATTAGGTGCTGTGCCATCTCATAGGAGACATTAGATAGGTTTCCATTCTCTGAAATTTGAGAGGCAGGCTCCTAGACATGAACAAAAGATTTCAGAAATCTTAAGATGCATGATCCTCTTTCTGTGGGTCCCAGCACTGTTTTTATTGAGGCAGTAGCAAAATGCCAACTGTCTTCAGTGGGAGTAGGATCAGGTGCTTATTGGTTTTCTCCTTTCCTCTATACCCAAACATGTTTATTATTTATTATCATTAATATTTATATTCCAGTAATGCCTAAAGGCCTCAGCTCAAGCTATCGTAGTAGACACTGTACAATCATAGTTAAAGTCCCTTCCTTAAAAAGCTTATAGTGTAAAAGGAAAGATATAACAGGTGACTGACACAAGCACAGAGCAGGGGAGTAACAAAAATAGTGATTGCCTGAACCATTTTTAGCCAATCAGTAGCAGTAATCACAATTTATCATCTGAATACCACTTACCTAAATCATTATTGAATAAGTGACCAAGGAAAAGGAAAATGTGGGCTATTAGTTTGTCAGGCAAGTAATACCCCGCTCCCCCCCCCCCCCACGTAGACCTTCCTGTCTCCATTTGCCCTTTGGAAAGAATATTAATGTTTTTTAGTTTAGGTAAAACATTCTGAAGCATGTAGATGAATGAGAACGTATATCAGGAGAGGTGGTGATGTTGAGAGAAGTTTTCTGAACAATCCAAAGGAAGTAAACCTCCAGGGTAATGAAGTCTAATACCACAGGTTATGAAGATGTTTTTGGTCAAATAGGGAAGAGGGACTCTTGCCATGGGAGAGAGTAAGTCTATATTTTTGGCCTGCTTTAGATGCACTATTTGTTCCTTGCAGTATCAAAACCAAGGAGGATCAGAATAAGTAATTTTTAGCAGAAAGATATTTTTGTAAAAAAAAAAAAAAAAAGTCTGGTCCATTCTAGTGTTGTTGTTTGTAGTTGCCTCTCAGCTAAGTAAGTTATAATATTATTTGTTTAACTGAAAGGAAATATTTGCGGCATAATACTAAATGCCTTTTTGGGGAGGCTGGAGTTGTTGAATGAGAGTGTGTACATGCATGCTCACACACCATTACCTTCCTGAAATTATAGTGTTTGGGGACTCACAAGTTCATAGTGGCAAAAGGTAAATTTAAAACATTTTTTGTGCCAAGTACGGAATAGCTGGCCAACAATGAAGTGTAAAAAATAAATATTTTAATAATCAAATGACTGCATAAAAAGTCCTTCATTGCCTTTTTAATAAATACTCTTGAGTTTCAGAATAATGATTTAAATTGATCAATACAATTAACTTCCAGAATATTTTTCCCTTTCTTTAGTCACAATGGAAAATAATCAATGTAATGATGAGGATGCCAAGAAGAGTGTTTCAAATGAGGAGGCATGTGGAAATGTAGTTCAGCAGAGGGCTCAGGAAGAACTCCTCTTTCATGAGGAAACCATTGATCTTGGTGGAGATGAATTTGAGTCTGAAGGGAATGAGACCATCTCAGAGGATTCCAATAACTTCATAGATAAACTTAATGAACACATGATGGAGAGTGTCATTATTTCTGATTCTCCAAACAATAGTGAAGATGACACTGGTGAACTTGGTTGCGTGCAAGAGATTGTGGAACAAATGGAAGTCAAAGACATTTGTACACCAGAAGGAGAAGTGAGTAAGGAAGAAGCCCTAGGTAGTGAGAGTGAAACTGAACATGAAGAAACACCTAAAGACATTTCTGATATTGGAACAGATGATCAGGCATCTTTAAAGGAAGAGTTGATTCAAGAAGCAGTGAAAGATGAACCGAAAGTGGGAAATGAAGCTCTAGGTGACTCAACGCCAAGTAATATTGAGGAAAGTAAATCTGAGGAGCCAATATCATCACCCCTTGCCAGCAGATCATCTCCTGAAGCTGAGCCTATCCCTGTATGCACCATTTTTAGTCAAGCAAACAATGTTAATACTCAGCCACAGTTGTTCATACATGATGGCTTTGAGCCTCAAATGGTGAAGTCTCCTAGTTTTAGTAGTGTAAATGAGGTTCCAGTGAAGTCTCATCCACAGGTGGTTCAACCAAGTCCTAGCCTAAGTACATTTTTTGGTGACCCTGTTAACACTAATAATCTAGCTGTTGAGTTTTTTGATTCATTTACTACTTCCACTTTTATTTCTGTCAGTAACCCTAATGCAAGTTCTTCAGTCCCAGAACAAATGTCATCTGTTAGTACAGTTGGAGACAATTCCAGTGACTCTGCTGACCCTACTTACTCTGTAGGAAGTGGGAGATCTGAAGCAAGTGGTCCCTCTGCATCTTTAGAAATATCACAATCTCCTAAACCATTTTCACAGATCCAAGCTGTTTTTGCTGGAAGTGATGACCCATTTGCGACAGCCTTGAATATGAGTGAATTAGACAGAAGAAATGATGCCTGGATTCCCAGTGAGGAAACTAGAAAGGTTTTAATTTCAGTAGCCACTCAGCAATATAGCACTCTGTTTATAGACAAAGAGAATCTCACCATGCCTGGATTAAAGTTTGACAACATCCAGGTAAGAATCTATAGCTACATCCTGCTTTTTGTTTGTATGTTAGGGCAGTGAAATGGAATGACGCATCTAATAGTCTACTCTTTTTATTACTTTGTTTTACAGACTGTGCTCATCTTATGTGTACTATTGCAATCTTTATAGCATTGAAGATGACTGACAGAGCAATCATTCATGAAAGGACAAAAAGCTGACTCACGTGTAATGATCAGAAAGCTTTGTTACTTATTTGTAGAGACTGATGTAATCAATTTATATAGAATCTAGGCTTCTGTTTAAAAAGTCATTTCTAGCGTTTGCGAAGATAACATTCCAAACATGAACTGGATATAGATTAAAGCAGTGTGGTGTTCTATGAAGTTTGCAGACGGGTAACTCCAGTGCTTCTGCTTGTAGAATTCAGTGCTACAGCAGAGTGACAGAAGTCTTGTCATTTTTCATAGCTAATGTTCAGAACGCTACTGGTAGCACTGACAAAAATCAGGTCAGATGCATTCTGACACTGCTTAGGAAAGCTAGGAGCAGCAACAGAGGCAGGCATTGAAGCCATTTACTGGTGAGGAAGGCCCAAAATGGAGGTTGGTGGAGGGATAGAGTAGTGGAGACCTATGCATTTCTCAGCAGCCAGGCAACACTGCATAGGAGAGAAGAAACACAAAATTCCTTTCTTCTAGATTTTAGCAAGACTAGAATTTCAAGTTTATCTAATATCTGTTGCCCAGAGGCTGATGTGAAAGGATGCAGAGACTGCTTCACAGTAGAGATTCTGGTATCCTCCCCTGTCCTCGTAGCTGAGACTGGCAGGGTGGTTAAGCTTTTCAACAGAGTTTTGCCTCTGGACTTTACAAGTGATGTTCCTCATCCTCCTCTTTCATCTTTACACCTCTGGCTAGTAGGTTTTGTCTTCCAGATGGTAGAGGTCAGGTAATATTGTTTTTTTAAACCTTGATTAGTAGTACAGTAGTATAAAACTCATTATCATTCAGTAGAGAAATAAGAGGTTTCAAAATAGCTGTCAACAAGTATGTCTGTTGCAATATAGACAACGGAAAATAGTTCCTACAGAAGCAGAGCATTAAAGAAACCCCTATGATAACCTACTCCCTGTTTCTCTGTTATGCTTTTGCTGGGCACCTCAGTCTGGGTGTGTTATATGTGCCAACTGGACACATCTTGCGGGGAAAACTCTGCCCCTCCGGTCTCAGACACCTGCACTACCTGCCTCCCAGAGCCCAGTTGTGAGGCACCCCCCACCCCAGATACTCACTGTGACACTGCACCCCATATTCTTCAGTGATATTATTATGATATGGTTATGGCATAATTCTGATGTATTTTAACCCGTTGCACTTGCATCCCCAAAGCCCAGCTGCAGGGCACCCTCCCCCAGCCCAGACACCCGCATTCCCTACCCCCAGAGCCCAGGCATTGGACACCCCCCTCACCCAGCCCAGACACCTGCACTCCCTACCCCCCAGAGTCCAGCTGTGTGCCCTCCCCAGCCCAGACACCTGCACTCCCTACCCCCCAGAGTCCAGCTGTGCCCTCCCCCTCAGCCTAGACACCTGCACCCTCTACCCCCCAGAGCCCAAGGATCCAAAGAAAGAAACAGCCTGATGTTGGGACCAGGCTTGTACAAAGTTTCCTGCATGCGGCCTCTTCCCTTCAGGGTGTGGTGGGAACTGCAGGAGCCTGGAACCCCTCTCCTCCTGGCAAGTGTCCTCTATTTGTGAACTGGGCTCCACTGGGTCCAGTGGTCCCTAGTGGTGGCCAGCAGCTGTCCAGCACCAATCTATGGGGAAAAATGAAATTCTACACAACATTAATTCTGTGCAAATTCTGCGTTGCATAATAGTGCAGAATTCCCCCGGGAGTATATATTAGAGTAGTGCCCAGAGGCCCAAGTTGAGATTGAGGGCCCTTTATGCATGACACAGTAGATTCACACACTGAGAAAGTCCCTACCTCAAAGAACTGAGAGTCAGAATGGACAAGTCAGACAAAGGATGGGAAACAGAGGCACAAGAGGTGAAAGTGACTTACCAGTCAGGTCTGGACTGACTTCCAAGCCATTGCTCTCCCATTAGATCACACTGCCTACCCCACAATATAATGCTTCCTGCTCTTTCATTCAGTGTGTCTCTAATTTGCAAACTGTTGCTTTCTGGGTTTTTTTTGCTACCCTTAGTTATTTTTGGTCACTCCTGATTTGATGTCTTCTTTATGCTTCCTGCCATTGTCTTCTGTTTTGTGCCAGTTTTTCTCTCACCTCATTTCTTCTTTCTCCTGCTTTCCCTACTCACTCATTTATTGACCTCTATTATACCAGTTACCACTGTTTTCTCTTTCATGCTCGTTTAATGTATTTTCCCAAATCAGCTTCCTTTCTAGCATGTTTAGATTCTCCTCACCACTATCGTGATTTAAATTGTCTACTTTTCAGACTATAGATGGAGGCAGCAACTAATATTGATTTTTTTTTTTTAAGCTAAATTTGCTGGCCGGTGATGGTGACAATAAGTTTTATTCTGGCAGAAAATAGCTAAGTGCATTGCAAAATAACATCTTTGTAACTGTGTTTAAATTCAGAGCTCAATTATATTTAAGTTGCGATTGTGCTTAAATTTACAATTTTAAAAAAATCTAATAACTACTTTTAAATTTTAACCCCTTCAGTAAAGAGGTTAAAGGATCATAAGGGCTAAATGATTCTGGCCCTCTCTGAGTGTAAGGGTACTGAATTGCTGAAATTTTATGCAGGGAACATGTTTGTATGGCTCTTACCAGCACCTAAGACTGTAACTCATTTGTATATGTTTATCTTCTTTAACCTTGTTGTTAACTTTTATTTCTTTTTCTTAGTTAATAAATCTTTAATTAGTTTCTTATAGGCTACAAGGGTTGTTTTTGATGTAAGATTAAAGTGTGATTGATCTGTTCCTTTGAGACTAAGAGTAACAATATTATTGTTGTGATTTTTAGTGTAAGGCACCATCTATCACAAAGGCAAGTTTGCCTGGGTGGCAAGACAGACTGGATTACCCAATGGGACGGTCTGTAACTCGGTGGTTAGGCTGTTAGAATGCCTGAGGAGTTTACACTTGATACTTGGTTGATGAAATTTAAATATAGCAGTCACAACCAGTTTAGGGTTTATACCCTGTTTCATAACAGTCTGCCCTGAGTTTGGTACTCACACTCTTGAACCACTGCAGAGAGCTTGACACCTGGATATCAAAAACCGGTCATGCTACATGGTTACAATGGCCCCTTCTGGCTTTATAATATATGAATATATCAAATCTCAGGTTTGTATAACAGCTACCATCACTATGGTTTTGAAGTGCCTCAGTACAAGGATCCACAGCACATTTAAAATGTGACAGAATAAAATAAGCTGAATTTAATGTCAAAATAAGTAACAAATACTTTTCTGATTGTACTACTGGACTGTGGGAGATAAAGGAGGTTAGCAATAGTGATGGGGCATTGGAAAAAGTGCTGCATAAATGTGGGTGTCTGCTGCATAATTTAGGTTAACATACCATGTAGAACATGTGGCCTTGACTAGGGTCTAGATCAGGGGTAGGCAACCTATGGCACGCATGCCGAAGGTGGCACGCGAGCTGATTTTCAGTGGCACTGGTCCGGGGGGGCTCTGCATTTTAATTTAACTTTAAATGAAGCTTCTTAAACATTTTAAAAACCTTATTTACTTTACATACAACAATAGTTTAGTTATATATTATAGACTTCTAGAAAGAGACCTTGTAAAAACTTTAAAATGTATTACTGGCTCACAAAACCTTAAATTAGAGTGAATAAATGAAGATTCTGCGCATCACTTCTGAAATGTTGCCGACCCCTGGTCTAGATTCTCTCCTGTACCAGAGCTCCATTCGGTTCAGAAGTTAGAATTGCTCAAGGAGTTAGTTACAGCTCCCTGATTCTGGGGCCAGCCCTAGACCTGACATGTCTTGGTGCTCTAAGTTGTACCATTAGCATTTTCTCCACAACATTTCCGTCCTGTCCTATACCAGACATTGGAGTGAGGTCACAGGTGCCAGGACCCAACTGCAGCATACTTGTGGCAACAGGGAGATCTTCTCCAATGGAGGAATTTTCTGCTAGGGAATATTGTGCTATGTGGGAAGCACAGGAGTCAATGGGGCTGTGAGCTGCAGAGTACCTGACCCTATGACAATAAGAAGAGTAATATAAGAAAAATGCAAATCCCAATGTTAGTATAGATAAACTAAGAATGAAGGCATGCTGTTAAACCCACACCCATAGCCAGACTATATCCAAAAGCATGTTATAAAACTGCCTCACTGTAGGCAAATTAATTTAATAGCACACATTAAAACTAGCCTCTACTTAGCTAAACTGCATGTAAAATCATCGCATAAGCCAGCTTCAGTATAGCTAAATATAGATCTAGTGATGGGCGGATCTCAATGCACAAAGTTTGGATGCCTATCTCAGCCTAATTTTTGAACTTTTTATTTTGTGGAAAAGTCTCAAATATGTAAAGATTTGCATTCATTTTACAAAAAGAATTCATCCTTGAAAACAAGCGCTTTCACTGAAAATATCTTTCCATTAGAAGCATTTTACTTGTCTTTTCTTTCAAAGTTCTGTATAACTAGAAGAATGTTAAAATGTGGGGTTTTTTGTTATAATCTGCATTTCCTCTTCTCTTTGTGACAGGGAGATGCGGTAAAAGACTTAATGCTCCGTTTCCTGGGTGAGCAAGCAGCAGTGAAGAGACAAGTTTTAAACGCCAATTCGGTAGAACAGTCTTTTGTAGGCTTGAAACAGCTAATTGTAAGTAAGACTGCTTTTAATGTTCATCACTTAATTTTTATTAAATTCTATACTTCCCTGTAAATACTTCAGAGCTAATGATTGTGTTATACAGTACATATTAAAAAAAAAAAAAAAAAAGGGTGCATGTATCTCTTCATGATTTGCTATAAAACTAGAACCAAAATACTATAGCTTTTGATTAGCATTTGTGCTTTTAAAGGACATAGTATGATAATCAATATTTTTAACATGGGCAAGGTAAAATTCAGATTGTTTCAAATACATAGCACAGTACACTTAATCGGGTATTATTTTAAAAGTTTATTTTACTCCTGGAGGAATTCTGCACCTAGAAATTCTGTGCACAATATTTTAAAATCTTGCAAAATTCTGCATATTTGATGTGAGTGTCAGGAAACGCATTTCCAGTAGACATAGAGAAATATTAATGCCATTTTACTAGGCACTATTAAGACCTCATTTGGAATACTGTGTACAGTTCTGACACCCATGGTCAGGAAAGATGTATTTAAACTGGAACAGTGCAGAGAAAAGCTGTTAGGCCCTCTGTTCCCTGACCATCCTATCGTATGAGAGGAGACTGGAAGATCTTGGCTTGTTTAGTCTAACAAAAAGAAGGCTGAGAGAGGATAAGATTGCTCTCTGTAAATACATTGGAGGGTAAATATCGGAGAGATGAAGAGCTATCTAAACTAAAGAACAGTGTTGGCAGAGGAGCCAATGAATATAAACTAGCTGTGGACAAATACAGGCTGAAATTAGAGGAAGGTTTCTACCCATCAGAAGGGTGAAGTTCCGAAGCAGCCTCCCAGTAGGAGTTGTGGTGTCAAACAACTTAATTTTAAGAGAGAGCTGGACAAATGTATGAATCTGATTGCATGACAGGGTTACATGTGATGGCAGGGCTCAGCAGCCCTGGGGCTGACTTCCAGTTTATATCTTAACTTTCCTAAAAGCTCATACTTCAGAGTTTCAGCCAAACACCTGCAAGGGTCAGGAAGGGATTTTTTTTTTTTTTTGCCCCAGTGTATTCTAGGTGGGGATATTTTGATGTCCACTGCTTGAAATAGGACACTGGGTGGGGCGTACCAGGGCTCTGCTGTGGCACCAAGCTTTCTCTCTCTCTCAGTGGTTCGGCTGGCTGGTTCTTGAGCATATGCTTATGGGTCTAACTGATTCCCATATGTCTCAGGTACAGTGGCAGCTCTTACAGAGGCTGGTGAGTTCCAGTGACGGAACTGGAAGTTGGGTGATAGGCCAGGACTACCCAAGATAGCCCTATGAGATGACCCCAATGCCTTTTTCCAACGTTTATGCAGTTGGCTGTTAGTGCAAGATGGGACAAGAGTGCATGGGCACTGCAGCTAGCCCCTTACCTGCTATAGCTAGCCCCTTACCTGACAAATGACGTTCAGGTGGCTTATGTGGCCCTAAGCAAACACCAAGCTGAAGACTATGCATGTTGGGTTGCCCCCCTTTAAGGTGCCACCTGATGTACTGGGATACCACTGAGCCTGCCTGTTCTGCCAGCCTGGGTCCCCTTACACTGTCTTGCGGAGCCAGGCTCTTAAGCCTCCTCTAGCGCACACTGGCAGGGCTAGTGCAGCAGAGGGAGACAGACACTGAGATCAGCTATGGGAAGACACAGCTTAAGGGACTTGCCTCAGCATTCAGGTACCCACCTCCCTTGGAGTGCAGACCCAAAGGTATATTGTCTTGCGCTGTATAGAAAAATCTGCAGAGCACACGCTCATAAAAATTTGCACTTTCCCTCAATGTGAAGAGACATATGCACAGCTTCTTGTGCCTCCCCCCCCCCATATGGATTGCACAAACTGGGTTATGTCAGAAACAAGAAATAAGTTTATTAACTACAGAAGACAGATTTTAAGTGATTATAAGGGATAGCAAACAGAACAAAGCAGATTACTAAGCAAATAAAACAAAACACGCAAACAGCTTAATTCACTAAAGAAACAAGTTATAAAATGTAATTTCTCCTTCTAAATGGTTGAATTAGGCAGGATGCAGAGTTCCTGTAACTTAGAGTTCTAGTTATCTCTTCTTACAAACTGGGCCCCTGTCTCAGTCTGGACTTGCCCCTGCCTTTCCCCTTAGGTACTTTCAGCAGTTTTTCTTCTTAGTTAGGCAGTGGAGGAGCATCTAGATTAACCCCCTCCCCAGCCTTAAAAATGATTTACCTAAGGCAGGAAACCTTTATTTGATCCCTGTTACCCTTCAGAGGAGAAGTGCCACCAGTGTCCAAGGTGGTATTTTGTATCAGGTGACAGGACCACCTGACCTGGTTGTGGCACAACTATGTCCCAGAATGCCTCTCAGGAAGGAGACAGACTAGTATCTTCACAGTCTTATTGTTTCTTCCTAATGGCCCATCAGGGCTGTGATGGGTGATTGTCTGGTAGGTGTCTCCTAAATACACACACAGTTTTAATTGTTACATACTCCATGTTCCTAATTTTAGATACAGAAATGATACATGCAAACAAATTGGATAATCACATTCAGTAAATCATAACCTTTCCAATGATATCTTACATGAGCCTTCTTGCATAAAGTATATCTTAGTTATGCCATATTCCTATCATAACCATATTTCTATGAAGAATATGGGGTGTAATGTCATACTATGGGTACACTTAAAGATGCTATTTTGAACAGGGTGGGCTTGTCAGCTAAAGAATACCACCAAAAATCCCAAGCAGCTAGATGGAATGGTGAGATATGTCCCAGGGCTTTTGCACAGAAATTGTCAGACTGGGCCAATCGTTGGTTGAGGCCAGAGAGTCAGAACTTTAAAGGCCCTCACGGACTCGATTATTCTGGTACAGTTTACACCAAGCCTCCCAAGGCTATGAGAGTCTGAATCTGGAGACACCAGCCAGAATTGTTAGAGGCCGCTGTAAAATTAAAAGAGGAGCATATAGAAGCAGACTTTCCATGAAAAGAGCTCTGTTCTCCTCAACAGCAAGGAAGGGAGGAAAGAAGCTTAAGGAACCTTATTTATTGAAGCCCTGGAATTGGTCAAGAGAGGCAAACAATGGTGCCCCAATTGCCTGCTTAGTGATTTGTTACCACTGCTGGGGCAAAGGTCATATAAAAAAAAACTGCACTTACATGGATGAGTGGGTTTGCAGAATTCTGTGGGTGGACAGGTGTAAAAGGAAGACCTGAGATAAAGAAAATTCCCATCAAACGAGGCAGGATAACTACAAAGAGGTGTTATGGATTCAGTGGAAGCTTGTTTCCTTGTACAGAGCACCTTGGTTAGACCACAGTGGCAACAGGAGAGAGTGATGATAACAATGTATTGTGTACATGGGGAAAAGAATGCTAATTCCAGGCCAGTTGTTCCACTGAAAGTAGAAGAAAAGTTTAAATGGCAGAGAGTGGGTGTAGTAAATCCACTGCATTACTTGATAACACTAGGAACTTATTGGAGCCCATTTCTTGTAGTAAAAAAGGAGTAGATAGGTCCATGTAAAGAGAGCACAAATGTAGACCCTCCAAGTAGCCTTCCAAGTGCAATGTTTAATAACCCTAGATATACCATAACAAGCCCAGAAAGAACAGATGTACTGGAGGATTTGGGAAAGAAAAACTTGAAGAGGGAATAGATCAGGGAGTACTAGATCAGGGACACCTAAAGGAGCAGGAGGACAGAGGCTCAACTAACCCCCAGGAGGACCAAGCCATGTGCAAGGCACAGGATGATGAACATAGAAAAGAGACGGAGAAGAGTGCTAGTAAAGAGGACTTGACAGGCAAACTTGCCCCAGTAGTCCCAAGCCAAGGGCATGATAAGTCAGGAGAAGAGAGGGATTCTGATACTGAGGCTCTGGAGGAACAATTTACTCAGATAGATACAAGCCAGGAGCAAAGTAAGCTGGAGGAAAGATCCATGGGGTGCAACTGGTGTGTTGACCTATGGGCTGAGGTGAAACTGTGGGGGAAAGCTCTACCCTCCACATTTACTATTTTTACAGGTAGAAGGCAGGAGACCAGAGACCCTCCCCAGTGGTCTATGGAAGACCAGTCTGAAAGGGCTGGGAAAGCCCCAGTAGAACTCCAGTGCCATAAAGAGGGTAGGGCTTGGACAGGAAAAAAAGACTTCCTTGGGAGGCAGGAAAAGGTCTCAACTGGAATAAGTGTGGAAGGTACATGACAGCACTTTCTGTGACACATTGGTTGGTGCAGCAGGCTTAATGGAAGTTAATTAACCTGTTTCTGTTGGGGATCACTGGGTGACAGTTGCTGGGCTGAGGAGGCAATTGACTCCGTAATTGGGAGGATATATATTTGGAAGGAACAGATTAGGCAGCATACTCAGGGTAGGAGAACGTCTGTCCTGTGACACAGGCTCATCTCAGATATGAGTATAATTAGCAATAACATCATTTTGCATTTCCATTTTGACAATATATATTTGAGTGGCTTTGTGCTGCTTCATGTCTTGTCTTTGTGCTTCAGGACAAGAGTGTTTTGTGTCAGTAAACTTTGGGATTAACATATAGCCCAATAGTGGTTCCTCAGGATAGGCAGGCACGTTCTATAGTCTGTTGAATATAGTCTATGGACAATATCCTAGTCCATGCACATGGATGTTGATGGATTTGAAGGAATTACATGGGCTGCTGTGGATTCCAGCAGTAGGAGCAGAAGCAACCAAAGCGGGGACCTCTGGACATTCAGTGAACTTTCTACAGTTTTGACTGGCCTTTCTCTGCCCTGTGCTCACTGGCTGTCTTCTTCAACTCTCGCCCTCCTTCACAGTCTCTTCACGTCAGTTTCACTCTATGACTGTACCTCTTACCCCTTGCCCTCTTCATTCCCCCTTTCCTTCCTATTTAGCTGATCCCCTCCCAAATAACCCTCCACCACAACAATAATAAAAAAAAAAATCATGGAAGTAGTATGATGTTTGCTGAGAACACCTTATTCACTCCACGCTGCTTGTGTGTTGTGCCACTTCCACCCACTGTGTCTGTCTTGTCTGTCTAGATTGTAAGCTCTCTGGGGCAGGAAGCGTCTACTACTCTGCACACAGCGGGGGCCCCCATTCTTGATTGACCTTTCAGCACTATGATAATAAATACTAATAACAGAAATTTTGGACTTCAGCAGTCATTTGACTTGGGCATCCTGTAGATTTTGCAGACAGTTGGCTGGGTACTTTGAGGACTGAAGTATTGTGCAAAATGACTTTAGTGTTGACAGATCAGGCCAGGATTTGTGAGGTTTACTGATATGTTGTTTGTTTCAGAAGATTACAACTTTAGGCTGTAGGTGCTGGCAGTAGGAGTGTCAGATACCCCTTTTCAGTGTGGTAGTTATTATTTTGGTGGTTAGTTCTTCCCAAACCATAGAGGTTCAGATGTTTGGGGGAAGCCCCCTTTCTCTGTGAATTAAGGATCAACACACCTTTTTCAAGAAAGGAGGTAGGAATGATCATGCATCCAATCAGGTTAGATAGCTTTTCAGTCAATAGGCTCTTCTGGGCTACAGACTCGTAGGCCTTAGACATAATGATGATTCTGTTATGACCTTAGTTTTAAATGGGCTCTTAAGCCCTGGGACTGTGATGCTCCAGATTTGAGCATCAAAGAAGGGAAGGCAGTGATAGTTGGAGCATCTGTTGCCTTCCCCCTTTTTGACTGCTAATATGACAGGTTTCCTTGAGAAGCTGTCATGTTATAGAACTAATTAATAAAGTAGCAGCCACTTGGCCAGAAATCCAGATGTCTATATATTCATCCTCATTGGCCCATCCATTTGCAGATAGTTGTTCCTGAGTGGGTAATATAATTGTATTCTGCAATCTTATTTATAGAACTTCTAAATTTTTCTTTGTCAGTGAGACTTTAAATTTTAGCTTTTTTTTATTTTCAAAGGGGAAAAATTGTTAACTTTTTTAAACTTGATTCTGGAGTAATTTTGGACCTTTTTTTAAACCTTGTTATATAAGAGTGGCTGATAAACCAGTCTGAAATATTGAGATCCCAAACTTCCAAATTTGGCTAATATTATTAAAAATTCTAACATGTCGCTTATTGGTTTAAATATGGCCATAGGCTAAATATGACAGTCTCCTATGATGTCTTCTAAATAGACATACCTGCTGTGAATCTTACCAGAGCCATTTTCTGATTCCATTATCACCTTAGTACCAACATATTTTTATTATTCTAGGAAGTGCCATGCATAGAAAACGCTTGCCTACTTAGTTCTGAGGATGGTATCCTGATCTTGTTGAAGTCAATGGGAATTTTGGTATTGACTTCATTGGGGTCAGGATTTTGCCTCAGGTGTTTGCTTAAGAGCCAGACGTTTTGCACATCAGTCCTTTTAAAAGGAAATTTTGTAGGTGAATTTAGTGATTGTGGTTGACAACCCTGATAAAGCCCTGTCTGCAGCAGGTACATACCAAACGGTGACTCAGCAAGTTTATTCATGATGTCCTGCCAATGCACCTCAACTGTGATCTTGAGGAACTATCTCCAGAAATGAGAAGGTGGTTCAGTCACCAAGTCCTCAGCTTCTCTGCTGAGACTGCCAACAGCAGCACCAGTTATGGTGACATTGACAACTGACCCCAGGAACTGGACTGAGACCACAAAACTGAATTCATGTCAGCTCACAAAATAGCCTTTGGATTGGATTGTCCTTAGATCATAGCTGCCTGGAGGTGGATTCAGGCCAATAATTTAAAGATTGAAAGTATCTATAGCCCACTGCCAGGCTCTTGAGCAATGCTTGCCTTTCACAATTCTGAAATTTTGCTTTGGAATACCACTGAATACTGGTAGAGGAGTACAAAGTTCAGGAAGTTCTGCTATCAAACTGTTTTACAACTCAGAGCACTGAGGACTAAAAAAGTTCAATAGCAATTTGGCAACCAGTTTTTAAAATCTATATGCCTGATGTAGTAGTGGTAATTTGTAAATAAAGTTACAAGTCTATAAAAGCTAATAACATTTATGTATCTCAACTGAAATCTACAAACCAAATGTTCTCAAAACGTTTTTATTATTATAGTGCATGGGCATACAATTGTCTCTGTAATAAATAAAAATAAATGATAGCCTATCCATGCAACATTTTGTTTTATGGTCGCAAGTAATAATAATGCTTAGATCATATAAACATTAATGATGTTAGTCACAACCATTCCATAGATTATTCAAAGGGAGGTAAAAAGCTAAACACCTCTGTATTTGTTATTAGATATGGCACACATTTGATATAATTTCCCAGTGATGCTAAATCGGTGGTTCTCCAACTTTTGTACTGGTGACCCTTTTAACGTAGCAAGCCTCTGAGTGCAACCCCCACATATAAATTAAAAATACTGTTTTATATATTTAACACCATTATAAATGCTGGAGGCAAAGCAGGGTTTGGGGTGGAAGCTGACAGCTCATGACCTCCCATGTAATAACCTCATGACCCCCTGAGGAGTCCTGACCCCCAGTTTGAGAATCCCTATGCTAAATGATGAACTAGCACTTGGCTGAGCCCTCCAGGGTTAACATGTTGTTGTTAATGTAGCCTCTCACTCTACAAAACAGCTGGAATGGAGGGGAGTTAGCATAGCAGACAGAGACAAACACACACCTTGAATGTGGGAGAGAGAGAGAGAAATGCACACTGCCCCTTTAAGTAAGCTGACCCAGTCTTAAATGCATTGTCATTTTAAGTGGATGAGGAAGTTGAAACAGCAGCTGCTGCCCCAGGCTCTCTGTCTCTCTCCATCTGTGTCACCCCTCTGCTCTATATGGAGAAGAAGGGGTGAGCAGAGAGGAGGGGGACACCCTGACATTAGCCCCCCTCTTCGCCCTCCCCCCCCGCACAGCAAGCAGGAGTCACGGGGAGCAGCTCCAAGGCAGAGGGCAGGAGCAGCACATTGCAGTGAGGGGAGGGATAGCTGCAATTGCTAGCCTACTGGGCGACTGCAGCTCAGGGAAATTAGGGAAGTGGGGAGCTGATAAGGGGGCTGCTGGTCCACCCTGGTTCCAAGCCCCCAACAGCTAGCTGCAACGGGCTGCTCTTTCTGCAAGCAGTGGACAAAGCAGGCGGCTGCCAAACAACATTAGAAGGGACCATTACACAACTTTAAATGAGCATGTTCCTTAATTGATCAGCAACGTAACAACGAAGCAATGTTAACTGAGGCGACTTTAAGTGAGGAGTTACTGTACTACTTTAAACGTGAAATTGTAAAAGGAAGATCTACCTATTTCAGCTATTTATTTTTTTTATCACAACTGCATCTAAAATGATAGTACCACAGAGTAACAACTATCAGGTATCTAAAAGGGTGTCATCAGGAGGAGGGAGAAAACTTGTTCACCTTAGCCTCTAATGATAGAACAAGAAGCAATGGGCTTAAACTACAGCAAGGGAGATTTAGGTTGGACATTAGGAAAAAGTTCCTAACTGTCAGGGTAGTTAAACACTGGAATAAATTGCCTAGGGAGGTTGTGGAATCTCCATCTCTGGAGATATTTAAGAGTAGGTTAGATAAATGTCTATGCGGGATGGTCTAGACAGTATTTGGTCCTACCATGAGGGCAGGGGACTGGACTTGATGACCTCTCGAGGTCCCTTCCCGTCCTAGAGTCTATGAATCTATATTTTTTGCTCAAACGTGAGAATTCAAGAATAGTCCAGAAGGAAGACAGGCAGTCCTTAAGAAAGAAGTATGAAATAAAAAAGTTTACCAATGTGAAGATCTTGCATGTTTAGACATGTTCCTTTCATGATCTTCAGTGCAACTTCCTCTTGAGAAGGAACACTATTCATGATGTTGTTTCATTCGGGCAACCAAGCCTTGCATTTCTTTGTTGCACTGTTTGCATTTTGCCCACATGCCTGTCTGTCCCACATGTAGAGGAACTTCATTAAAATATTCCCAAACTAGGTCTCTCTTACAGCCTGCTGCCATTGTAAGTTTTCTCTTCTAGAGAGAATGATATGGTAGATCTCAAATCAATGAAGGCTACACTCAGGAAGATCTCAAGACTTCTGGCTATGCTGCTCAAACAGTTTCACTTTTGTTTCTACTGCCTGTCCCTCCCTTCTCACATTTATCTTCAGACTTCTCCTTGTCCAGATCTATTCCACGCACAACAATCTTCCGTTCATTGAACTTTTTGAAACGTTGCACTTTTAGAGAGATGTAAGGGATTGACTCTGTGTACACAAATTAGTAAAGGGCCAATAGGGTTGAGGTCTGTTATTTCTCACCTCTATATATTTATTTATTTATTTAAAAACATTTTTGTTATTAACAAGCATGTTATCTCTGGAGACACAAATCCACAGTTTGAGAAGTGCAAAACTAAGCATCTCTGATGGTATCTTCTAGACTGAGCATTGAGTCTCATTGGGTAGATAGAAAGATTAACCTAAATATTCTTTTCAGAAGCCCCTGGGACCCCATAAAATTGAGTCCCTAATCCATGAACTATTGGATCTCATTTACAAAACTTTTCTTAAACATTACATGAATATATTGTCTCATACTTTAGAATTTATAATCCCTATTCCATGATGGGATATCTTTGAGCTATAATATATCTTAGTTAAAACTATCTTTAGATAGGTTTTTTCCTCAAAAAGCATTTTATCAAAAAAATCCTATTTAAATTTTAAAAATCTAGTGGTTTTTTTAATTTATTTTTTAAAAAAATTATTCATCCTGCTGAGAGGTACCACCAGGGGGCAATGTGAACATCTTGGCCACTCCCTAGGGGTTGCCTTGAATTAAAGAGTTGAAGAAAGGCAGCTGCAGTGGAAGGTTTCTCTCAAAAAGGTACGGGGGAAATACCCCACCCCAGAATAATCCTACTCAGATCTGTCACTCATGCTAGTACGAAGGGAAGATAGACATGATTGCAATAAGACACAGTTCCAAATGTCAAAGGTTTTGCCCCAGAGCCGGAACAGGCAACCAGTCCATTTCAGATGTTTCTTCTAGACTGCAGGGTAGGTCACTTCTAGGTGTTCCCTCCAACTCCTCTAATTTAGAGAGTCCTCGGGAAAATCAAACAAGACAGAGTCAGGATTGTTTTGATTTCCCCAGTGTAGATGAGACAAAAATGGTTCTTGGATCTCCTGCAACTATTACAAGACTATCTGTGTCTCCCCGAAATTCCAGGCCCAGCAGATAGATTGGATTTGCCATCTGGACCCATGCTCTCTCCACTTGAAAGTATTGGCCTTAGGACTTTTACAGATCTAGACTATTCAGTGTTATGATCGCAAATGGGAAGGGTTCTTTTTGTGGGCAACCAACAATAGCGTAAACCCAGTTTCAGCCCTTATTCACTCCATGCTGAATTACTTACTTCATTTGAAATCCTTGGGACTCTCCATATCATTGGAAAAAGTACGTTGTTAGCCATCTCCGCTTATTATAGCTTAGTAAAGCAAACGACTGAATTCAGTCATGATATAGTAAAACAATTCTTGAAGAAGTTAATAAATGTCTACCCGACAGAGAACCCAGATGTACATGGTACCTCAATCTACTATTGTCAGCTCATGAAACCTTTCTTCAGACGTATGGAAGAATGAAACTGGGGACACTTTCAGTTAACACAGCTTTTACTGTAGCTACTACATCTGCCAATGAACAAGCTGTAGGCGCTCATGGCTAACACACACCCACACACCGGTTGCAGTCTGTCACAAACATAAAGTGATCCTTTGTCCACACCTGATCTTTCTCTCCAAGATTGTAACATAATTCCATCTAAACCAGTCCATAAAATTGCCAGTATTTTTCTGTAGTTCTAATGCTCACTTGGGAAGTTGAGTTACACGCTTTAGATGCTAAGAGAGCATTGAGTCTCTAAAGAATATAGGAAATCACCTAGAGTGTCGCAGTTCCAAATGAGAAAACAAAAGTAAAAGATGTTAACTTCAGGAAATTTCATCCCAATGCCATAGTAAGTTTGGTTAGATTCTGTACTGATGTATGTTTTAGTCACATCACTGTTCTTCTTCCAGAAGAGCTTGGAGTATACTTGGCTAGAGTGAAGGCTCTGTCTATGGGTTGCCTTAGACATTCTCATATTAGAAATCTGTAGAGTTACCACTTGGAAATCAGTTCATACTTTCACAAAACATTATTCTCTAGATATGGCATCTAGAGCAGATGCACAATTTGGTAAAGCAGTATTACATTCTCTATTTCAGTGGTCCCCAACCTTTTCATCTGGCGGGCTCCAGATGAAGGACCATGGCGGCGGTGGAGCATCCGCCAAAATGCTGCTGAATTTCTGCGGCGTTTCGGTGATGACGTCTCTTGTCGGCGGCAAGTGGCTTCACTGAGAGACGTCACCGCTGAATTTCTGTGGCATTTCAGTGGTGACACCTCTCGATGACGCCACTGTAGGGATACTAAAGAAGGTTTATATTAGACATGGTTTATATGAAAAAGGATTTATTGTTAGAAATGATTTAATGTTAGTTAATACTTTTAACTAAAGGTTTATATTAGAAATAAATGTGAATCCCCAGATTTAGCCTCTAACCTGCAAGCCACCAGCTGTGTCTGTGTGAAGCCTGCTCACAGAAATACTTTGTATAAAACTTGTTAAAGGTTAATTGACTCTAAGTGCCCTTCTCTAAGGCTTTGTCTACACTTACAGTTTTACAGCGCTGGCAACACCATAGACTCAAAGTCCTCAAGTCTTTCAGAGTCCAGTTTTATAGGGATTTTTCCTATGTTAGTAGTTCATGGGAGTTGTTTCATTTTGCTGTTGCTAGATCAATCAGCAGGTGGCTGGCTCCATTCTGTCAGACATTTGTTAGGGCTTGGGGTGGATTCCAGTGCGACCTCTGGGGGTCTCTGGTTGATTCCACTTGACACCTTCTTCGGCCGACACTGATTTTTCAGGCTGGTAACTCCTAACCATTCATTCATTATTTAAACTAGGCACTCATTCACATACTTCTCTATCTTAATCCCATCTATTTCACTGTCTCTTACCTTTCGGGTGTTACCAATTTATGCAGATTCTTTGTCTTTATCATTTAAAATAAAGTGAGATGAAAACTTACAGAGGTGGGGGTCTCTATCTATGTACTATAACAGCTACTGTTTTGGCTCACAGCGGCCGTTACAAAGTAAAGTAGCGAACTACAAGTGTAACTAGCTTGTCTACACTGCAAGTTGCAGCGCTGGTGAGGGGGTTACAGCGCTGCAACTTAGCAGTATCTACACTTAAAAGCTCAGCCAGCGCTGCAACTCCCGTTTGCAGCGCTGGCTGTACACCTGGGTCTGCTTCCGGTGTAGCGAGACCAGCGCTGTGATGCAGCGCTGGTCATCAGGTGTGGACACTCACCAGCGTTTTTATAGCCTCCAGGGTTTAGGACTTACCCAGCATTCCTTTTCAGCCTCTCTGGTCACCGCTTAGCACTCCACTGCCCTGGCTCAGACGCGGAGAGAGGAGAGCGGGCTTGCGGAGCTCGCGGGGAGAGCGGGGCTTGCCGGAGCTCCGGCGGGGAGAGCGGGGTTTGCCGCGCTCCGGCCGGGAGAGCAGGGCTTGCCGGTAGCTCCGGCCGGGAGAGCGGGCTTGCCGGAGCTCCGGCCGGGAGAGCGGGGAGAGGCGGGGCTTGCCGCGCTCCGGCCGGAGAAGCGGGGCTTGCCGGAGCTCCAGCGGGGAGAGCGGAGCTTGCCGCGCTCCGGCCGGGAGAGCGGGTTTGCCGAGCCCAGGGGGGAGCGGGGCTTGCCGGAGCTGGCCAAGCTGCCGGGGGAGAGCGGGGCTTGCGAGCTCTCGGCCGCGGAGACGCGGTGCGTGCTGCCGCAGTAGCCGAGCGGGCGGCGAAGCCGGAGAGGCGGGCTGTGCGCGCTCCGGACTGGGCTCAAGTGGGGGTCCGAGCGAGCTCTGGGCTCTGAAGTGACCCCGAGGGACAAGGCTGTAACTTCTGCTCCGTGACACCCAGGGTGTCCTCAGGACCGCTGGCTGGGTCACTCAAGTCTCCCCGGTGCCCTGTCCAGCTGGATCCGTTGCAGGGGCCGGCGGCTCTGAGGTTCACTCCAGCAGCCGAGAGGCCGGGGGCTCCCCAACAAGCCAGTGTGACCCTAAGGGGCTGACGCGCGCTGCCGCACCCACCCCCAGAGCTGGGAGCACGCACCAGGCCTGTGTCTCCATCCCATGTGGGTTCGGGGTGTCCTCCCACGCTAGGACTTGCCCGGTGCTGGGCGGCTGACAGTCCCCTCTTTTCTCAGCTGGGCAACCCACAGCCGGAGCTGCCAGGGGGCTGCAGCAGGGCTGGGGTTGAGGCTCCGGTGGCAGAGTCCTCAGTGCTCCCAGTGCCCAGCAAACACCCAGTGTCTTGCATTCCCGCCCCTGGGGGAGGCATACTCCCAGGACGAAGTGGGAATGTTCTCAACGTTGTCTCTGAATATGGTGTGTGCCTCAGTTTCCCCTCTGTGCGACTCGATAGCTAGGTGATGCAGGATAAGGCAGCGACCCTAGAGGGCAGGGGTGACGGCCGATGGTCTGAAGAGAACGGCCGACACCCTGTAGCGGCAAGGGTGGTAACTGACGGGCCCCCTGCACTGCAAGGATCAGCCAGACGTCCTGGAGAACAGACCAGGTGCCTGCTGGCCCGGGAAAGAGACAAAGCTGGGGCAGCTGGAAGGGGTCAGTCTCCTGGAACTCGGGGGAAGGCCCTGGGCTCTGCCCCCCCCCCAAGCACTTTGCTGAGTGTCCCTGGTGGTGCTAACCAGCCCTGTCCTACGCTTTTCTGTGATCAGTCGCCATGGCTGCTCTGCTCCTGGGGACTGTTACGCTTGTCACGCGCGCTGTTGTATCTGCAGTTTTTTATTTCAAAACGCTTTGCATTTCGTGTTCTGTAACGGAGCTGGATTACAACAGATTTGTCTCCCCGATACAGCGATCAGACCTAGTATCTCCCGTACGTCATGCTGGAGCTCTTTTTGGATTTGGACTGCATCGCCAGCCGTGCTGATCAGTAGCTCCACGCTGAACAAGCAGGAAATTAATTCAAAGTTCGCGGGCTTTCCTGTTTTACCTCCCGTGCATCCGAGTTTCAGATTGCGGGTCCAGAGCGGGTCATCGCATCCCATTGGAGAAACACCACAAACAGAGTTATAACACAAACCTAACCACCCCCAAGTACATTTGGCAAATGTCCTTTTCCCCTTGGTCTTAAAGTCCAATCACTCCAAAGTCCAACAACCAAAAGTCTCTGTCAATGCCACCCCAAAATTCAGAGTCTATCTGTACGAGGTCCCTCCCCCAGCCTGGTGAACGGGCCGCCTTACGGTGGTCCAGGGCCAACTGCCTGCCTCTCGTGGTTCTGCTCCGCCTCTCCACGAACTGCTCCGGCCTTACCGACCGCTCACTCTGCTCTCTGCCCGTCTCACAAACGCTCCGCTCACCAGCTGCCCTGTAGCTTGCTCCCAGTTGTCCTGCAAACTGCTCGGCTCCGCTCACTCTGTGGCTGCCCACACATTCCCACAGCTACTCGCTCTGCAGCCGCCGTCCGCTCCACAGCTGTCCCGTGGCGTCTGCTTCAAGCATCCCCAAACGCTCGCACTCCGCCAGCTGCCTGTTCCACAGTATAGCTCAGGCTTCTCCCACTAGTTGGCACAGCACTCAAGTGCTCCCAGCTCAGGATTCAGCACATAGTAGGGGAAGCCCCCAGTGCTAGTGCAGCTATTAAGCCACAATGAGTTCAGCTTCAGAAAAACCTGTTATCTAGAGTCTTAAGGGAATAAAAATCAACTCTGATAGATCTACAGTGGAAGAGAAGGGGGGTGGACTGGTGCTTCTAGCCCACAAGGAGACTGCTACCACCAGGCACAAATACCTTGCTCAACTCTCTCCTTACTGGGTTTTGGACCCATGTCCCTTGTCTAGCAAGTGTCACTAATTTAGTATTGAGACGATTTCTGTCACAAACGTCTCATTATCCTCAATTCAACAATCAGGTGCAACAAGCCTTATCTCTATCCGCCCCAACAATGAAAGAAAATTGGGAGATCCAAAATGTCAAAATATCCATTCCAGGCTCCTTGCTGGCTCTTGCTGGGCGTGCCATGCAAATATTTGGACCTCAAAAAAAAAAAAAAAAAAAAAAAAACATTCGGACATCTTTCACACTTCCCATAATTCACCACCGATTCAGGGCACAGCTCATCCTGACTCTGTTACATCTTATATCTTTTAAACTACTTTGAGTTAAATCAGTGTAACCCCCTTCAGTCCCTGTCACAAAACACTTTGCCACTAGGATAACTACAACCGTTAAAGGATCTAAAGTTGTTAAACTTGCTGGAGGGGGCTCAATGATTCACTAACTTGACTGAAAAATCAACTTTATTCATCAGTGTAGGCAGCCATAGTGTGGGACACTCTTAAACTGGTTTAATATGTCCATGTTAGGAGTATTACACTGGTTAATTAATCAGTTTGGAGCCAGGCTGACTTAAATGCAGCACAAAATGTGTACACCAGGCTCACAACCCCAATCCTATCAGATCCATTTCACACAGATAGTGCAGTGATGAATACGTGAGGTTGTCTCTTGGTCATATTCCACTATGGAGACTACTGGCGCATAGCGAGGTCTCTGTACACTATGCCAGCCTAACCCTCTAGTGTATGACAGAACTCAGTGATGGAGGGGGTTTCCACTGGTGAGTGAAACACCAACCTCCGCAATGACATGAGCTGCGTCAAACGGAAGCATTCTTTCTTCAGCATAGTCTGCATGTATGCTGGGGGTTTAGAGTCAGCATAGCGTAGGCGCCTCAGGGGCTGTTTTTTCATACCTCTGACCCAATGCATCTATAGTGATGTTAACTTTAAGTGATGATCAGGCCTGAAGTATTCACTGAGTCTGCAGCAGAGTTTAGTAATACAACCAGGAGCCCAGCATCCAATCCCCACTCTACAATTCAGTCCTCCCACAGGCTTCTCCTCCTTAGCCCACAGAAAGCCGTACCGAGCTCAGGTTCCAGCCTAACTAAAGCTGCTGATTGTCCAAGTACAGTACTATTGTTCGGTACTCTGCTGTCAGGTGTAAAGTGTCCACGGGATACAGGTCAACCTATCACCTTATAATTTGTTCTGGCTTGTCTCCTCCATCATCCACGAATACACGTCAATGCCACACCATTCCATTTGTAGAAAGCATTTTCTTGCCAGTTCTAGCAAAAAAGTTCTGCATGGGATGCAGCCCAGCGCATTTCAGTCTGCCAGCAGTCCATCTGATCATGTTAAGAGCTCTCTTTTCTCATGCTTCTGTTCTGCAGTTCTTACAATTTTACCAGTTCCTCGTAGCATGCATCAGCCAGGCCAAAAGAATACCCCTCTCTGTTCTGGAAGCCTTAAGACTCTTGGGATAAGGATTGAGCTCTGCACGTGGAGCCTAAATTCCAGGCAGCTGATCTCTATATGGCAGCGGGGCAGTTTAGCTATTATATAGCCTGCTGTGAACTAGCCACTGCCTACTTGCATCCCATTGCGCGGTGCAGACAAACTTGCTACAGAGTCTGTGCGGGTGGCAGAGTGGAGTGGACGGAGAGTTTATTCCCCAGATAGCCACATTGCACATATTATTGAAAGTGCGTCCATTCCTCCAGTTTTGCACATGATGCAGGCAATGTGTGCGGCATCGGGCAAGGATGCCATGCTGGGCTGATGGGTGTCAAGTCCAGTGCACAGCAGTCCTTTTGGGCAGTGTCTGTGCCACTGAGCACCTCCATGGACTGCCCAGATCGGCACACTAGCTGTACATAAGTAGGGGAACCTGTCAAATAAGCAGTCTGACATTTGATGCCAGCAACTAACAGGGTGTACTCGGAAGCAACAAGTGCTACTTGCTGGCTCTATAAAATGGCACAAACGTCCAAGGCTGGGCCCTGTACCATGGTAAATTTTTTGCAGGCTGCCATTCAATAAGCCAGCCTGCCAAAATCTGTGCTGCCTGCTGGGGTAGGCTCTTGGTGAAGAGTAGGGTTCAAACC
>NC_133771.1:36986091-37067592 GCF_003597395.2 Chelonoidis abingdonii | reverse complement strand
GCTGCCAGCCTCCAGGAGCATCAGGTGCACCTGACCCGGACTCGGCTCCACTCTTGTGTACAGGGTACCTGGCCAGTATTCTGTCACAAGCAACTTTAGGCTGGTAACTATAATATCTATACAAAACTTGTATGAATGATTGTGTGAATGGATATATATATATATGTAATCATAGGAATAAGTAGCCAAACAATGTTGTTTGCTGTTATCTTTTATTTTGGTATTTACAATAAATGTGACAAATGTTTTGTCCCCTTTAATAAGATCCTGCTAGTTTTTATTGATATAACACCAATTGCCACCAACAAGTGATGTCAGCGAGAGGCGTCGCCGCCGAAACACCGCAGAAATTCGGCGGCATTTTGGCGGATGCTCCACCACTGGCCAGGACACCCCTGCTCTATTTAACTAGATATTCTTGTCCCCCTGTCCAGGGAGGAGTCCTGCTTACTAAACTCCGACAAGTGGGAATGTGTAGAGGTCACTTCAAGAAGAAATGAAGGTTACTTTGGGATTAGTTCTGCACACACTCACTCCCTGCCCACCTTCCCTGCTTGCAGTCCTAATTTCAGTTTTGGATTTAAAGAGGTGGTGGAAGGCACTTAAGTGGTCACTGCACTATGCCCTCTCTTATAATTCCGTCATCTGAACATTCACAATAGCGAGAAGAGGGGCAGGAGACAAGGAGGCTTCGATAGGCACAGCTATTAGAAGTTTTCTCCCGTTCAACATGCACCATCAGTACGCCCCAAGAACATGAATGTGCAGAGGTCATCTCAGAGAATACTGTTTACAGATGAATCTTCATTTTTAAAGCTTTGAAAGGTGTGTGTCATGCATTCAATCCAATTGGAACTGCATTTTCTGCACCTTAACCTTCATCACTGTCAGTATGGCAACTTCCTGTTCTGGTAATTATTATTTTTGTTACATGTAAGAGACTTTATTTTTGAAAAAAAATAGTGATCTACTCTTTAGTTATGAGACGTAGTGTAATATGTAGTGATCTTTAGTGGAGCTATTAGATGCTACAATAATACAGGTAATAATATACAGTAATCTTCATTAAAGTTTTTCTGGAAAACAGAAAATTTTTTAGATTTGGAGAATACCAATAGTTGCTCCATAGTCCAGATTAAAGTCTCTGGAAATTTATTTTCTGCTTAATAGGCTTCGGTAGAGTACGCAACAAGATAGAAATTTTAATTTGCTCGCAAGTGCATAATTATAAAGCATGATATGTCAGTGCAACATACTAAACTGAATTGAGGTTGATTTTTTCCTTTTGATTTTATCAATGAAAATAAATATTTAAGTATCCTATGGTGTTAACTCTTGAGAAAGATTGAATGGAAATTCAAATGTTTAAATAAAAAACAACTCTGCAATCTGTAATCTTATATGTAATTTTACATTTATTCTCTTAAAAAACAAACTATTTTCTCCTCCTTCATTGCTTAATAATTGTTACTAGACGTCCTGTGTTCAGTTGGTGATGTTTGGAATGTTCACTTAACCACTTTATTGAATGAACTTCACCAAAGATATGATCCTGCACTATTGAAATCAATAGGAACAGCATCAGATCCTAAATGTGTTATATTATTAAGAGTACTTTGGGTAAAATGGATATGATATGACCTGGTTTTATTCTACATTCTTTGAGATTGCAAAAAGTGTTGAGTATTGTGGATGGTTTAGAAAAATATGATAGATGGCTTTAACTGGAAAATCTTTGTGATGTTTTTATAAATAGTGTATACTTTTTTTTTAGTGATCTAGTCGTCTTAAACTATATCTTATGCTCAGCTTCACTTTTTGCCTAATTACCTATGTAGCTTCAACTTTTTACGGGCCAGTTTTACCAGCCGTGTCATTTTTACTGATGACTAGATATAGTTGCTTCAAGCAGAATAAGGAGCTGTGTGTTTTAGTAGCTCATTTGTTGGTTACTTACTTCATTCTTTTTCACAGAACAGCAAAAACTGGAGAGCAGCAGTTGACCTGTGTGGACGACTTTTGACTGCCCATGGTCAAGGCTACGGCAAAAATGGGCTACCTACTAATCATACAACAGATTCTTTGCAGGTATGGTCACCTTACAATCGTGTGGTGGTTAAGGCCCCATTCCTGTAAAGGAATCCACATGGGCAGACTCTTGAGTGTAATCATTTCCTTTTGCAGGATCAGTGTCTAAAGTTGTAACCTGGTGGTACACAAAATAGTTCTCCCATCCAGTTATATGAAAGTAGATTTTACTTTAAACGACTGCATAGTAAAAGTAAGTTGATTACACATATTTGCATATAGCACACTTAATTTATTTTGACTAATGTGACTATCTTCAAAGGTTCATGCTGTTATTGTCCTTCATGATCATTATAATTAGATTATGATGACTCTTTAAAACGGAAAAACTATACAAATGTTAATCTGGTTATCTTAGATAATGTTGATTCGGATGTTATAAACAAGTTTTGTTATCATGTTGAAGTAAGTTGTTAAACTTATATTCTTAAGAACCTTAAAGCAGTAAAACTTCATGGAAAAAATGACAAATGTTCAAATTTATAAAATGTGACTGGCTGAAAACACATACCACTCTTCTGATTCTTTTCTGCTAGTAACTGGCTGATCGTGCAAGTTCATGAAAATCATAGCAATTTTTAAAAATAGCAGAAAAAAGGAAAATACAAATCTCAAATATAAATGTATTGAATTATAGTGATCTGAAATTTCTGGTATAATAACTTGAAAATTGTAATGAGGTTTAGAACCAGGTTTGAAATATTGGCCTGTTGTGATAATTGGACCTAGCCTAATTGTGATCTCAACTGTGAGAAGCGAGTAAAGATTATAAAGTGTCTCAATAACCTGTAACACCAAATGTTGGGGAAAAGGTGCAAAAAGGAGACAGACTGAATTAGTCCAAACAAAAAGGCTTACTGATATAACTCAAGAACTGTGTTAAGATCATACCCGGTAAAGAACTAAATGTGGAACCAGACATCAATGGACCTCAACTGAAGTGTTGGAAACTGGGCCTAATTGGTGGACAAGATAAAGAGGAGGTGGGTTGTTCCACCCATCACTCCCTTTTGAAGTCCTTAAAGAAAGAGACTTTGGCAGAAAAATTGGCTACTGGAACAATCTTCACCCTTATGGCTTCCATCACCTCTGTCTCCTGGGTCTTTGGGCCTTCGTCATCCTGATCCTAAGAGGTGTCTGAACTAGACTAGACCAGAGAGAGCGTAGCAAATGGAAGGTAGCAGTGGAAGTGCAGAATTCCCCCAGGAGTAAAGCAGGAAAGAGCAATCTTTCTCCTCCACTTGCTGCCTGCTTTCCCTAGGCGCCTGGCTAGACTGGATGTAAACTACCTTGTGGGTATCTTACCACAGTAGCATACACATTTGAAATATAGGTACATAGTCAGTATTCATAACTTCAGATACTAACATGATACGTGCATACAAATAGAATAATCATTTTCAGGAAACCATAACTTTTCCATTAATCCCTGACATGACATATTTTGTACAAGATTTGTTGTAATTACATAACAGTGGTAGCAACAATAATCTACATAATCATATTTTAATCATACAACGTCACAACCAGAACGACAGTTGTTGCCATCTTTAATACCATCTAAGAGATGCTCAGACAAGGAGGGTGGGTTTTTTTTCCCTTCTAAAGACTCTCAGCTAAAAGCAGAGGGAGCAAGGATGTTGTTAAAATGAAAGCCTTACTTTAATATTTTACATTTCAGATGCTTTAACTGTTTTCCCTTCTTAATTGTGTGTTCACCCAGGTACTAAACAGGCTGAGGTCTCTGTATACCAAACTCTATTTAAAATTGTTAAGTGTTGAACAGTTTTAGGGCTGTTTTGGGTTCTTTGGGCCCCTTTATTCCATCTAACTTAATGATACAGATCTCTAGAAACTTCCACTCAAGGGCTCAATACGTCACAGCTGATCAAAATATCATTTTCCTGAGTTCTACACTTCTTTGTTAACTTTTTCAAAACTGCTACATGACAAGCATATATGTTTTATTCATGCAGATCTGAGATTAGTTTTTTGACTCTTTAATTTACTAGACCTGAAGTGATTCAAACACTGAGTGTAATTTTTAAGTTTGATTTAAAATAGAAGCCGATAACTGACCTGGCATTTTCATATCTGTTGCCATTTTAGCTATGGTTTGTGAGACTAGCGCTGCTGGTGAAGTTGAATCTTTTCCAAAATGCAGAATTGGAATTTGAACCATTTGGAAACCTAGACCAACCTGATCTGTACTATGAATATTACCCTCATGTATACCCAGGACGCAAAGGTAAGGCACTTGATTTATGCTATACTTTCATCTCAGCTGTGACCAATCTTCTCCTCATCGTTAAGTACACAGATTTCAAATAAGGAGCCCAAGCTATCATCCATTTTTTAAATGGAGTGAACTTCTAGCTGCTGCTTAGAAAAAAATGACTAATGGTTATGCTAATACATTTCTTATATTATAGAGAAAGGATAACAAGAGCTTTTAATATTGTAGGCAGGCATAGTTCTATGTATAATCCAGTACAGTAATATAGCATCTGTTCCAGAGTCACATGGTTTTAGTTGGTATTTTACCCTTAATTTAGTTATCACATTTTATATATAGCTTTTATCTAATTTACTAAGAATTAATAAATAAATAAATAAATAAAAGATGGTAGTATATATGTTTCTGGTGGGGAAGTGGGCAGATGTGCATTGACAAAGTCACACAGAATGAGGAACAAAGGATTCCTGGGTTAAAGTAAATTATCTCTTTTGCCTTTTCTTCCTAAACTCATTCAGTGTGCTGTGAACAGGCTAAATTTGAAGGAGTAATACACATTTTAAGAATTTAGTAGAGAAATACGTAGTGAAGAAAGATTAAAAGATAGCAAACAAAAGAAATATTGACTTATTCTTAATGCCAAAGGGGATAATATTATAAGCAGGTTACAAGCAGCTAAAAACAAAGTGATGTATTAACTATAGTATTGGTATTATAATTTTCAAATATAATACCACAATCTGGATAAAAGGGAAGTTTAATACTAACCCGCTTCTCATACTGTAGTACTTGTACCTTTTGTTCAGAGTATTCCAATGCTTTTCTTAAATCAAAGCTTTTTGCAACTGATTGAAAAATATTAGTTACTATAAGAAAAAGGTGTAAAATTAAACTGAGCTAATCTGAGAATTAGAAATTATTTTCATGAAAAAATACTAATCAAATATGATATTAACCACCTATTTAGTAATTAAAACTAAAAGGATATTTATAATAGGGATCACTCCAGATCTTTAGATAAATCTGTGCTGCATGAAAAAATATTGCTAATATTTTAAGAGATCTCTGTCCTCGTGTTCATGCTGTCTCATTGAGGAGGTTCCATAAGTTTCAAGTATCACTGTTGTAGTTCAAAAAGTGAACTTTTGCTAACTATATATAGGTTCTTTTCAGCGTTTTAAACTTTAGTAACACCACAGCATTGGTGCTAGATGATCCCCAGATTTATCATAATTGTTCTTTATTTGAACAAAAAATTCTTGTCCAGTAATTCATAAACAATAAAGTAGTAAGAGAGAGTTTTATGTTCTACTTGAACAATCTGGGGGAAAAAAAACATAATCTTATTTCTCAAAGTGTTGAGAGTGGGGTTATTTGTAATATCCCAGAGTTACAATCTATTGATCCACATTCTCCTCCACCCTGAGTATTAAATTTAAACTGGTTCTTGTTACTTAAAGTGGTTGCCATGTGGCAGCAGGATTTTAATTTTAAGTAGAGCTTAGCTCCTTAGTCCAGCACTACATGGGAAACCTCCTGTTCTTCTCTCTTACTAGGCATAGCAGCCTTCCCTAACTCCATGAGTTACTTTCAACAATACTTTCCATTAGTTGCCAAGGAAGGATGTCAAGAATATCCAGGATACTTCACATTTATAGAAGAAGATATTATTTAATGCAGTGCATTGTAAGACTTTATTTCTTCCATTTAAGCCTCTCAGTAGTCCAGCATGACCAAAAAAGACCAGTTTGGACTCAAGAGCCAACTCTCATAAGTGAGGGGCAATCACCAGACAGAGTAATTGACAGTGAACTTGGCAGAGATTCTGTGTAGCACTTTTAAAATGCATAAGACAACTTGCAGCACATCTTGTGTGGATTTAGGGGTAGCTATGGTGGCTTTAAGCCATCTATGAGTTCTTGCAGTCCTGGGCTGTTCTGAGGTTTGGAGAGGCCATTGATATAACTTATACAGCCTTGGAGGCCCAGAATCTCCACAGTGCTATAAGCTGTAGCTGTTTCCTTCTCAGCACCCTTCTGCCCGAAGGTTTGCAAGAAGTTCCTTAGGAAGTGGCATTCCCAAGTTCCTACACTAGAGGAATCCTCCCTAGCTGGATATGGGGCTTGTGGGGCCCCTTTTTCTCACTCTGGCTTTTTTAGGCTTCATAATGGGGCTAGAGTGGGGATGAGGATCTCAATCCTTATCTCCAAGCTTTCATACTTTCCATTTTTTTGTTTTTAGTTTTTTTACATTTTGATGCTTTACAAGTATTTTTCTTCTTTATTGCTGTGTTCCTCAGGATGTGATGTTAGCGATAAAGATGATATGTTGCCAGCTTCTTCAGCTTTAAAAATAAGTAATTTTAGCCCAGAAAAAAGTGTCTATAGTTTGTGCCAACACATGAGGACTTTTAGCCACAGGAGAGTTTCAAGTAATATGCAGAATTTAGATAGTAGACTGTATATAGTAGGCTATTCGGCAGATACTGCATTGACTCCTCCTGAGACTGGATATGAAATACTCTGTTTCTGCAGTTCCATTACACCCAAAATCTGAAATGTCTTTCTCTAACAACAGCTTGTCATGAACTTCATACAATTGCTAAAATTATCTGTGGTGGAAGGTATGAGCTGTTGGTGAGCATTCTATTTCAAGATTACATATCTGAGGTGCCAAAACCATAGAATGAAGATCTTACAGCAGGGATATTTTGACCTCTTGCCTCACTTCTTATTTACAGTAAGGCATATCAACCTGCCCTGTAATCTGATCGCCTAGAAGAGAAATCAGATGAAAATTGTATGGAGCTGACCTGCCTCTTATAAAGTATGGGCTGAGTACTAGATTAAGGCTTGGAAGCACCTATCAAACCTTCATGACTCAAGTTTGAGTTGAGTTGCTTGCATATTTATACCTGCCTCTGGAAATTTCCACTACATGCATCTGACGAACTGGGTACTCACCCACGAAAGCTCATGCTCCAATATGTTTGTTAGTCTATAAGGGGCCGCAGAACTCTTTGCCGCTTTTACAGGTTTGTGAAGAGTTGAGACAGAGCAATTCTGATTCTGCCTTGAATTAAATTACACAGTGTTGGGATATAAATAAAAGGAAGATAGGTTATTTGCATCATTAACCAGCTAATTTAAATGATGAACATAAATCATACATATATTTTAGCTAAAGTGCATGAACACGTATCCACAATACACTGCTGTTTTCTAATTTTTCTTCTAATTTTGTGGAGTAACACGCATAAAAGTAAGAATTTTTTATTCACAATGTATAGATGAAGCAAGTGATTAAAATGCACTTTAAGAAGAGTATATATACAAGTAACTTACACAGATTAGTTTTAATACATTTATTTTAAATAGTGTGCATAATATCTACCCACTGAAAATATTAATAACAGGAAATTTAATAAATTACAAACTAAAACCATTTGCTTTTTATGCTCCAGCAAAGAAATGTTAAATATTTCTCTGGGCTGCTTTTAACATCCTTTGCTTCTGCAGAATTGGATAGGTTTGCAGCAGAATCAAGTTTTAGTTCTTACCCCCTAAATTTCCCTTCTCCTAATTTAGTTCCCACTTCCCATGGAACCCCGCTGGACTCTGTCGTCTCCCTTATACACCTATCTTGCGTTCTATTGCAGCTGATACTCACAAATCTGCCTCTTTACTTCTAACTTGTCTCCTTCAATCCAGTCAGACATCTGTCTTTGTCTCTGACATCTCTTCTTTGAATACCTTTGAATTACAGTAGTGCTTGGAATCCTCCAACTAAGATCAGGGCCTCATTCTGCTAGGCTGTATAAACATGTAGTCAGAGACTGTCCTTGCCTCAAAGAGCTTGCATTCTAAGTAGATGACAGAGAGAAGGTGGAAGAAAAAATCTCTGTCAATTAAACTTAATATGGCCAACGTGAACCTCTTATATGTTCTCTGAAACTCACCAGGTCTCTCAGTTTTCTGTCACTGTTGACAACACTACCGGTAATACCAGCCTTGTTGTTCCATATGACAGTTTAGGAATATGTTGTCCCTCAAAGGTATAACTAGGAAATCAATGCTCTCACAGCCAGATGAACTCTGGAGAAAACATGTTTAAGCAACTCTGGGCTCAGAAGGGGTGTGGCACTGGAGTAGGGGGCCTAGACAGCTGAACTACAGGGATCTCATTGCTCAGGAAGGGTGTCAAACAGGGTCTGCAGCTGGGAGTGTGAATGAGAGACCCAGAGCTAGAAACAGTGATCAGCCACTAATAGTACTGCCCAGAAAACAAGAATTCGGTTTCACAAAAAATGTTAAGGTTTTTATGTTTTTTATTCCAGTGTGGAAGGAAGATGAGACCCTGTTGTAATTTTTTCAAAAAACATATGAATGAGATCCCCACCCAAGAATAACCAGTAGCCCAGGTGGTAGGGCACCCACCTGGGTTGTGAGAAACTCAGGTCCAAGTCTGAATGAGGCAGAGTAGGGACTTGAACCTGCATCTCCTTCATCCCAAGCAAGTGCCCCAATCAGTAGGCTATCAAGTAAGTTTCTTTTTATGGCCCAATGAATATTTAATTGTATAACATGGAACAGCTCCAACCGGAGAGACTGAGTCTATAGCCTAAAATATAGAAGACCCAGGTTTAAATCCCTGCTCTGAATTGGGCACATCAGGAATTTGAACATGGGTCTCCCCCAACCCCGGTGAATGCCATAATCAGTGGATTGTTGCCTATTTTGGAGTGGGTTTTTCTTTCTTTGTGTTAGTTTTAAGTAATCTGCATTTTTTCAGTTAAAAACATATCAAAAAATTTCTGACCAGCTTAGAAGCACATAGGATTTAGTGGTTGGATTCTATCACAACAGATTGGTATATGTCCAGAGAGCAGGACTGTGCCAAGTTGTGATGCCACATTAATCTGATCTTCCCACAGTCATGTCCATGTTTTTGTCTGTGTTGCCCTCTATGCATGGAACCTTCTTCTGGAGTTAATAGTGTCCTTATTTTTAAAGTAAATTTTCGGCTCCGTTTATAAAATACTTGTCTTTTCAATTGTTTGAGTGGCCACATGCATACATGCAGGTAAGATTTATACACATACAAAGAAATCCAGAAGTCTGCAGCTTGTGGAATAGAATAGCATCTGAAAAGAAACAAATTTGTTTACTTGGATTTGCTTTCTTTCAAGGTACCAGCCAGTCATTTCAATAAATTATCTAAAACCATACCTGTTAGTTCTGTTTTAAAAAGAAAAAAATCCATACGTTGAATGTCCTGGGAATTTATTACATTTCTTAGGCCATGTCTACACTTATCAGGGATTGACGCTACTGCGATCTATTGAAGATCCACTACATTTACCACAGAGCACTCTCTGGTCGACTCCAGTACTCCACCAGAACAAGAGCATCTCCCGTCAACGCAGTGCGGTGTAGACACCGCAGTAAGTCAACCGAAGCTATGTCGACCCCACCTTTGTTATTCACATAGCTATAGTAGTGTAACTTAGGTTGACTGACCCCAGTAGTGTAGACGAGGCCTTAGTCTTTGAAATCTTAAAAAACTGTAAACTGAAAAGGGAAACACACTAACCTGTTTTCTTATAGTTGATACTTTGGACCTGGTTCCAGAGATTATTTTGGTAAAAGAGAACATTAGTGTAGGTAAGAAATCAAGTTTGATATGAGGAGAGATTTTAAGGTGAAATAAGATAACCCACCTATGTTGTCTATATTTGACCTGCTGATTCAGAATATCTAGAATATTAACACTATCTCCAGGAGTAAGAGTAGTCTCTAGAAAAGTTGCTCCAGCCACAGTCTTACGTGTAATACACAACTTCAGATATTTTGGAACCTATCACACATTGTCTAAGCTGGAGAAAAAGGTAAACGTCGTTTGAAAGCTGTTGGCAGTTATTTTTATTTCTAATTCTATACTTTTAATGTGACTCGCTTTTAAACTGAAGTTAGTTACAGAAAATAGTTTGATGTATTTTGAGAGACCACATCTAGAAATACAAACAAGTGATTTTAATGTGTACTGCACAATATTAACGAATAACTATAGTTTGTTATAATCAGACTTTATTCTTAGAGTTTCTCTGCATTAATACAGGAAGAGTTTTCATTTTACTGTCCACAGTTGCAAGTTTAGCTACAGGGAGACTTGATTGTTCTGTCCAGAATTTAATAGCTGATAGTGTACAGAAAGGTCATCCTTGTGAGACATTTTCTTCTGGGGAGAGGAGTATAAAGAGGTATGTTTTGCTCTTCTTTCTGCCTCCTAACAGCTAATGAAAGTAGGCTAGGTATTTGGGCAATGAGCTGTCTTCGAAATTGCTGCCTGCATGTCTGCTTTATATAATACACTGGGGCATCTGAGGCTGAATATTTGTCATGGCTTTCATGAGACATGGATTATATGATTTTTCATGGGGTTGTGGTTTTTCATTTGTGTGTCCACAACCTACGCTATTATTATACATAGCAGTTGTGTCTGTGTTCATCACAACAACAGCTTATAAAACCACTGGCAATAATAGAGGCAGGACCGGCGCTAAGAGTTTTTCGCGCCCTCGGCGCATGGCCATTTTGCCACCCCGCGCACCGCTCCTGCGGCTCCGGTGGAGCTGCCGCAGCCATGCCTGCGGCAGCTCCACCAGAGCCACGGACCAGTGGACCCTCCGCAGGCACAACTGCGGCAAGTCCACCGGAGCCACCTGCTGCCCCCAATGGCAAAATGCCGCCCCCCGAAAATCCTGGCACCCTAGGCGATTGCCTAGTTCGCTTCAATGGAAGCGCCAGCCCTGAATAGAGGTCTTTTTCCTTTTCTGTTTCCTAAATTTCTATGAGAGGATCGATAGACAAGATTTCAATTGCTATCCAGTTCACACATGGGATGATTTGGGCTTGTTTCTGGTTAATAGACTATTGAAAATTAACATCTGTTACATTAAATTTAAACTCTAAATTAAAATATCTGTTTGAATGTTGTAAATGCTACAGAAATTGAAGATAATATATCTTGTGTGTTTTCCCAAATTCACAACACAGATAGAAGGGATGGGAGGTTGACCTACTAAAGTTCCCTTGCATGCACAATTCACTACCGTCTATCTTTTATCTTCCTTCCAGAGTTATCATTTTTCTTATTCCTGTGAAATAAAATCAGCTACCCAGTCCCCCGTTGTCTTGTGTGGGCTTGTGGAGAGTTAAATGTAGATGCTAACTAAGGAACATGTTCTTCAATATTTTATTGTAGGAGTTTGAGAAACTGACTTCATACTGTGCACCTTCTTATGAACTGTGTTACTAATCATAGTACAAGTACTTGGATTTTCAAGTTGCAGCTTATTGTAGCCCCAGGATGATACTTCTGGGTGACTAATGAAGGTGGGAAATCTTACTGTGCATGCACACACACACACACACACACACACAGAAAATGATGTGAGTCTAAACAGTCCTCACCTATTATTCTAGCAATTTTTGCTTTTGCTCCCCGTAAATAGGAGATGTCCCCTTTGTGTCTGCATTCCTATCCAAGAATAGTTTGAGGTTTTAATAGAAAGTAGGGCTGCCAATTAATTGCAGTTAACTCAAAACAAATTAACTTGATTAAAAAAATTAGTCACAATTAATCGCAGTTTTAATTGCACTGTTAATAATAAATACCAATTTAAATTTATTATAACTATTTTGGAAGTTGTTCTACATTTTCAAATGTATTGATTTCAGTTACAACACAGAATACAAAGTGCACACTGCTCACTTTATATTATTATTTTTATTACAAATATTTACACTGTAAAAAAGAAACAAAATAAATTGTATTTTCATTTCACCTCATGCAAATACTGTAGTGCAATCTCTTTATCTGGGAAATGCAACTTATAAATGTAGATTTGTTTTGTTTGTTATATAACTGCAATCAAAAAGAAAACAATGTAAAAGTTTAGAACCTACATGTCCGCTCAGTCCTAGTTCTTGTTCAGCCAGTCGCTAAGACAAACAAGTTATTTTTACATTTATGGGAGATAATGCTACCCACTTCTTATTTACGGTGTCACCTGAAAGTGAGAATAGGCATTCACATGCCGCTTTAGTAGCCAGCTTTGCAAGGTATTTACGTACCAGATATGCTAAACATTCGTATGTCCCCTTTGTGCTTTGGGCACCAATATACTAACCTGTAAAGTAACTCATAGAATCATAGAATATCGGGGTTGGAAGGGACCTCAGGAGGTCATCTAGTCCAATCCCATGCTCAAAGCTATTGAAAAGTCCCTTGTGCTGATTTCTTGTGGGGTGGAACATAATATATACTAGTAAAATTGCACTTGGTAAGTACATGCAATCGCAAAGAAGCTACAAAAGATCTAACAGGAAACTTGCCGTATGCCTCTTTGTCACAGAGGCACATTTATTTTCTGTGCCTACATTTATTCAGAGTTTTTGGCCAATAACTGGTGAATGTATATTACAAAAATGTGTCATGTCACTCTTACTGCAGAGAATTGCATGTAACTCATGCCTGAGTTCTTCTGGAACCTCTGCTCCCAGATGAGCTCCAAAAAGGCTAGTTTGGAGGGGCGTGGAGCAAAACAGAAGATCACTGTGAGTTGGGAAACTAAAAATCCACTCAGTCGCACAGCAAATGTGCTGCTGCATCTGGCAGTGAAGTGGCAGCTGATGGCTTGAAAGCCCCCTGCTTTTCTGCCTTGCTCTTGTGTGGCCCCAAAGTAGCTGAGTATGTGGAACAACTCAGTTGTACAGGGTTGAAGGTTCAGAGAGCAGCCTTCTGGCCCAAGCTTCTTTTCCCTATTTTTGTGGCTTGGCTCAGTTTTGTATGGTAATGGTGGATGTCCATCAACAAATAACCTTCTGGTGAATGGATGAATTGAAGTGAGATTGGAGCTACCAGAGAGCTGTGAAGGAATAGGGAGTAGGAGAAAAGTTATGGGTAGGTAAGAAACAGAATAAGTGAGGAGGGAAAACAACGAAAAAAGAATAGACAGAAAAGGGAAAGTGAGAGAGAAAACACAGAAAAAAGAGATGGCAGAAGCTGTGTCAGCATGTGGGTAGCAGACATTTGCTAATCCATTCCACAGGTAAATTGCACCCCCCCCCCAAAAAAAAAACGTGGAACCATTGTTATATATGGTGTCAACATTACCATCTGTTGTGACGTGTAATGCAGTTGTGGCAGACCTCCAGCGTTAGCAGAGTTCATCCCTCAAGCCCCTGATGATGGCAGGAAACATACTAAAACCTCTAGCAGCCCTGGAGAAGTTTGCCAGCCAATTTGTTTGCATTGTGTGACAGACCTTTACTGTCCCTTTAAATTTGTGTATTTTGATACTTAACCTTTATCTTGCTTTGTCTTTGAATAAATCTGCTTATACAGCATTTCACAAATTGTAGTTAACACCAGGTGGTTCAGGGTGGGTATATTTGCCTGTTTGTTAATTTATGCAGCACCATAGCAAAAGGGTAAGTTAAGTAGTCACTTGTATGGCTACTTAGTCTAATTACACATGGCACTTGTATTATATTGCACTTTTTAGAAGTGAGCAATCAAAAGTGGAGATTGGTTACTCACTTCCAAATTCTAGCATGCTATGTAATTTCAGTGGAGAAAAATTATGATGGTCACCAATGGTAAGAAAACCACAGTCATTTCTGGCCTGCCATCTTCCTATTTCTTGATCTTCCTTCCACCTTCATTATCCTCCAGACCTTTGAAAAAATATTTTTGCAAGATTTCCAAACTATCTCTTAACTCATAACTTACATGTATCAGGTCTGTTTGGTGTGAGTACTATAAGTGCCTAAATCTCATTTTCAAAAATGGCAGGCGTTTGGGGAGCCTAAATCTCATTGAAAGTCTGTGGGACTTAGGAGCCCAAGTGACTAAAGGATTGTTTACAAAGTGACATAATGTGTCCTACGGGGGGGGTGATTTCTAAAGTGTACTAATGTATGTTATGCATTAATTGGCCTGTACAGACCCTGCTGATGCACACTAAAGCTTCCCTAGTGCTCTTTAATGTAGTATTGTTTCAGATAGCACTGCACTAACTTTAGGAATCTTTAGTGTGCACCAGCAGGGCCTGCACAGACCAGTGAAGGCACAATACATCAGTGTGCTTTAGAAATCACACCCCCATAGAGCACATTTACCTCCTGTGTAGGCAAGCCCTAAGTCACTTCTGAAAATGAGCTTTAGGCACTTTTGAAAATTGTGCCTATGTCTCCATTTAAAGTTGTGCACTTCCAAGTATACAGCTGGAGCTAAATAATTTGTATTTTTTTCTCTCTTCTTTTGCTTTCTCTTTTTTCCCTGTCTTTTTTTGTCTTTCCTTCTCCCCACTCCCTCCTTTTAGTTTTCTGTATTTCCTCCTTACAAGGATGCTTGTTTTGTTATACAGCCTATCTAGGTGGAAAATGTTTAGTACATAGGAAGATTATAGAAAAGGTATGAAAAAAATGATCCAGATCCAAAATGACTTCTGGACACTAGGATTAGTATTTTTCCTTCTGCATCAAAGGTTTTCTTGCAGAGGAAATTCATTGGGATCACATCAATAATCTTAAATAGTTTCTCTTCACAGTGAGCTCCATAGCCTAGTTAAGCACTAATTTGATGATTGCTGCTGGTATTTGCCACTCAAGATGCATTTGAGCAGGCTGTAGAAAGCAGATCGGGATGCAAATCTAGGCATTTTGGTGTGAAGGGGAAGTACTCACACTTAATTTGCAGCCGTCGAAATCCTCATTTTTCTAGTCTAGAACTGTTGCAGCTAGATTCTGGTCTCTCATTTTAAAGTTGGTAATTGGCGTCAGGTGGTGTTTTGTTATGACACCTGTCAAAATATGCAGCTGTTCTTACTGGAACATGAATTGGAATGTTTGGCCTTAACAAATTTTATGTGATCTGACTGGTTGTTCCATGTGTTTCAAGGTCTTTGGATTATCTATCTTGCTTTTAAGAGAGATTTATTTTTTTCTGGTACGATTCAATTTTGCCTTCTTTTATGCTGTTAATATATTAAAGGGACAATGACAACTTGAAAATTATATTTTCTGAAAATGTTGAACCTACTATAATTAAAAGTAACACCTACTGTAACTCATTGGGGAAAAAAGTAACAAAATAAATTCCCATTGTCTATACTTTTTACTATACACAAAGCTGCTTTAAGAACCCCAAAGGCTATCAACAGGGTTTAAATTTAGGGACCTTCAGTATGGAGACCACCAGCACTTGAGTTAAAGGAGAACTCCAGTAGCTTGCAGTAGAAGTAGGCTGTTCTCTTTTGTTCATTAGCTTTCCAAGTGAGTAATACTGTCAGTGTTACTTTCACTGTTCTGCTGGATAGCCCGTCAGTTTCCCCTTTGCTGAGAAAAACCTTATACACATCAACTGGAGAGTAGAAAACTCTTTTAACAATATTTATGCATTTGAATTTCAGAACATACTATTTGTTTTTATATACTTCTATATGGATGTGTACTTGTTATTTGATCAGCAACAGTGTATTCAGTACAGAACTGAATAATATATAATAGAGGACCTGGTCTCTACCCAAAGGAGTTTATAATCAAAGGGCTGGTCTACACTAGGGGGGGAAATCGATCCAAGATACGCCACTTCAGTTACGTGAATAACGTAGCTGAAGTCAAAGTATCTTAGATCGAGTTACCTACCATCCTCACGGCGCGGGATCGACGTCCACGGCTCCTCCTGTCAACTCTGCTACCGCCGTTCATGTTGGTGGAGTTCCAGAGTCGACAGGGGCTCATTTGGGGATCGATATATCGTGTCTAGATGAGACGCGATATATCGATCCCCAAGAAATCGATTGCTACCCGCCGATGCAGCCGGTAGTGAAGACGTACCCAAAGTCTCCAACCTTGCAGAGGGCTGCACGCAGCTAGTTCTCGATTTGTACATCACATCCCTTTGCCTAGTGGGATTCCACCTGGATGTATGTGTCCACCTATGTAAGGGCCTCTGCAGGGCTGGGCTTAAGTTAGACAAAACAGTTCAGACCACAGAACAGCAGATAACTAAGTACAGGGAACACTTTCTGTAGAATCCAAGGTGGGAGAGGCCATTGTGATCATCTAGTCTGACCTCCTGTATAACACAGGCCAGAGAACTACCTCAAAATAATTCCTGGAATATATCTTTTTAGAAAAACATCCAATCTTGATTTTGAAATTGTCAGTGAAGAATAGTTCACCATGACCTTTGTTAAATTGTACCAGTGGTTGATTAATTATGTAATATAGCCCATTTATTTCTGCTGTAGATTAGTATTAATATACTCAGTCTCCCTTCTTGCTTTCTCTTTTCCCCATGTAATACGTTGGTTATTGAAGCAGATATATTCCCTTTTCCTGTCTTTGATCCATAGGCTTATGAGATTAAATTTCACATGCTGAATTCTATAATCCGTTTATCAGACCTTTATAATACTATTATTATTGAGAGGTTATAATAATCAGCAAATATAATTGCTGCTTCTCATTTTGGTTCCAGGTAATTGAAACAATGTATAAAAACAAAAATAACAATCCTTTCTCCATACTGATACTCTCTGCCAATCACCTCTTCCATTTTGAAATACTTCTATTCAAAAGCACCCAGTGTTTTCAACATGCAAATGATTACTTCATCCATTCACACTGCTCACTTTCCCCAACTCTTGTACCATGACTACTACTGTTATGATTATGGCAGTATACTCAGAGCCCAGACTCTGTGGCTTGCCCCAGTTGTAAAGGAGGATAATGGTTGGTCTATATTGTCATTTAGATTGTAAGCTCTTCGGGGAAAGATTTGTCTCTTGCTATTTTCTTTTATAGTACTTAGCAAAATGTAACCACAGTCTTGGTTGGCGCGTATAGTCGTATGTGAATTTCATATCTGAATGTTAACATTATGTCTGTGGTATTTCCCTGCACCTCATACATTGTTGCACAACATTGATTTTCTTTGGTCCTCAAATTAAATATAGCAAGAAACTAGTTATGACCCACTCTGATTAAATTTGGGAAGTGGTTTCCATCCTGAGCCCATTTATTCAATCATTCAGAACTTCCTGAAACTTTCAAATCTTGGGCTGAAATTTTCCATTAATTGATTTCTACCTGAAAGTTTTGGACAGTTTCAACAAAACGGTTCAAATGCTTTCAAGCAAACGAAGCATGGGAAAAAATACTGTACCCATTATAAAATAATAATTTTTGTAACTTTGTTGCTTAGTAATGTAATACTAATGCTAAAATGATTGAAATTTACCATGGAAATTTACTTTGATTTTACCGAAAATCACATGCTTATCATGTGTGACAGAGTACACACTTAGGGCCTGATTCCATTTAAAACAATATGTGTTTTTAATATAGCCAAATGCAAAGGTATACACTAGAAACAAGGACTGCAGATCATATCTACAGAATGGGGGACTGTGTGCTGGAAAGCAGTGATCTGAAAAGGATTTTTCAGCATCATAGTTGACAAGCAAGACAAGACATAACAAGAACCAGTGGCTCGAAGCTGAAACCAGACAAATTCAAAATAGAAGTTAGGCACACATTTTTAACTGGAACAACATGCCAAGGGAATATGGTGGATTCTCTCCTTCTTTTGATAGATAATAATAGGTAATAATAATAGATAATAGATAGATAATAGATAATAGATAGATAATAAATAGTAATAATAATAATAATATTGTCCTCAAATCAAGAATGGATGGCTTTCTGGAAGATGTACTTTAGCCAAGCACACGTTATGTTTTAGTCAAAAATAAGTTATTGGGCTTAGTAAAAGGGTAACAGGGTGAGATTTAATGGCCTATCATATACTAGATGATCTAATGTACCCTTCTGACCTTAAACTCAATGCCTATTGAAGTCAATGGGAGCCTTTCCATTGATCTAAATAGCTGCTGGATAAGGCCCTTGAGGAAAGCTATGCATTCATATCTACCCAAATTAGTTTTCCAAGCAACTGACTAATCATTTGTATATCTCCTCAAGAATATGGGATAGGGCATTCCAGTTGTGTCCAGCCAAATAGTTTCTCAATATGTAATTTACCATGCTGCATTTTTTGCAAGCAAGCAGAACTTTGAAATCCCGAAGAAGGTACTTTTTTTGTGTGTGTCCATCTTTTTTTCTTTTTAAATTTTAAAAAATGAGTTGTTTTGTTTTGTTCTAAACTACATTAATAGACTGTTAAAGTTGCATAATTAAGTATTCAAAAGGCATGAAATGACAATTATGGTTCCCCTTGTGCATATATGTTACAATACTGAACTACATAATATCATATTGTTTCTCAGTTAATAAGGCAGAAGAGGGGTTTCTTCAACAGCCCTATATACGGGATTTTACATTCTGTTTGGCTATACGAAGTGCACAATAGTGTGTGTGTGTGTGTGTAAAAACCATACTAGTTCAGCTTGCTGCAAAGAACAGAATGTGACAGTAAAAATTTTCTGGTTATGAATAGTCCATCAAAGTTCACAGCCAGATTAACTTTGATTAATTCTCTCATCCTGTGATATGCACTGTCTGAGGGTACGTCTACGCTACAGGATTATTCTGATTTTACATTAACCGATTTTGTAAAACAGATTATATAAAGTTGAGTGCACGCGGCCCCACAAAGCACAATAATTCGGTGGTGTGCATCCATGTACCAAGGCTAGCGTCGATTTCCGGAGCGTTGCACTGTGGGTAGCTATCCCATAGCTATCTCATAGTTCCCGCAGTCTCCCCCACCCATTGAAATTCTGGGTTGAGATCACAATGCATGATGGTGCAAAAACAGTGTCGCGGGTGATTCTGGGTAAATGTCGTCACTCCATGAAAGCAACAGCAGATAATAATTTTGCGCCCTTTTTCCCTGGATTGCCCTGGCCGACGCCTTAGCATGGCAACCATGGAGCCTGTTTTGCCTTTTGTCACTGTCACCGTATGTGTACTGGATTTGCCCTGACAGAGGCCGGTACTGCAGGCGCTACACACAGCATTTCACTTTTGGCCTTTCGAGGTAGCGGAGATGGGTACCAGTCATTCTGTACCGTCAGTTGTGCCATTGTAAATTGGCGATGAATGACAGTTATCATTGTTCTGGTTACCGTTCTGCTGCTGTCAATGGGTGCACCTGGCTGACCCTTCGCTGAGGTCAGCCGGGGTGCAAAAGACAAAATGGAATGACCCTGATCATTCCCTCCTTTATGTTGTATCTAAAAATAGAGTCAGTCCTGCCTAGAATATGGGGCAAGCTTACTAGGACAGTGTACAGAAGACCCAGAGAGCACAGCCGCTTCCGTTTCAAGATCCCACAGAAATGATGAGCGCATGCCATTCTCTGGGTGCCGTGCAACAACCCCACCTGTCTGCTTCCCTCCTCCCACAACCCTTCTGGGCACAGGTTAGCAGGGTTTCACCCCATTATGTGGATGAAGTAATGAAAGAATGCAGGAATAAGAAACACTGACTTTGTAGTGAGAATAAAATGAGAGAGGAGGCAGCCTTCAGCTGCTATCTATGTCCAGCAGGGCATAAACGGTGGCGGGGGAGAGGAGCACCAGCATGCCCGCTGCTAGATAGTCCACGGCACTACCGAATCCTTTCTTTTAGAAACATCGAGGGGTGGGTGCTGATTGCAGCTCAGCCCCAGTTGCTATGATGAGGACGGTTACCACGTTCTGTACCATCTGCAAGAGAAATAATCAGGATGTCATTTTCTATTCCTATTACCTCGGTGCGCCTGGCCACTCACCTTTGAGCCGCCAGGACGCACTCAGGGATTGATTGACAAGGACGGCTACCAGTCCCATCTGGCACTGTAACCGTCTGCCACCGGGGAAGGAAGGGAGAGGATGCGCTGTTCAGGTGCCCGCAGCAACGGGTCTACCAGCAGCATGCAGTAGACACGATGGTGACATTAGAAAAGTCAAGAAACGATTTTTTTCCCTTTTTCTTTCAGAGGGAGGGGAGGGGAATAAATTGACAAGATATACCCTGAACACCCCGGACAATGTTGTTGATCCTACAGGCAGTGGAGCTCAAGTCAAGAATGCAAATACTTTTCGGAGACTGCAGGACGTGTGGATCGCTGGAGTCTCAGTCCCCCTGTAAAAGCCTCCTGTCCCACAAACCGACAAATTTAGCGCTCCAAAATCTGGGTGCTTACTGAAACTCCCCCCAAGCTCTCTACCAGCTTGGATATCTTGCTGCCACCAGGTCAGGAATTTATAGGGCCTGACCCCCCTTTCCTTCTCTGTGTCCCCAGCCCTTCTTTGGGGACCCCCAAGACCCAGACCCTGGTCTCTCTCTCTCTCCTCTCCCAGCTTCCCCCCTTTCCTGGTTAGCCGGTGAACGCTATACTTCATCCTTGAATACAACCGGAGAGGCAAATCTACTTCCCGAGGTAGGCCATTCACCTAGTCAGCTCACACAAGAGATTCCCCCTCCCTTTGTCCTGCAGCCCTTCCCGCCCTGGGCCAAATAGGAAGGTGAGACACGAGTTTGGGCTTTTCCCTCCCCCCTCTGCCTCACTAGGAAAAGAAACTTCCACAAGGTTTAAAAAGAAAACTTTATAAAGAAAAAGAAGAAAATATAAAACAATACTTGCAGTAAGAAACTCATACAGGTCTTGCTTAATAAGAAAATATGAATAACAGTCTAATTTAAAAGATAGCCCGATTAAACCAGTCCAACAAATCACATACATGTAAATACAACACAAAGCTCATCATAGCCGAATTACTTGCTTTCCTTTGTACTCACAGAGGTTAGGAGAAACTTGAGATAAGATGGAGATTAGGAGAAAGCTTGTCCCTCACAAGCCGAGGAAGCAAAAAAGACACAGCAATCCACTCTGTAATTACACACAAAGCTCTTCATAGCCGAATTACTTTGCTTTCCTTTGTTATCTCACAGACTTTGGTAGAATATATTTGAGATAAGAGAGAGATAGAAGGAAATTGTTTACCCATAGCCGAGAAAACAACAAAGACCCCGAGTATACAAAATTCCGCCCCTGACTTAACAACCAGTTCTCTGATTGGTCCTCTGGTCAGGTGTTGGTACCCCTTTCCAGGTGAAAGAAACTTAAACCCTTACCTTACCTATATTACTTATGACACCCCCTCTCTTCCTCCATGAGCGTCCATTGATTTCTTTGGCTTTCCGTTAGCGCTTGTCACACAGCACTGTGCTGTGGACTCTGTATCATAGCCTGGAGATTTTTTTCAAATGCTTTGGCATTTCGTCTTCTGTAACGGAGCTCTGATAGAACAGATTTGTCTCCCCATACAGCGATCAGATTCAGTATCTCCCGTACAGTCCAGGCTGGAGCTCTTTTTGGATTTGGGACTGCATCGCCATCCGTACTGATCAGAGCTCCATGCTGGGCAAACAGGAAATGAAATTCAAAAGTTCGCGAGGCTTTTCCTGTCTCCCTGGCCAGTGCATCTGAGTTCAGATTGCTTTCCAGAGCAGTCACAGTGGTGCACTGTGGGATACCGCCTGGAGGCCAATACCGTCGATTTGCGGCCATACTAACCCTAATCCAATATGGTAATACCGATTTCAGCACTACTCCTCTCATCGGTTTAAAGAGCCCTTTATATTGATATAAAGAGCCTCATTGTGTGGACGGGTGCAGCGTGAAATCGGTTTAACGCTGCTAAAGTCAGTATAAACGCGTAGCGTAGACCAGGCCTGAGGAAGACTGTGCCAGTGATTCAACAGAAAATGCACTCTAAGAAGTTTACTGACCAAAGGCCTGGCTCATGGATTTTTTTCTGTTAGTTTCTGTGAGGGCTGAACCAGGCCCAAAGGCCTGCAAAAAAATTATGCATGCGAGTAGTCCCATTGAATTGAATTATTCATGTGCATAAGTGAGTTCAGTTGAATATCTTGTGTCCATAAGTGTTGGCAGGTTCTGGACCGAAGTTATTAAAACTGGATATGTTAGCGAGAAGATACTTTATCATATAGAAAGTGTCAGTAAGTGTTTAAAACGTTTTCACAGTGAACAGTGTCAATTTTTAAGAATACAATATGCTGTACATATAGCTAAAGTTACAGAAAAAGTATGTTACAGTTGTATTACTTTAGAGATTGTATGAAATCATGTATCCAAGACTACCATATATACCTGTTTATAAATGGGTCTACACCAAAATTTGATGAGTTTAAACTCTATGGAATCATTGAATTGAATATCTAATACATTGTTGTTTTGTTTACTTGGAGCGTCTGCAGGCATGGAGCCCCTCGGCTCCCTGAGGCCATGGTTTGGCGTTCCCAGCCACTTCCCACAGCTCCCATTGGCTGGGAACGGTGAACCGCAGCCACAGGGAGCTGAGGGGCTCCATGTCTGCAGACACTCCAGGTAAACAAAACATCCTGATGGGCTGGGAGTCAAAGTTTTCCAACCCATGAAATATAGGGTCGGCTTATGAAAGGGTCATACAGTTTTTGCTGTTTTTACCTATCGATTTTTGGGGGTCAGCTTATAAATGAATGGGGTAATGAACGAGTATATATAGTATATTGTATTGTATGTGCACAGGGAAGAGATAAAGTTGTGCCTGAAATCTTAAGTTTTCATACTTAATCATGGACCCTCAGTGTTCTATTAACTATGTTTTATGTATGAGAGTCTAAGAAATTCCTATTCCTTGCAACTGATGTTCTTTATTCTTTTTTCCACTTTGACTAATTTTTTCACTTTTTGTTTTTCGTGATCTATTAAAGTGATGCAGGAGAACATTTAAATAAAAAAAAATTATAAATTATTAGTGTTTAAACCATGGGACCCTGAGCAACCTAGTTATACCGACCTAGTCCCCGGTGTAGACAGTGCTATGTCAACAGGCTGGCTTCTCCCATCGATTTAGCTACAGCCTGTCAAGGAGGTGGCGTGCCTACACAGACAGGAGAAGCTCTCCCATCAGCATAGATTGCATCTTCAGTAAGTGCTGCAGCGACTCAGCTGCACCAGTGCATCTCTTTTAACTAACTTTTTTTTTGCCTTTTCCTTCTAACTTATTTTCTTCTACTTTTTTCTCTATCATCATTCATGATTTCACTTTACTCTGAGTCTTAAATATTATTTGGTTCATTTACATGGGAATTTTTATCTAAGTAAGTCTGAAAGTTTGCTATCTTCATATTTACGGTATTGTATCTCCTATTGCCAACTCCAAATGTTCAAAAATCATAAATACCCCCAAAAAATCATGAGATTGACTTTAAGATCATGAGACTTAAGAAAGTAATAAATGTGGGGTTTCTTGTGATTTGCTTTCTGGTTTCTGAGCCTTTAACGTGCACTTGGGCCATGTTTCTAAGCTTTTCTTCAAAGCCATGAAGGCTAGAAAGTTACTGGTACTTTTCCTTTTAATGAAAGGTGAGACTTTCACAATACCACTTGTTTTTAGCCACTGGGTCTTCAAATAAAACATAATATATCCCAAGACTCGTGATAAAGTTGCAAGAATTGGCAACTCTGAAAATTTACTAGAGTAGTAATTTAGCAGATTTGAAATGAAGAGAAATCTTTTCCCTATTTTACATCTGAGGTTTTTAGCTTTCTTTTCTTTGTACAATGTAGATTTGTATTTTTCTGTGGCTTTCTCATATAAATAGAGAAGATTTGTTTTTTAAAGCTTAAACACTGCAAGAAGAATGAATGTTTATTGCCTGAATTTTCACCTTTCCCTCTCCTCCAAGTGTGTTTTTTGTTTTGTTTTGTTTTTCCATAGTACTTTTTTGCCCTAGGTCTCAGTCTTGCTCCCTTTAATGTCAGTGGCAAAATTCCCTTTGACTTTAGGCTTGTAGTTCTGAGTAACTCTAAAGCTGTTTAAACAAAAATGGTGCAAATATTTGTTTTGAGCAGTAAAAGCATGCTTAGAAGAGAACTGCAGCAGGTTTTCTTCCACTGCAGGTTACTGGGGAGCTGTTGCAGAGAGGATTGGGTGTTTCTTACAAGCTGCCAAGTTTTGATGACTTGGGACTGAGAGTTTTGTTTACTTTGTAGAGACAAGCGGGGGGGGACAAGACTTGAGAGAATATTGCAATAATAATGAGTGCACAAGTGTCTCCTATTCTTGCCTTTATTTCCACAAAGTTTCAAAGGATACCTTCCTTTTCATAGCAGAACTATTAATCATTAGTGGCTATCACAGATAGCGTGTAGTCGTTAAAAGTTTATATAGAGTTAAAGCTCCAGAATACTAATTGTTGCAACTTGTTCTTTAAGCAACTGTTGTGAAATACCTGTGGTCTTAAAGAATTCTCTTAATATTCCATAGATAATGTTCTTTGTGCTTTCCTGGTTAAATCTGATTACATGATTCTGTTCAACTTGAATATTTTTTTTTATTGTAAGAGAGTAGTGATGCCCTCACAGCTCATAACCTAGATATCTCCAAGGTAATCACGCGCAAGACAATTCACATAGAAATTCTTTACAACAACATAATATATTTAAATTTCACATTTCTTATTCAACTATGGTTTTAGTTTTAATGTTTTATTTCTCATCACTATAATTGATTCATATTGTAAATATACCTAAGTTCTCCTATTTACAGATTCAGCAGTATGCTATTTTAAAACTACTAACCTACTATTCGTGTTTCACATTGCAAAATCCCGTCTATCCACTTAACATTGCCACCCGTCACCATGTATCTGAGTACCTTGCACATCAAATCAGTAGCAGTAGTGAACTCCCTAATGAACTGCTTGGAGTCTCCAGCTGTCATCCCTTTTTAAAGAAAAAACTGTGGAGTTTTTTGTTTGCTTAGGTTTTAGATTGTTTTGATTTGTTTGTTACATATTTTTATTTTTTGTGGAAGGTGCTTGAGTATATGGGGAGGCAAAGTGTCAATGTTGTGAGTCATTCTCTCTATCAGTATTTATTAATTTGGCAGTATACTAAAATTTCTTTCTTTCTAAACTGTAACAGTAGATTTTTATCCTGTGTTTTGTTTATAGTAGCAAATATATTTTTTCTGCTGTCTCCATATGCACACACACAACTCCTCAATTTGTCACATATTTAACAAAAAATACTGTTTGGGTGACTAATTATCTCACAATTTAAGCAAATCTTTATAATTACATATTCAACTATGACATTATTAAGTTAATGTAGAATTGTTTTGTTTCATCTTGTTTCAGTAATTTTTTAAAACCATATGTATTCATTTCAGAGAGCAACATTTTAAGAATTGATATTTTTACTATAGATACGTTTTTCTTTCAGATATTTTAATTACTTATATTATTTTCAATGATCCTTTTTAGTGCTCATTGGTTCTGTGCTAACTTCTTAAAATTTATTTAGATTATTTTCTTTGGTTCTGTGTTTAGTATATTTTTTTAACTTTAGGATATGTTCATTGTGCTTTTTTTTTAGGTAAGGTTTGTTACATTTGCAGTACTAATAGTCTCAGTATATTTTTCCTTTGTTATTATCCTTATATTAAGACCATCAAAAAGATTTATTTATTTTTTTAATCAAAAGGCTCAACATCCATGCCTCATAGGACAGTGGAAGCTGTGTTGGGGGGAGGAAAAGGTGTTTGTAGATTTGCCCTTATCAACTGGAATGGGCTCTTCCATGTCAGCTCCTTTGGCACTGGTTTTCTTATTCTCAGCAGGAGGAAACTGAAAGACATGCCTTTGATGCAACATGATGTGGTGCTGTCACAGAGCAACAAATCAAAGTCCTATTGTTTAGACCAAAATTCTTATTGTGCTCTGTTAAAGTCGGTTAAGTCTTCAAAGTCAGCACTTTCCATGATTCTCTCATTAGATTGCTTTTTACTTTTTATCAGTAGAGCTTGATGAGAATTCACTGAAGATTCACAAGAGTCATATTGCAGTTTGGTCTTTGCCTTTTTCATCCTTCATTCTCCCTGTGAAATTCGACTGAACTGCTTTTAGAGCCCTTTATGCTCATAACCTTCCCTTCCACCATGCTACACACATAAGTCACCTTGCAGGGTCTTTTGATAACAAAGCTTCACAATCATCCACCTTCTCAAAAGATTTTTAGTAACTTGCTATTGCTTCTCTCATGCTTTCAAGGTCTTTCTCAACGTTTTTCTGTCACAGTAGTTTAAAGATAATTATTCCTCTTCCTCAATCTGAAACAAAGCCACAGATTCAATTTTTGGATGTTAGAAATTGTACAGTAGGTAGAAAATATAGAAGTATTTTTGTTGGTTTCTTTTAAAAAATTATTCTAGAGTAAAAATAAATCTTTTTATGAACAAACCCATTGAGATACAATTTATAGGAATGCCATAGATTTTTTTCCAAGGGAAGTTTATTTGTTTATGTTTTATATCTAAGTATTTTGAGGATTGTAACACTTACAAAGTGGCGAAGACTTGTGAAGTCTAAAATAATGAGCGTTATTTTTCCTCAGAAAAGTAAGTGTACAATTGTTTGTTAAATTAACATAATGTAATGTTTTCATATGGCTGCTGCTGACCTACACCAGTTGTACCTAAGAGTAACCATATCAAAATCATATAACAAAAATGAAGATAGATGTTCCTAGATCCAATATAGGAGGAGAGGGGATCAAGCTGATTTATCTGAGAACAGTTTGGATCCCAAACTTGATTGTCCAACAAGTAAAACATCCCAGGGTTTTTCTGTAAACAAAATTAGTTCTTTAAATTAAGATGTGTATGCATGCACGCGCATGTTTCTGCCTTTCTGAAGGACAATTAGCTGATCTGATTTGACCTGCAGTTACAAAGTATTGGGTAGGTTGACTGTTTGGCATGCCCTATCAGAGGTTCAGGTTAAAAGTTGGTTTCCCTCCTCACCAGATGGCAGCAGTTCTTTTACCACATTTCTCCCAAAGTGCAACTTGCTAACCAGAATAATTTAGCAAAGTAACAAACCAAGTAAGCAAATCATTTGTTCTGCTGTTCAATAAAAGGAAACTGAGGTGGGAGGGCAATGCCAGTCAGTGCCTTCAGGATTTTTAAGTTCAGGTTCGCAGTCTGTTTAGTGCACAGTAAGTAACTGAATTTCGGTTGTCTGATCCTCGTGTATACTTGCCCTGGCTGCTGATCAATATTATTTTTCCAGACATGCTTGGATCACGTTACTGTAGTAAAAATTATTTTACTTTAAAGGATTCTAACTATATTATCAAAATTTATTCCAAGAGAGGCAACAGAGAGAGAAGAAAAAACACCAATGTTTTGGATCCTTCTGGGATGTCAGCATGGGCCACAAAGCATATAAAATAATAAAAATCTAGGGGGTGGAAGCATGATATTGATCTCTTCCTTCCTGTGGACTGGCTCCATGCTGCAGTAGTCTTTGATGGATGCTGTGACATCACAGCAAGGTTCATACTAATGGATCACATTTGAATGGTTTCTAGCCAGCTGTCCTGAATGAAGTAGCACATCATTTGTGCTTAACAAATAATAAATTAATAATACAAATAAGTATATTTTTAGGTAATATTGTGCTGGATGCCTGTCCTAACTGAGCTGTTGGGGACTTTCAGCGTGTATCAAAATTGGTATGTGACTTTTTGCAGGACACTATGAGTTCCCATAGCTTTCTGCATTAAAAAATAATTAAATGAGTTTCTCTACTCACACAGAGGAAGTGTGATTTATAAGCCAGATACAGTTGGCCTTCAGCTCCGTTCATCTCTATAACATAAGGTGATACCAACTTTGGTGATACGGCTTAATAATGTGGTTCTGTGTTACTCCTTCCTTTTCTGCCTCTGATAGCATACCCACACACGCTAGTGACCTCATGTGCAGCAATGTAGAGGATCAATAACTTTCCAAAATAGACAGTCCCAAAGCTGGTTTACATATTTTATGATTTGTTAGTGAGAGGCATGTTTCCTCTATGGCACTGCCTATGAATTGAACTATGCTGATTTGGTTCCCAAGTCACGTCTCCCACGTGACATTACTGCTGCCATGTTATTGGGTTTTATTAGTTTTTACAAAGAGAGCCATTGATACAGCTTTGTTCTGAGTTCTTTTCAGGGTTGTTATTGGTATGACACCTTCATCAACAAAAATTGCTTCTAAGCCTTCAGATTTTTTTTCCATCTTACAGTCCACATTCTCTGAAGCTTTGCTACACAAACTGGACCTAATTTGCCTTTTGCTTGACACAGAAAAATCTATTAGAGTATATCATGAGTTGTATGGATCATACCATACCAGTATGTGCCAACTTTTCTCCAAAATAACCATACTGTCTATGCATTTCTCGTTATTACTTCTTAGCAGAATTATTACTTGAAGGTTGAATTAGAGCTCACTGATCCATCGTTGTGGTAGAGAATATGGCCAGCCTTAGGACATGTTTGCCTTTTTAGATTTGCAAGACAGGCATTTGAGGTTCATAGCATTCTACTACAAAACAGTTTTAGCTTAGTGTTCTCTCATGAAAAGATTCTGCAGTACATGCGCTTTGGTTGTCCCCAGTTTGCATGCCTGGCTCTCCAGCGATCTAGGCATTTTTCCTTATCTTGTTTTGTCCTGTATTGTGCTTGTTTACTAGTCAGTATAAGGACATATTAATCTCTTTGCTATTGGTTTGATAACTTTTTTAAACATTTCCTTAAAGGAATTCCAAAGGCATTTTTGCTTTCTTAATCTGTGTTGTATACTTGATGCTTTATTTGTGTGTACTCCTACAGAGGGAACACTTCAGTCTCTAAGAGGAGTCTTTGGGGATACTTACCTTTGGAGAAAGGGAATTTACTTAGATTTAATTGGAGTTCTCTTAAGGTCATAATTAGTGAGTGGTTTTCTGGTTAAGATTCTGTCTTGTTTAAAAAAAAATCTTTAGAGACAATGACACATTTTGTATTTCCCCCTTTGACACATGTGCCTCATAAGAGAAGGTACAAAATCTCATCATCTTTCTAAAAAGCTCCCTAGTCCTATTTATGAGAACTGGTGAACCAAAAATGAGACTCTCTAGAGGATAATCTGTTTAGTGTAGAGTATGCCATCAGGTTAGTGTACTAGACTTATAGGCAAGTGTTCTCTCTTTCTCAGTCATCTTCCCCCATCACAGTTTTCCCGTTTGTTACTAATAATTTTGTTTCCTAGGATCTGATTCTTCCCTCAGATAGTTTTGCTCAGTATCCATTGAAGTGTGCAAATATCAGAGAGCAAATAAGATGCAGAGTGGGTCTGAGTCTCGATGAAGTCAATTGGGATGCTCAGCTACTTGCAGGACTGGGTCCTTAGATTACTGTATCTTTTTTTAATTTCTAATAACATTAAAAGAAAGCAATTTTTTTGTTGCAAATATTGGTTAAAGTTCTCTTTCCCCACCCCTTCCGTTTGGTATCCTGTCTCACTGCAAGGAAAACTTTATTCAGTTTGGGATTCACAGTGTAATGGGTCTCTCCATAGGAACACTACTGTCTTCACAGGAGACAATATTTAATATGATAAAAGCTGAATTAAAGGGGTAGGGGAGGAGGTGGGGAGCTGTTTGGTATTTCAGGGCAGTGACAATCTTAGCACAATGGATCCCAGATCCTTACTGAGGCTTTGGGTACTATTGCAATACAAAGTAGTAATAATAGAAACTCAAATAACATATTTTACTTCCTTGATTTTCTTTCATTGCGCATCAGATTTCATGTACTTATGTCACAGTATTCCTCTTGTTAACTTTTTGTCATTTAATTTGCTATTTTCATTTCTTACCTAGTTTCTTTTAATATATGTTGATTTTCTATCTTTTTATTGTTTGTTTTTTTTTGTTAGGGGCCCTTCTAATCTGCTTTTCACTTATTTGGAGGAAGCATGAGTGCAGGGGACTGGACTAGATGACCTCTCGAGGTCCCTTCCAGTCCTATGATTCTATGATTTAATTTGCATTTAATTTGTGTTGCTTTCTTATTTGGTTATCTATCTTTCTCAATATGTGTGTCATCTTTTTTAAGAGCTACCATTAGAAAAGCCATCTTAAATTCTTCAATACTATTTGTAAATTAGGGATTATTATATTTCTATAGCAACTCTATAGTTAAATCGTAGATGAGTTTCCATTCTAAACCCTTATTTTCAGTTGCTAATAAATTCTTCTAATTTCTTTTGGCCTTCTAGATACACAATATGCTATTATTTTAAGGATGAATTAATTGCACACTTTTGCCATTGTGATTATGCTTCTCTGTATATATTTATATTTCTCTGTCCAAAAATATATGATTCTATAAAGTAGCAAACATTTTACTCATTTAACATTTAGTTATTTAATCAAGGGAAGAAGAGAATTTAGAGATTTTAATTCCTAATCACTTTCTCTAGTGAATATGCCTAGGAAATGTTTTAAGAAATACCCTATAGACCATAGTCAACAATATCGACGGATAACTGTAGCAGTCAAATTCAGTAATATTTCATTATGGTTCTAGGTTCCATGGTTCCCTTTTCCATGCGGATTTTACATGCTGAACTTGAACAGTACTTAGGAAATCCCCAGGAGTCACTTGATAGACTGCACAGCATGAAAACAATCTGCACAAAGGTAAAAGCTTCTTTAGACCAGAGGTTCACAAACTTTTTTTGCTGTGTCTCGTTCTCAGGGGAACCATGTCGCCTGCCCGACCTCCCACTTCCAACTCCTGGTTGTCCTAGGCAGAAAGTGACTCATTGAGGGGAACAGGCAACACACACTTGGGATGTTGACAGGGCCTGACTGACTCCATGCCTGGAGAACCAGGAGCAGGTGAAGGAAAGTCGGAGAAGAGGCAGGACATAAGGCCAGTGGGTCAGAAAGTCTGTCACAGAGAGTGAGAGTTTAAGGCCAGAAGGGACCCCGAGATGAGAGGCCATCAACACTACCCAAACACTAAACCCAACAGCAGCAGACACTGACTTTCCTTCACCTGCTCCTGGATAAACATTCTTCCTCATCTTAAAGAAACTCACCTCCTAACTGCTTCTGAGCTCAGCATCAGCATGGTACCTCCATATTGAATTTTGCATACACTAGCTATCTGGTATTTAAAGTGCCACACTCTCTGGCATGTGTCAGAGCTTCCAGCTGGCTATATTAAAATGGGCAAATCCCAGTTATGATATAATTAGCCATGATTCCCTGCCAGAACAAAGATGTCTGGTCAGCTTTGAGATAAAAGATATGCATTTCCTCTTTTTATTTTCCTTTTTAAAGGAGATATTACTGTTCAGTTATTTTAAAGGCCTAACAATAAATCGCTTTAGTTGTCTGCCATCAGATACATATTTTGTCTTCCAGCGTACCTCTAAGACAGGAATTGCAGGAACAGGTGTAAGGGAGAGAGGAGGGAATAAAGAGGAAGATGCACAAACAGGACAGATGAGAAATTTTGCACAGTTGGTAATTTAACCACTTAAACCATTTGAAATTGTTTAGAAAAAAATTACTAAATCTGACATTTCTGCATATATAATTGGTCACACAAATCTGTTAATCGGGACCTTGTCTGCAGTGTTCATAAGTAGAACACATTCTCCACATTAAAAGAAAAAGTCATGGCACAACCAAAAAAATAACATTAAAAATAAGGGGGAATTGATGACGGGGGATCTTTGCAGCCATAAACCAATAGTGTTTTGGTTTATTATTTTAAAAGTGAAGGAGGAATATTTCAAAATCCTTAGCCCTCTTTCTGGTTTACAGAAGTGTCCATGGATACCCATTATGTAAATGTGATGATCTTGGAATCATAAAAGCTAGAGATGGGAAAAGACCTATTAGCTCACCTTCTAGCTCTCTGCCAATGCATGATTGTTTTCTGATGCTTAGTCTAGTTTTTAATGAACCGGCCTGTGAGGTTGACACCAGTTCCCTTGAGAGACTATTCCAGCCTAATACTAATACAGTCTCATTGTAAGAAAATTTCCTCATATTCTGTTTTCCTTTACTTAAGTTCATCACATGACCCCTAACTTAAACTTCTCTGTATACTGCTAAATATTACCTCTCACTCCTTGGTGTTTACACCATTCAGATATTTGTAGACATCACTTTAGCCAATCTATGGAGATCACATTTAACTCTTTCATTCTGCTCTTAACTGAGTCTCTCCAGCCCCCTGATCACTTTACTCTTATGTCAACTCCCTCACATTTGCCAGTGTGTTTCTAAAATCAGGTACACATAATTGCACTCAATATTCAAGATGAGGTCTGATGATGTTGCACACAAAACTTCATCATGTTGCACTCTAAACTTCATGGGGCATGAAGTCATCCCTAAGACTTAGCTACCAATCAGTTTTAGTCAGTAAATACTTAGTCATATTACTGTATAAACGAGGAGTGGGCAAACTACAGCCCGCAGGCCACATTAGGCCCACGGGACTGTCCTGCCTGAGCTCCTGGCCCGGGAGGCTCGCCCCTGGCCCCTCCCCTGCTGTCCCTCCTCCCCCGCAGGCTCAGCTCACTTGCTCACTCTGTTGCTCACACAATGCTCTGGGCGGCAGGGTTGTGAGCTCCTGGAGCAGCGCAGCTGCAGAGCTGGCCTGACCCGATCTCTGTCCTGTGTGGTGGCAGCGGTGGCAGTGTGGCCCGGCTCCAGCCAGGCTGCACAGCTATAGCACCGCCAGCCAACAGTGCTCCAGGCAGCACAGTAAGGGGGCAGGGAGCAAGGGGGGGTTGAATAGAGGGCAAAGGAGTTCAGGGTGGTGGTCAGGGGGCAGGAGTGTGGATGGTGGTCAGGGGGAAAATGGAGCTGAATGGAGGCAGGGGTTCTGGGGGGGGCAGTCAGGAAGGAGGGACGGTTGGATGGGGCAGCAGGGAGCAGTCGAGGAAGAGGTTCCGGGGGCAGTCAGGGAACAGGGAGAAGGGGTGGTTGGATGGGGCAGGGATCCCTGGAAGGCCATCAGGAATGAGAGGAGGGGTTCGATGGGGCGGCAGGGATCCAGAGGCAGTCAGGGGACAGGGAGTGGGGGGGTGTGGATGGGGCAGGGGTTCCACTGGGGCCATCAGGGAACGGGGGCGGTTGGTTGGGGCAGGAGTCCCGGGGGAAGGGGGGCTGGGCCACGACCCCCTCCCCTGTACAGCCCTCCATACAATTTACAAAACCCGATGCGGCCCTCAGGCCAAAAAGTTTGCCTGCCCCGGTATAAACTGTAGCCAGATGGGTAGGGCCTATTCAAGAGAGCTCATGGATTGGCATAACCAAAGCTTTTCAAGTCAATATCAAGGGGCATAATCAAAGTTTCTATGGTCAGTTAGTACAACTCCTGCCTGCATAATCTTTATTAGGATTATAATATTAATATTATAGAGTATTATAATTCTCCTATTGTGATAAACACCAAATTCACACAGGAAAATAAAGGTTACCATAATCAGGGTCATGCATGCATAGCTAGAGTTTTGTTATGCATTCCTTATGCAGAGTGTTGAATGGAAACTTTTCCCAGAATACAGTTTTATTTAATCAAATGTATAGTTGTGGATATGCCTCAAGGAGGAATTTAGATCCTGTACATTTTTCGGTTGAGTTCAATTACAGCCATGAGTATAACCGGTGAAACAATCACAGGAACTGCAGAATTGCATGTCCTACAATTTGTGTCTCATTGCAAATTCTGCCTTTTCCTGCAGAACTTAAGCTTCTTGTTTTAGGGCAGGGAAACAGGGGGTGGAAATTGCTAGTGCACTGGGTGGTACCGCTAGCCTTCCCTGCATAAATCAATATGCTGTTGCCCTGTTAAGCCAGCATTGCAGAGAACTGTCTCCAGACAAACAGCATCAGCAGCAAAGGTATGAACTGTTTCTTCCATTCACCTCGATGATGTGTTCACTTGAAAATCTAGCTGGGACCACTTAAATGCTAATGCTACCGTGAAATAAACTCTAACAAACACTCACCTGGAGACAGAAATTTAAAAAGAAGACAAAGCTGCCTTAGAATAAAATCATCCCTGGTGTAACCAGAATGAAATCAGTGTAATTACTTCAGAGTTGCATTTAACCCATGATTCTCTTCTGTTGCAAAATAAGCTCTTTCCTTTTGCCCGCCTGGTGACTAAAATGGCCATTTTTTGGTCGCTGCTGAAGAGGCACTGGGCTCTTAGCTGCATCTTTTGGCACCTAAGCATCTTTAAAAATCTATTCCTTAAATTCCGAAACCCCATTTTCTAAAGGCTCTTAATGCCTAAGGCACTTTTAAAAATAGAACTTAAGCTGTGGGATCAGTTGATCTCTTTTGACAATTTTACTCTATTTCTTTCATTGTTTGGAAACCACAAAGCACATTTTGAGTGCTACTGCACTGTAAATAATCTCTCTTTAAACTGTTATGAGCTGAAAGCATTAGGTACCCAGTGTACTCAGCCCCCAGGAGAGGGAATGCCTCCTATGTTGCTGATAAACTAAACTCACCAGCTAATTAAAGAGTGAGTGGCTTAACAGGCTCTTAAGGGAGTCCCATTCAGTCTACTGTGACCAAAAAGATGAAAATGAAATGCAGTGATTTATGGGGGATGGGAAGCAGCAAAAATAGGGTAATCTTCAAGAGACAGAGACACAATTGGATACACCATAGCGGGATTGGAGAAATGCAATTGACTTACATTACAAATGAAACTGTAGATATATATATTTTCTAAGTGCAGATAGCTTAAGCCAGAAGCTCCAATCGTTATGCATATTCATTCTCCAGATAATCCACCAAACATAATTATTTGTTCACTCCATAGTTTATATTATTTAAAATCTCTAATAAATAAAAAACAGCAATAAAATCCCAACTTTGGGAAGGAAATGGAGCTGAGAGTTAGAAGGGTCATTATTTAATTAAGAACAAAAAAGGCAAATTCTATTTAAAACCAGAGCATCACTGAATTTATTGGATACCTAAAATAAAATTTTTAAAAACCTCTTAGTTCTCTTCTGGAATCAGTTTGACATTTTTGCAAGAGCTAATCATAATTCTCTTGTGGGGCATATTTGATATTTTGCTTAACAAAATGCATATTTCCCTGGTGTATGCTGTCTTTTAATACTTTGTGAGTATCATAAACCTGAACCCTAACATCAGCACTGCAGTAGAAAGGCTCTCTGTTATGATCAATCTAGCTATAGTAATAATCAGTGATTTTGAAATGTGTCCATGTGAAACATTCCTGTTTGAATTGTTTTACATACAGACTACGACAGCTGTAGATAACTTGCGTATAATACAAAATGCTGCCTAATTCCAGAGGGCCTGTTTAAACTCATGTTAGTTTTAAACAATTTCCTACAGATATTAGAAAATTTGGAGCAGGGCTTAGCAGAAGATGGAAGTATGACTAACATTACACAAGAGAACCGACAAGGTAGGCATTTTTTTAAATTTCTTTTTACAGGTAGTGTATTTTTATCACTTGCCCAGGTATGCCAAAAGTTTTCATAAGACTACCCCAAAGCTGTTAAAAGAGTTCTTTTGTGATTGAATAGTCTCTTCGGCCTCTGAAATGATACACCTTGTATTTTTATTTGCTGGAATTCATTTCACAGTTTCACCTTTTATTTTGATCAAATTGGTGCAGTAAATCAAATCTCCTATGTAGTTTGAAGAAACAAAGAACATGGCTGCCACTCTGTAGTGTTAGGTGAAAATCAATTCATTGCTGAGGCATTGGAGAGAGACCAGATGGACGTCTATGTTAAGAGGCTCATTGCCTCCATCAGTCTTCTCCCCTGAAATCTGAGAAACTTCTTTCGATCCAAATTTTCCCTCCTTCCCTGTTGGTCCCAGCAGATTATATTAATTTGGAGGGTCTTTTGCTGTGTATTACCATATTTTGATTGAACATTTATGGGAGACTTTTTCTTTTTTCCTTTTTATTTTAATTAACTTGTTTATTCAAGATCACGGGGCAGGAAGAAAGGGGATTTAATCAGGAGCTGCTGTTTGAGACTTCTGACCAAAAGAACATTCCTTTTTCTCTGATAACATTTGGGGGGGGGAGGCAGCCCTATAATACCTTTAAACACGTGGGGTGGGAGGGATGGAAAGGAAGGAAAAACATAGGTAAGGATGAGGAATAACATTTTCTAAAGTGTCTTAGGCACTGGAGATCCTAAGGCTCACTGAAAATCAATGAGATTTGTGATTCAGGGCCTTAGCATCCCAATGAGACTTAGACGCCTAAACTCCACTACATTCCATAAAACCAGTTTGGCTGCCTCCTAACCCTAAATTCTCTCAGCACCTAAATTTTTGCTTTAAAAGTTCCCAAGAAACCAAAGATTTTGCTTCTGTGCATGTGCACAATACCTCACTCATGGCGTCTAGCTGCTTAACTCGCAGTGGGATCCTCAAATCAGGTGAAGATAGGCGGGGAGATGTCTATCTCTCCTGCTGGGCCCAGCCTGGTAAGCGTGCTGAGAGCATGCTTAATGGATGGGGACTTTTCAGAATCCAGCTGGAAGAGTGGGAAGTGGTGGTGGTGCTGCTGCCTCCCTTATAACATTTAGCACAGTGATTAGAGCACTTGCCTGGGATGTGGGAGACCTAGGTTCAATCTCCTTCTGCTTGATGGGGATACTGGATTTAAACGGGTCTCACACCTCTCAGGAGGGTGTTCTAACCATTGAGCGTTGGGATATTCTGATGTGTAGTATCCTCAATCTCTCCTGCTGAAGTTGGATATATAGTGAAAGAGTGATTGGAGCTGGGGGACAGGATCTTGGGTCTCCCCAGGTGAGTGCCCTAACCGCTGGCCTGTAGTCTCATTTGCACTTTCTCTTTCTGGCCATATGATTATCTAAGTATTAATATAAAGTGGAACCGCTTCAACAGGAGAGACTGAAGGAGCCCCACCTCAGACTATCCCTTAATCCCATAGTGTGACAGGGTCAAGCCAGATGGCTACAGGAGACTGATAGAAGGCAGATATATTAGCCCCAGGTTAAGTAGGTCCCCTTTCCCTGGATAAGGTAACAGGGAAGGTTCCAGAACAAGCAGGAACTTTTTGGAAACAATAAAGGCAGACAGGCCAATTAGAACACCTGCAGCCAATCAAGAAGCTGCTAGAATCAATTAAGGCAGGCTAATCAGGGCACCTGGGTTGAAAAGAGAGCTCACTTCAGTTTGTGGTGCACGTGTGAGGAACTGGGAACAAGAGGCACAAGGAGCTGAAAGTGAGAGGGTGTGCTGCTGGAGGACTGAGGAGTACAAGCATTATCAGACACCAGGAGGAAGGTCCTGTGGTGAGGATAAAGAAGGTGTTTGGAGGGAGCCATGGGGAAGGAGCCCAGGGAGTTGTAGTTGTCATGCATCTGTTACAGGAGGCACTATAGACAGCTGCAATCCACAGGGCCCTGGGCTGGAACCCAGAGTAGAGGGCGGGTCCGGGTTCCCCCCAAAACCTCTCAACTCCTGATCCAACACAGGAAGATCTCTGAGGCTAGCAAAATCCTCCAATATGCGTAGGACCCACCAAGGTAGAGCAGGAACTTTGTCACAATAGTTAGGACACACTTCTGAGAGATGAGAGGCCCCTGCTTAAACCCTTTCACCCATCAAGCAGAGGTGAGATTTAAGCCCAGGTCTTCTACATCCTGGGTAAGTGTTCTAACCACTGGGCTAAAAATTATAAAGGAGGTACCATCACCACCTCCTCCAGCATTTCTTGCAAGGAACCACTTAGACATCTATGTCATCTGACATCATGAGAGTATTGCAAGCAGAACACAAGCGCCTCCTGGACTTAGGCACCTAACTTTGTCAGAGGAGCGGGGCTTAGGACATACCCCTCTCGTTAGCCTCTCCCATTGGCTAGCTTAGACATCCAAGCATCATCTTTTTTTATGAGGGAGCTGCCCCAATAAATATGCAAGGATGCTCAGTACACTGCCAGCTTTCAAGTTTTATGGGCTGAGGATCATCCTGGATGTGCCAGGTATTATGTACTTCAGAAGTGGTAACCGTAGTCGCTTTTTAGAAAAATGGGACTTAGGCACCTACGTCATTTAAGTGCACTTGAACATTTTACCTGACGTGACTTTTTAGGCACTGTAACGGGGCAGATGAACCCCTTACCATGTCCAGCAAGCTAGGGGTTAAAATGTCCTATCACAGGAAGCCAAAAGTCTTTCTGCCACTGCCAACAATCTATGAGTTAACCTAGTTAACATTCCTCCAGGACACTGTTCCCCTAGAGGGTCTAGGAAATCATTGTCTCCCATTAGGGTGGAAAGAGAATAAATCAGTTTGGGTATAGTTGCCAACCAACGTGAAAGTTTGCTTTAGACAAATCTCTACATATGCTAAGTGCTTTTTAGGGGGAAGAGAGGGCATGTGCAAGCACCTAGCACCCAGATATTTGCATATGTATTCTGGTGAATATTAAATTCACTTTTTTCTGAGGACAAGACCAAAAAGCAGAAAGAAATACTTCACCTTTCACAAAAATTTGTACACAACACTCGCCGTTTGCTCAAATTATTTGAAAAAAATGAAGCTCCTTCTCTTTCTGTGTGGCTCTGTTTTCATCTTCTGTTCCGTCCCCATACCTGGTTTCCTTCATAGGGTTTCACTCTTCTCCACCCGATGGCTTTCTCCCACATGGATTCCCTCCTCATTTTCCCCAGGCCTTTTTGCTATTCCCCACCCTCCCTCTAAAAGACTGACTGCTTTTTGTCACATACGCAGAGACTTCTGTCCTAGCCGCTTACTAGCTACATCCCCTAAAAGCTGTCCCTTTCACCAGCAGGTAACTAGCTCCTTGCTCTACGCCACTGTGTTTGCAATTGCCTTTAGAACTGTGCTCAGCTTAGCAGGGGGAAAGCTAAAAAGAGGTGGTCAGCAGGAACCAGGGGAGGGAGTTGCTGAGCAGCTGGGAGAGATGCTACTGTGCTTGGACTACAGCTGCCTATCTGCCTAACACTGCCAAAAGACCCTGGGGATGCTTGCTGGTATTGTTGGCTGCTCTTGCCTGATGGGTTCGGTCGGCTCTGCTCCCTACATGCCCCTGTGCTGCACTTTGAGCTGCAGGAAACTATATTTTTGTGGAAAATCTAGCTGAAACAAACCTTATTAACTGTGGCTAATTAATTCATTATGGGGATTATGTCTGGGGAGTAATTTCCTTATTGCCAGTGTGAGTAGGTGCTGCACCAACCAGCCCATTACATGCATCTTCTCTAGTGTGGAGCAGAACGTCTCATTTTCCAATTGTTCAGTAGGAGGAGAGATTTAGCACTGCACCATTTGCCTGGCAGCACGTTTGTTTTCTATAAGGAACGAAGTCTGCAGCTGCACCACGCACAGAACTCCCATTGAAGTGAATGGCAGTTCAGAGCATAGAGCCACTGTACAATCAGAGCCTAAATTAATAACCATTAAGATGGAATGTTCAGACTGATAGTGTAGCAGCAAGGTCTTGCAAGGTGAGTTACTGTCATTTCTACTACAGGGTTACAGATCATAATTATCAGGTATTGGGTTTCTATTTTTTGTTTTCCCATGTCATTCTTTAGCCCCTTGCTGCCAGCAATAAGAATGCCTCCTGAGTGTCCTTTTGGTGCATCTTGCATATTTGTTCATCCATCGGACTTACTGGGCCTGAGCTTGTGGCTGCTTAATGTGCAAAACTCCCATTGTCTTCTGTGTATTGAGCAACTGTAGAAATGCATGCAGCCATCTAGGTGACATTTTCCAGCATATTTGAAAGTTCTCATTCGCTGCTGTTTTTACTTTACTCTGTGCCTGTCATGGCTACCACATATATATCTTAATAGTGCCAGCAATAACAGAAAGTGTTCTTTATAACCAAGTGACATCACAACACAAAACAATAAACTATAATCAAATGCATTGTTTTTTTAAACACATCACAATAAGTTTGACATATGGTATGAGCTACATAATAGCCTAATTTCCAATCACTTAACTTGAACTCAGACCAATGTAACCCCAGATTTTTTTAATATTAACATTTAGAGACAACACAAGCACTAAAACATCAGGAAATGCACCTGACAAACCTAAATTTGCTTCAAAAATGGGATGGTAACATAATTAGAAAGAGTTATTTAACACTGTCATGTTTCTGCCATGGGCTCAGAAAGAAACAAAAGGTAGAAAACAGGGTAGAATGTCCTCTGATGGTATGCAAGGCACTCCTAGTTATGGCAATACATGTTTTACATGAACTTGGGGTGGAAAATATCTAAAATATGACTTATGCTGCTGAATGATATGAGAGCTATGACTAAGGAAGCTATTATAAATTAAATACCAGGTCCAATCTTGGAGACAAAACTATGCACTCAATTTTTAATGTGTCTAGAACACAAAGTTATATTTTGTACCTGTCTCACCAAGCTTTTATTACCTGTAATGAATGGCATTTGTAAATCATTAAAGAAAATTAACTCTCTGTAACCCACCATGGTTTTTATAACAGACCTCTTTATTGCTACACAAGAACAAAGAGTTATCACTGTTCTGTTGCAACCCCCTTTTTTTTTTCCTGTCTCTTCAACCGCAGTACAGCGACTTTGAGAGTTGATTGTCAGGGTGAGCCATAATATCTGTTTTCAAATAATTAATTCAAAATCAATCATGTACCAAATTAATATCCCTGATGTCTATTTTTGAAGAACAAAAGACTAATTTTATTTCTAGTACTGATCTATAGAGCCCTGCATGGATACAGAATTTGTATCTGCATCCGATCCATGATCCACAAACATGGTCTGAAGATATAAAGTGGATAGCCTCAGATTTGCATGGGTCTGCTGATCTATGGCCCCTGTGACAGTGAATACATAAGGAGAACCATTCTCTTACAACATCATGAGTCTGTCTCAAACCAAGGGAACGAGAAATCTGCTGCTGCAGCTTTTAAAGCCTGCAAGCTCCAGGAGCGCAGAGAAGACAGACAGGCTCGGCAAATTTTTCCACCATATCACTAAGCCAGAGGCAAACACAAATAGTCCCAGACTCAGTGAGCTCTAACCCTGCATGTTCTGGCTTTGAGATGAGATTTCAGCCTATGTTTGGGTTTCTAGCTGATTAAATTTAATCCCATAAATTACACAATTGTATGCTGATGGTAATAATTATTTAGATGTTTCTGTGTATCTTTTGTTCTGAACTTAGAAAATGTGTGGCTTCTTTTAGTATTTAATATGTTGCCTGAACTGCAAGCTGAAAGGTTGTCCGTTACTTTTGCATCATTGCATCATTTATGCAGATATTCTATTCCGAGAACCAATCAAACTAGTCCCTTTGAGAGAGGCAGTATTTTCTATCTGACAGTACGGTGTGGCAGAGAATTAAAAATTCTATGCTAAATCCCAGTGATGTTAACAAGGGGGATCTTTTAAATCAGAATTCATAGGACCAATAATTGATGGCTAGAAAGAACCTCTAATTTATTTGTGCACATTCACAAGCTGCTCTTATTTTGTAGCCTCTGTTGAGCTGTGGAGGTCACGTCTGGGCCGGGTGATGTACTCCATGGCAAACTGTCTGCTAATGATGAAGGTAGGTGGGTGGCAATAGCTGCAGAGTTACCGTATATACTAGAATAGAATGTCAGAGAAAGTGCAAGAGAATTACCGGTACATGGATAGGGGAAGACTACCTGACTGTACAAGGTTTAGCTTAGTGAAGAATTAATTAGACTTAGTAATTACTTATTTAATAGATAACCACTTGCAGCAATATTCTTTAGGACCATATCTGCACTTATTTCTTTTGAAATCATTTCAGAGCACATGCAATAACAATACAGAATTTGCATTTTTAAATTGAATTTTTCAAACACTTAACTAAATACTGTAATTAAAATCAATTATATGCTCTCTGTCTTTCTCAAACTATATACTAGGAATGTTACTCTAGTAGCACACAGTAATGATACTGTAGGCTTTGTGTGTGACAAAGACTCGAAACATCCAAATACATCTTCTGCCTTGTCCATATGTCTGTGCAACAAGGTTCTGACCCTGGAGTTTTTAGTCTCCTATAGCTGCAATGGTAGGAACAGTCAGAGAGGAGTTGTCTATTTTTTGCCTGTTTTTTTTCCTCCTCCTGTAAGCCATCTTACTCCATTTTGTGTGGCAGCTTCGCCTTGCATTCAGAAAGAGGGAACAACAAGCTTCTTCCAAAGTAGACCTCATTGCCATGGGAATAGAGATGCCCCCATGCTAAGCTTGTGGCAAGAGCAATGGACTGCCTTAACCCAGATCTTAAAGCTACTTTATGGATCAATTAGCATCAAAACCCCAGAGCAAATTATCCACACTATAACCTCTCTCAGACCAGGCTCTGAACTTCTCCATATTCCTAGCGTTGAACCCTGTTATAGTTTTGGCCTTCACAACATCCCAAACCGTAACAGGGTTCAAAAAAGAATTAAATAAGTTCATGGAGGATAGGTCCATCAATGGTCAGGGATGCAACCCATGCTCTGGGTTTCCTTAGCCTCTGACTAACTGCCGGAAGTTGTGAGTGGACAACAGGGGAAGTGGATACCTTGACAATTGCCTGTTCTGTTCATTCCTTCTGAAGCATCTGACCACTGGCCACTGCTGGAAGATGAGATCCTGGGCCACATGGTCTGACCCAGGCCTGACCCAGTATGGCCGTTCTTATGATCCTAGTTGCCCAACATCATTCCTGAACCTGGCTTTCAGTAAAGCTGAATAAGCTACTTGTAAGCCTTGTTTTCTTGATGTTTTTAACACTGAAATAATATCTCAAATAATGTACAGGTATGAAAGTGTCAGTTGCCCAGAGCCTGCCTTAAAATTCAGCATTTTGCTCTTATGAGGATCCCAGGAGATGGAAACATATATTCAGAATAGTTAGAGTGAGATCAGCACTATTCCTTCTTATGTAAATGCAACAGCACAGCAAATCAGGGTGGTCAGAAGAAAGCCCCATTCTGTCTTTAAAGCAAACAAGTCTCTTTTGAATCAGAATCCTGAGACACGGTCAGTTTTCAGGAAACTCCCCTTTTTGAAATGCAGGGAGGAAAAAAGTTAATCTCCATCCCAAACTTAAATCTATAACTGGAGTATAAAAGTATCTAGTTAAAGAAATATAGTTAACAAACACTGCAGGCTTCCAACTAGTTGTACAGTAACTTTGCTTGTAACTATACTGATTTTTTTTTCCCAAGCTCCTTATATCTCCTTTAGTCACTTCTGCACTCCTCTTCTTTTCTGCTTCTATATCCCATTCTTGTTTCTGTTCCCCTTTCATCCTTTTTGTGGTATTTTCTTCTCACTTCAGTAGTGGCATGAACTCTAACTTCTAAGCCAGTCATCAGTGTTTCTGACAAGGTTCTTCAAGGGAACTGCTGCAACTCATTCTCCTTCCTGCATTTCCCAAAAACAGGGGAAACTCTCAATTTAGGAAACTAGAATTCCAGGATTATTTCCAGAATTCAGATTTCCCACGTAATAATACATGTTGCTTTTGAACCCCAACATACCCATTACCTGTATTAAACTCGTCCTTGAACATGTTGCATGTGCCTTTCCATGGTGCACATAATTTTCAAGAACTGCCTTATAAGAGTCAGAATCTTTTAAGAGTAATTTTCAAACATAAGTCATATTGCAATTAAAATCAGGACAAAATGTGAAGATAATCTGTACTATATATGCCACAAACCCTCTGACAGAGGTAAATTAGCTTCTTGTTTGTTTTTTCCTTTAAATGTTCCCAAATGTTAAAACAGTCTTAATAACAAACAATGCTCATATATTCATCTCTGCCTTCTGCTTTAATTGATAACAAATTATTTCTTCAAGTAATGATTTTTAAACATGGTCTTTTTCTAGGATCAGCGTTTTTTGAGAAAATTAATTACACAAAGCTTCAGATATCTGTAAGAGATATCAGTTGTATGTAATATACTTCTAGAGGCATATTCATTGTAAAATATAACATTCAGTTTTGAAGCTTTTTGTTTTCCGGTGTAATGAATAAACCAACAAATTCTGAACTGAATCAGTGCAATCTATCGCCATCTAGTGACAATATATTATATTGGGATATAATTCTGTGTTGATTCTGAAGGACTGTTTGTTACTTGAATCATTTGTGCTGTTGGGTAGATTGGTGATGATGATGATGATAATAGTTATTTACTGAACTATAATAATATTCCCTGTAACTTGGTGTAAAAAACATGGACTAATTTCCAGCTGTAAATTTTATTAACCTTTTCCTTTGGCTAGAAAGTTAACTAGTATTTGTTGAAATATAATTATAGATTATCTTTAAGGCTAGGATTGTCAAAGGAACCTAAAATAGTTAGTTTCCATGGGAGTTGGGTGCCTAACACCTTTAGGCTCTTTTAATAAACCTAGCCTTAAAGTTTAAACTCAATAAATTCCCCTCAGTGTCATTCTTCTTGACCATCCTGAAAGGAAAACTTACATGACCCATGGAGTTCTGTCCTTACATGGCCACATGAGCACCTCACTGATAGCCCTGTTAGGTAGAAAAGAATACTATTTTACAGGTGGTGATTTGAGGCACAGAGAAGTGACCCAAGATCACACAGGAAACCTGTGGTGGAACAGAGAATTGAACCTGGATCTCCTTTACCCAAGGCTAGTCCTCTAATCCAGTGGTTTTCAAACTTTTCTTCTGGCTACCCAGTTATGGAAAACTGTTGATTCCTGTGACTCAGTGGAGCTGGGGATGTGGGGTTTGGGGTGTGGGAGGGGCTCAGAGCTGGGGCAGATGGTTGGGGTGTGGAAGGGGTCAAGGCTCTGGTCTGGGGATGCAGGCTCTGGGGTGGGGCCAGGGATGAGGGGTTTGGGGTGCAGGGAGGGGCTCTGCATTTGTGGGGGGCTCAGGGTTGGGATAGCAGGAGATTGGTTTGCAGGGTTGGGGCACGGGCTTACCTCAGCCATCTCCCAGTCAGCAGCGCAGTGGAGGTGCTAAGGCAGGCTTCATGGCTGTCCTGGCACCACAGACCACGCTGCACCCCACAAGTGGTGCAGCAGCTCCAGCTCCTAGGCGGAGATGCGCAAGCAGCTCCATGTGGCTCTCACCTATAAGCACTGCCCCCCAGCTTCAGGTGGCCGGTTCCCAGCCAATGGGAGTGCGGAGCCAGTGCTTGGGGTGGGGGCAGCACACAGAGCTCTGTGGCCCCCCTGCCTAAGAGTCAGACCTGCTACTGACTGCTTCCCCGGTCCAGCATGGTGTCAGAACGGGTAGGGACTAGCCTGCCATAGCCGGACAGCACCGCCATAGGGTCTTTTAAGGCTCGGTCAGCAGTGCTGACCCATTGCCTTATATTCCGCAACCCAGTATTAGATCACAACCCGCAGTTTGAAAACCACTGCTCTAACCACTTGACCATTCTTCCTCAGATATGGAATTATCTTTCTCCTGTCTTCATCATATCTAGACTACTGAATGCAGCAGCATGAGGGAGCATTCATTCCAGATCCAGCTAATGCTATGCATTACCTCCTTTCAGCAATCTGATTGATTGCACACACATACACAAACACACAAAATCTGCATTGCATTTTTACTTCGTCAACCTGAAACATTTTAATTTTTAAAAAGTTCCATCCCAAACTTTTGCAGTCTTACCAAATTTGTTGTCACTGAAAAATAAACTCTTAAATGACATCCCTATGCATAACATAGATGCACTCTAATTAAAAGCAAGTGCCATATTTTAAAACATATAAAGAACATAAGAACTTATTTATTCAGAATTGTACCCACTTTTGGATAGCTTGCTGCTAGTAGAACCAAAACCAGAAGAGATTTTTTTTCTGGGGTGGGAGGGGTATCTGGGTCTACTGCAATTAAAAGATGTAGAGGAGGAAGGGAAGACAGCAATCTATCCTAGTGACGCAAGAGTCTGATGTCTAAGGACTCTCTTCTGATTTGGATTGTGTTCTGATTTAAAAGACAGAGACAGCATACATTGTCCTCTCTCTTGCTTTAATTATGCTGTAGTACTATCTTCTGGATTCATAACACTGTGAAACTCTATTTTCACAGCCACTACACAAGTACTACAGAGAGGGAAAAGGCCAAGTTTTTTTCCTTTTTAAGAAAGTTATTCATATCCTCCTTTCTCAGGACCAGTTTCTCAGGACTAATCCTAAAGACCAGTTTAGGGTGCAAAAACAAAAGGTGATTATTAGTCTCTAGTTTCTGTACCTGATCCCAACATACCACTGAGCATGAACATTTGTTCCTACCTCCAATGAACTAAAGATCATATTTAAATTATTTGGATTTAAAATAAATCACAAATTTTGAACAACCTGTCTAATGCAAAGATTATTTAATACAAACAGAGATGCATTTAAGTACAAGAAACATATTTTACTTTTCTTCGTGCAAATAGCCTGATTGGATTCATTGGGACTATTTACATGAATGAGTCTATCTAGGTTTACATCTAAATAGTGCTTGATTCAAAAGTTATTAAAATTTAACATGGTGTTGCCCATTCTCATAAATTTTCATGTGTAATGCAAATTTGTCCCTTCCTGCAGGCATTCTTATGCAAAAATCTTCAGCCTTCATGTGATTTTTTTTTTTTTAGGAAGCAATGTGTGAGAGAGAGAGAACTCCCTACTTATGTTTTATAGTTTAGTGGAAGGTGCATGAACCTTTTAAGTCCCAGTATTATGAGTTCTAGTCATAACGCTTCCAGTGACTGCTGTTAATGTTTCTATACCCTTCTCGACCCTTATTATAAGCCAAGATTTCATATCATACGGGAAGGTAACTGTCCTTCACAATTTGCACAGATAACTGGGAGCTTACACAAGCCCGCTTCAGGCAGAGCTGAGAATGAAACACAAGTCTCTAATATGACAGAGCTAAGTTTATCCATTTTGCAACATAGTCTTCCAGAAGGAACCTGTCAAATGAGGTGCCTGTATAACTGACACTAGTGCAGTGTGGCTTTCTGCCATAGTGTAGTGGATAAGCCACACAGATTAATGATTCTGCTACTGCATTCATGCAAAGAGGTGTGGTTCTTAAACTGAAGTGTTAGCGACTCACTCTTTTACACCCAGAATACAACCCTACATATGTCCCAAGCAGGGGCATTTTTTCATTAGGTTATGCTTTCTGTAACCGCTACACCAGAATCTGCTCCCAGAACCAGGAATACAAGCCAGTTACCCTGATGTCCAGCCTTCCATTTCTGTAACCCACTAACTGTGTGTGTGGTGTCTCCCTGTATGAGCTAGTCCTCATACAGATAACAGCATACTTTCCTCCTGTCACTTACTCTCTTAGCTGAAGTGGAGGAGGTCTGTGCTTTGGATCTGAAGATCGTGGTTTCCAACCCTGCTTGTACTGAGGTGGGGTGAAAAACTATATATATGTATAAAAGTTAGGGTAATGACCGCAGAGTAATTACTAGAATTATTTTATGTTGTAAAATATTGCATTTAAAAGTGAATTAGTATAACATCCCATTTGTTTTACTGTTGCGTTTTTATTATGTGTAATTGGTTACGTGTAATTGTCCCTTTAGACACATGAAGTGACAGACTGCTTTGTCTCTTCACCGAAGAGTTAACTCAAGTTCTCTACCTTCAAGTTATTTCTCTGAAGTTAGCATAGCTCAAGGTGGAGCAGCCACAATGCAAAATAATATTCAAGTGGCAGCATGCACTCATGTGTGGCACAAAGACTTCTGGGTACACATCCCATGATTCTTAGCACTGCAATAAGTTGAGCTGCTCTATGAATTATTTCTCATTGATTTGTGGGAGAAGTTTTCTGCCTATCTGGATATTGGAGGTGGGGGAAGAATTGTGGGGAGGCAGTCTAGCAGCACTTGATAGTGTTAACCTGTATCCGCACATGCTCACTCAAGTTTTAAAATTTGTAAGAGTTCTCCACAGTGTAAATATCACCCACACATTGATGGAAGGGGGAGTTCAAAAGAGGGCAGACCAAATAAAACCTCCTGACTTTTTTAGGATCAGTCTGTTGGATTTTTGAACTTCTGGGATAGCCAATATTGATACAGTAACATTTAGTGTGACATGGTGCATCAGAGTGACAACAAGAGCTCTATATATGTCAGTTATTAAATATTATACATTTATCATTGTTAATAAATTATAGTCACAGTTTGCAAATTGTTTGCAATTGAAGATCTCTTGATTTTTGTTACTGCAAAATTGAATTATTACAGGGGGTGATCTGGGTCAGAAATAGGAGGCGCTTAGTCATTTTAAATATAGCCATAAGCAAACGTAACAAAGTTCACATTATCTCCTATCAGTTATGGAGTAGAGGAGAAGGCAGAAGAAATGCCTGCGGCATTGTTTCCAAGTAAGTTAGTGGAAAAAGTGACTCCTGTTGCTTTTCAGCATTAAAACTTGCAGAGATTAGAGCACCTTCAAGAGGCAAAACAAAACAAAATGGTAGGCTGCTAGGCAGAGTGTATGCCAGCTATCTTGAGATGCTTGTGTACAGCCTGGAAAAATCAGGCTGTGCCCCTTAGTCTCTGATATGGTTTTGATTCTGAGCATCACACTAGAAGTCCTTGTATTACAATTTACACATGGAATTTTCAGAAGTGCCTAAATCACTTGGGTGCATAATCCCCATTGATTTAGACTAAATAGCACTTGTGCTCTTAACTCACTTAGGTGCTTTTGAAAATGCCGCCCTAAAACATTATTGGAAGTTAAAGAGTAAATGGTCAGGTTCTGTTGGTAATTTTGCTGAGGAGAGACGTGATCCAATTGGAAAAAGAAATGTAAAGAAAAATCTGCCACTTTATCACTGGCTGTAGTGTACATTTCCAATAGAACTGAATAGTCAGAAGGTTAGAATAGTCAGCAGCTAGCACTGCCATGTTGGGAGGAAATTCCATTAACATTAAACTTTTGCAGTGATTTTAATTCTGTACCTGTTCTCATTAATATCTGTTTACTGCTTGCACACTTTTTAAAAACAGCGTACGTAAAACAATGAGTGAATGCTGAGCTTAAAAATCTAGTCATGTGCTTTTTTTCCCCTTTAGGACTATGTGCTTGCTGTAGATGCATATCACACAGTCATCAAATATTACCCAGAACAGGAACTTCAGCTGTTGAGTGGAATTGGAAGGATTTTTCTTCAGGTATATATGTTACTCTGAATATGCTAAGTAACGTTATTGACAGTAATGTAATGAGCAATTGCTGTATTTAAAACTCTGTTCTTATTCTCATTAGGCATATATATGGTAACCTAAATGTAGTAGAGACTTTAAAATAAGATAAAACAGAGTCTCTACCATGAAACATTTGACTAGATTAGAAAATGTAAATATTTACAGTGGTGAATCAAACTCAGTTATATTATCTAACAAAGATGACGCTATGAAAATTACACCTAGTAATTATATCCGTTCAAAGGGTGAGATCCTGATCCAACTAGAGTCTATAGCAAAACTCCCACAGACTTTAATGGGGCCAGGATTTCACCCCAAATCTAATTTCCCTCTTCTTCAAACCCATGCAGGCTCCTGGTGTTTAATCAAACTGCTCCCTAAACAGCTTAATCCAAAAGCTATGTGAGAATTTCCTCACCTTCCTTTTGCCATGGCATATTTCCATTGTGGAGAGAAAAACCAGCAGTGTTTCATGTGTACAAATAGTGTGCATATGGCTGTGTAGATTATATCCATTAAATACTGTTGCAATATTACATTGTTTTTCAAAAAAGGATCTCTTATTACTATGCTACATAGTAATCTGGTGAAAATTGAAGTCCTAATATTTCGTATCTCACAAATCAATAAAGAATGGGTTTGTAACATTCCCTAATGTTAAACACTTCAGACTTTCTCTCTTATTAATAAAGAAAATATTAGTGTTTAAATGATATAATTATTTATAAACTTTCTTCTTGTCTGTGGTGCTAAGGCTATAAAGTTAAACTATTCTGTTTGGGGTTTCTTTTTACTTGGATGAAAGATAATTAAATTATTATTGTTTGTTTGAAATCATATAGGTTGTCATTCAAACAAATCCAATTATGGAATTTTCAGTTTTTCTAGCAGGACTTTTATTTCAATGTAGTTGATCATTCAGTAGAAATGTGGTGGTGGTGGTGGTGGTGGTGGTGGTTGAAGGTTTTTTCTGAATCAGAATTGATCAGAAAGTTAAAGTGAAATTCCTATAAAATTGAGAAATATAAAAGTACATTAATTATAGACAACTTCTACTAATTATGTATGTTAAAGAAAGGTATAACTATGAATAAAGCTACTCAAAGTTCACATCATTGATAATTCTGGGTCATAATAGAAAAATCAATCAGCCAGCCTGATTGCTTTACTTGGCACTGTTGTGTGACAAAGCAGAGATCACTTCCTGCTCCTGAAGTCTTTGTCTCTGATACATCAGTGACTGCATTAACACTCTCAACCTCAAGAGAGTGGGCGTAGACTGCCCCATGTCTCTGAAGAGCAGTCTGTCCATCCAACTTAAAGAGTGGTGTTAACAGGCTCTGAAGAGAATCCTGTGAAGTTGTCATCCTCCTTGATGGTTGGCTATGACATGGGATTATCTGAATTAGTGGCTTTACTGCCAAAACTGGACCTTTCCTCATAGCATAGCAGAATGGAAAATAGAGCCTGAGCCTCCTGTTGGCTTGCTGACATAACCCTGGACGATAGCTAATGAAAATACCACTTCTAAATGCAAATAGGTCTTTGGCCTGGTGCATCAGGGAAAATGTCTTTATTGCTTGGTGATATCTCCCGTTTTTATATGATAGTTTTAAATATAAGAATAAAAGAAGAATTCAAATTGCCTGTTTATGAAAATAAGTATAAAACATCACTGAGAGAGGGTAGACTGGACTGAAATTTAATAGCAACAAATTCCATCTGGAAAGTGCTAAGCAAATGATAGAGGAATTTGATGTCAAAAGAAGTCGTCACTGAGCATGTAAACAAAACTAAGAGGGGTGTGAACTCAGAGAGAGGTGCAGTAAAGAGGAGTTGGGAGCCAGCATGTGTAGTGTCAGCTGTCTAGCATGTTTGAACCCTAGAACAGGCAAACTCCATGAGAAGAAGACAAAAGCCTTTTGCAGAAACTAAGGGGAAAGGCAAAGGGAGCTTTTCAGAACTCAGGCCTCATACTTTCACAGAAAAATAGTGCCAAGTGATTCCCAAGTAATCTCAAACTGTTCTATTAGCCATGAATTGCAACCAGAAGGGGCACAATGAGCCAGATTTTACCCATTTATGAAAGTCCCAAAGATATTTTGGGAGTAGAATTCAACTCCTAAGTGTGAAGTAATGCAGTGGTGAATTTCTAGATGTGACTAGTGAAGAAGTGCTATGAAAATGAAGTGAAGGGTGGAGTCTTGGGAGACGTAACATTGGCATAAGGATAAGCCAAGTGTTGTATTTTCTCTTACTTCAAATTTCTCACAAGACCCAATTCTTCTATAATGCCTACAAGAATGTATTGTTTCAGGGGCAGTGAAGTATAGCTGAAGAGTTTTTAATTTTCTTTTTAAGTATACAAAATAGTGTGTGTGGTATTTCTGTCTGATATTACCTATATCCTTCACCTTCCAAATGTCACTTATTTTTAATTTGTTATGAGTGTCTTAGAGCAGGAATCATCTCTTCCAATGTATTCATAGAGCACCTAACACAGTGAGGCCCTGATTTTGAATGAGGCCTTCAGTAGCTACCATCATATAAATACTAAATGAGAGGAGAGATTCGGAAAAAGCAGAAAAGGCCCCAGTCTATCCCCAAGATGCTTTAAGAGGTAATGTGAGTAAAGCTGTCAGCAACCACTTGAGACACATCAGAGACAAATTCAGACTGATAGGTTAGGAGGAAACAGTGAAGATGGTTTGGTCTTCAGTATTTCATTTTATGCTCCTAAAGTACTCTGAATCTGCTTGCTAGCCGACCCTTATTTGCTATTTGAATAACTCCATCAAAGGACTTGAAAGGTGAAATTACTGTCTAATATACAAACCTGTGCTTTTATGTTGTTCTGTGACTATTTTAACCTCAGTCTCTGCAACAGATTACAGCAAAGGGAATTTAAAAATAGCCCCTAAAAAATTTTCTGAAAAATAATTCAGTTAGGCAGTGCAGATTACGTTGGAGGAACATTAACAATGGGTTTGATTTTTTGAGGCTAACGAGGGTTTTCATGTTAATTTGGAAGCCTTAATAATCCTAATAGTTAAATTAGTTCAGAAAAAGTGATTGCAATTCCTGAATTAATTAAGTAAAATCCAGTGGTGGGGAAGTAATTTTAAATGGTTAAAATTCCAGGAGTAATTTAAACTGATTCTTGTATGTCAAATATCCTGGAAAAGCAAAAGGGATAAATATTTTCCATTTGTTTAATGGAGTAAAGGCACTTATATATTAATAGTTTATGTATAGTAATTGCATATTATTTAGAGACTTGAATGCTGAGATACAGTTAAGAAATAAGAATTGTTCATGATAACAAGTTTTGTAAACTACCATATTTTTGCTAAAAGAGAAGAAAAGCTTATTTCCTAAAATAGTCACTCAAACTTTAAAAACTGTGTGACATTTGATTCACTTCACCTTGACCACCCTCCCAAAAAAAATCAGTTCTGTTTTCTGACAGTTCCCAAATCCATCACTCCTTCTACCCATGCACCCCCTTCATCATCCAGCCCAATACTTCTGAATTCACCACCCTACTCCTTCCTCAGTACCCTCACTGAGACTCTTCTAAGTGGCTTCTCTACCTGGTATTTTTCTCTCGGTAGCAGCTGTGGCGGGGGGTTGTTTTCTAGTCTCTGGCTGTGGGGTGATTGCTCGGGAGGGGACTAGGTCTCCTCTGGTCATAGGTGGGGTGGTCATCTGAAGAATGGGTCTTCCACAAGCTACCTGGTTACCATGCGCCATCTCGCTTGTGATTGGTAGCTCCTGGCTTTGAAGAGTGATCCTGTTTCCTCTCTTGTGTAGTAGCTATTGGAGGTAGCTCTGCTATCTTCTCATTTCCAGCTAGTTTTGCAAACCTCTGGGGTTTTCTTTACAATGGAGACCCTAGACACCTGTCAAAGCAGCTAGAAATGAAGAGACAAAACCAACACTACATAATATTCTAATGTTCCTCTGAGCTCAGTTTAAGAACCAGGGCCTTAGGGAAGAGGACGCTGTATGTAATTTTTTTTATTCACTTCTGTGAACTTAATGAGGAATTGTAAAAGTCTGCCTTGATAATGGCTTTAGTCCATTCACAGTGAATAATGACTAATTGGAGAGGTAGAATTATGATGCCAGTTACTTTAATACTTCATATGTTTTCACATTTTGGTTCTTTGTGGAAGGATGTCCAATGAAGATATCATTTGAATGGGTCTTTCTCATGCATTGTCCTAACTTTCTTGTGATTTTTGTCATCCAGATTGGAGATATAAAAACTGCAGAAAAATATTTTCAAGATGTTGAGAAAATGAGTCAGAAATGGGATGGACTACAGTACCAAATTATGGTTTTAATGAACAGGTAGATAATTTAAGAGCTAAATGAAATTTAAAAATATAATTTTGCAAAATGTGCATTGTGAGTTTTAAAGTACTTTTGAGAGTATCTCTTTCTCTGTCTTGCTCTTTTATGTAACTACATCTGTCAGAAGTGAAACTGAATAGCATGTACGCCATATGATCTGTATTACTTGGTGTAGTCATCGTGGCTTGAAACTTCTTAATTACAAGAGTTGATTTTACAAAGTTTTTTCTCATGCAATGTTTTGAAGAATATTTTACCCTATTTTTTCAATATATACTTTTAGGAACAAAGAAGCTCTTTTGGATTCTGATCCTGCAAATAGATTAGCTAGTGCAGACCCAGCACTTGTTAGCTTCAAACGGGTGCCAAGGTATGCACTAGTAAATCAGATTGCATGATGGAGTCCTCAGTTTTTGGTGTTTATCATATTGGCTAAATATTTTTGACAAGTAAAATACTACTACAAGTGTGTTCTGGAAACAGATATAACACTTGTAGTTTCATAGAGAAATTATTTTAGGAAGACTCTCAGCATTTTACTAACAAATATAGAAAAGCATTGCTTTGGTGAGACAATATCTGAAGTGGCCAGTGATCTGAAGTGTCACTTCATTTGTCTGTAAATTGGTGTCTCACAGCTGGCTCCTGATTGCACTGTGAAGAGCAAATGTCAAAAACTCTCACATCTATAAGAGGGAAAATAAAAAGTGGTCTCAGTTCCATTTGAAATGTATTATCACCTTGGGTTTTTCAGGATAACTGACTCACACGTCACTTACTTTCTAGAGCATTTCTCCATCTTGGTCAGAATAACTTTGCAGAAGCTCACAGAGCCTTCATGGAAATTTTGAGGATTGACCCTGCAAATGCTGTGGTAAGACTCCAGATTTGCTACATTGAATTGACACCTGAGTGGTTCTGTCATAGCTTATCCGTTAGATTTAGATAGCACCCAAAAGGTGCTTGGAGCTTTATAGAAAAATGAGATATCGTCCCTGCTCCAAAGAGCTTTCTCTATACATAAAGATATGATACAAATAAAAACAAAGGGATGGGTAGGGGAAGGCAGGACCAGTTTACCTGAAGAGCATGATTGTTTACTGCATGCACTGTAATGGGTTACATGTTAAGGGGGCTCAGTACGAGCTTTTATGTATTGGCTTTGTTTTGTTAGAGGTACATACTGGAAAACAAAATGGCAATTGCCAACATATGGGGAAATAATTTGTCATGGATATTAAAGGGACACTATCAGCTTGAAAAATCGCACTTTAACTCATTTTAATTACTATTTTTAGAAATAACACTAAAGGCTTCTGATCCTCCAACTGCATCGTGCATGCACATGGGTCTGCCCATATATAACCAGCTGTAAATCAGAGCCTAAAATTCTTATCACTGAAAGACATTACAGAAGAATTGTCAAATTTTTTCATCTTGTTTACTTGTATATTTGGCAGCTCTCTGATTCTAGGGATGTATTAGTATGCTGATCCTTGAGCACAGGCATGTGTCTCCAGTGCCATGTTCCCAGGCCCCTTTAAGACTGAGGGAACCAAGTTCAGGGAGCACATGCTTGGAGTCATGTGACTGCAGGCTACAAACGCCACCTGCTATAAATAGAGACAGATCCCCCTCATTTGTGGGAGACCTGCAAGAGCTTCTTAGGAAAGAGGATTGTGTCCTCCCCCATCCCCAGCTTTCAGAAAGTGTGAAAGTCTCCCTTGCCAAGCATTTCGTATTACTTTTGTCTCTTTTGTACCTTGTGTCACTTAATAAATTTTGCTCTGATGAACAGGATATGGAACCTGATGAGCATTTGGGATTTATTTGGACTGCCCTATCTAGTGAATCTACCCATTGACTTAAAAATCAGGTTCAGTAAATCGGTTTCCCCTGTTTGCATCTATGTTTCATGTAGCTGCAGGGGAGAGAAGGACATTCTTAAAAATAGGAATATGTAAGTGTAAAACTAGAATAATTGGCAGGAGGATTCAAGGACAAGTGTGTTATCTGAAACCACTTTCAGCTCACTTTTAACATTATCTGTTGAGTCCTTTTACCAATCTGAATTCCAGCTTGGATTCTTCTGTCTTTTAGAACTTCAGATGTTGGAGGTCAGCCAGTTTTTGTTCTGGGATAGACACTGAAAGTAACCAAGCTCCCAATGCCAAGGATAAAAGAATTGTAGGATAAATAATACATTTCAACAATTGCAATTATATGCACACCAAAAAAAAAAAAAAGTGAAGACTTATTAAATTTGGTTTGACTCCAGACTCAATATATATTTATAATCTTTTTCTATAGGCTAATAACAATGCAGCTGTTTGTTTGCTTTATCTTGGAAAATTGAAGGATTCCCTCCGGCAGTTGGAAGGAATGGTTCAGCAGGACCCTAAACACTACCTACATGAGAGTGTTCTTTTCAACTTGACAACTATGTATGAATTGGAGTCATCCCGCAGTATGCAGAAGAAGCAAGCGCTGCTTGAGGCTGTAGCTGTCAAAGAGGGTGATAGCTTTAACACTCAGTGTCTCAAGTTAGGATAGTTTGTTTTCATCTTCCAATTTTTTTTATGAAAGGCTAATTTTTAAAATTGTACATACTCTGGCTAATATGTAAATGTTCCTCTTATGAATGAAATGAAATAAAATCTCTTTAATTATGAACATATGGCAGAATTACTACACTATCTACACGTTCTGGAACAATAATCCTTGCCTGTCACTATTGGGATTTTGTGCTGATCCGTAGCCAGCTTCTTCTCTGCAGGTCTGTTACTATTTACGGTTATTCCTAACTGTAGTATCCACAATCTCATTTACTCAGATGGATTCCTTTTTTAGGAGTGACATGTTTGAGCTGACTTGTCTTATGGTTATTGTTGTTGGTTATTATTATAAATTCTTCAGTGATTAGGGGAGAAACATGACATTATCAAGTCTTATAACATGGCTAAGGGTTCCAGAGGATGTCTGTACAAGTAACACTTTTCAGAGTGGTACCCGTGTTAGTCTGTATCAGCAAAAACAACGAGGAGTTCTTGTGGCACCTTAGAGACTAACAAATTTATTTGGGCATACGCTTTCGTGGGCTAGAACCCACTTCATCGGATGCATGAAGTGAAAAATACAGCGGCAGGTATAAATACATGAAAGGGTGAGGATTGCTTTACCAAGTGTGAGGTCAGTCTAACGAGATAAATCAATTAACAGCAGGATACCAAGGGATGAAAAATAACTTTTGAAGTGGTAAGAGAGTAGCCCATTACAGACAGTTGACAAGAAGGTGTGAGTAACGGTAGGGAGAAATTAGTATTGGGGGCACTGTCTGTAATGGGCCACTCTCTTACTACTTCAAAAGTTATTTTTCCTCCCTTGGTATCCTGCTGTTAATTGATTTATCTTGTTAGACTGACCTCACACTTGGTAAAGCAACCCCCATCCTTCTGTTTTTTTCACTTCATGCATCCGATGAAATGGGTTCTAGCCCATGAAAGCTTATGCCCAAATAAATTTGTTAGTCTCTAAGGTGCCACAAGGACTTCTCATTGTTTGTAGAAATAGCATTTATCATAAAAGTGAAATCCTGAATGCAGATTTGTTTTCAGCATCTTCTAGTTTGTATGTCCCACGCTCCAAAGCCAATAAACTCAGTTCCTCATATTTGTGCACTCACAGTTGATTGTTTCATTTTTTAATCCAATATTTAAAACCCTATACTTTCAAATGAGATCTCTGGATCAAAAGGAGAACCACTGCCATCCCTTAATTTATCCCTGTTTGATAGAGAATCAATCCAGATACTCTATTAATCTGTAAAACCATCTATGTAGGACAAATAGAGAGAGCTTTACATTGTGCTCAAGCACAATAATGGTCAGGAGTAAGATTCTCTTGCTGCAGTTGGAGTAGCCTATCATCATGAATTACTGCACTGGGACGATGTGCAGTCTTGAGCTACCAGGGTTCAACACCACGTCTTCTAGTCAGGTTTTTATACTACGCCTACCACTGTGATATCTCAGTGCTTGTAAACAGTACAGGCCTACATTTTAAGGCCAGCTAGTAAGATGGCGTTTTTTGTTTTTTGAGATGTCCAACTTGAGGCGCACCCTAAAGAGACCTGATTTTGAGAGAGTTCTAAGTGTTCACCTCTGAAAATCAGACCTCTCTGAGGTGTCCAAGTTGGGCAGCCAAATACTGAGGTATCTATAATCACTGATCACGTTTGAAAACTTTGTCAGCACAATAACAGCTGTATAGCTAAGAGTTTTGGCCCATTATTCTAGAATGCTGTTATTTCTCCCTTAAGTTACTGGTATGTTGATACAATGGATAGCCGTGCTTCCAAAAGTTTAAAAAAAATAAATCTCTGTAGGACTTCTGTGGTTTAAGGTCAGTGTTCCACAGCTGAATCTGAACCCAACTAGTCCAAGAAGGATATGCATTCAGTTAAACTAGTTATAAAATATCATTGCTAACACTTATTTAAGAGCCGTGGGGCGGGGGAGTATTGGCAAGTATTTTAGCACAGTGAGATAAAACTGTTGGTAGTTTATATCTCTTTTTGATGAGCACAACATATTGCTATAATTTTAAATGTAATATAAAGACTATGGGGCAGATCCTCAACTTGAGTATATTGTCATTACTCAGTTGAAGTCAGTGTAGTTTACAGCAGATGAGGATCTGGCCCAAGATGTTGAGTGAAACCCAAGAGAATACTGTCCTCAGTATAATTTATTATATGCACACTCTTCCCTACCTGATCCCCTTTTCTTGTGTTTAATATTTCTCCTAGACAGATATGTAACCAGGATAGATTTCTATCACACATTTTCCTTGTAGACATGGAAGACAGCAGAAAGCAATTCCAATTAAATAGCTCAATTTACATTATTGTGAGACACAGCTTCTCTTGACGTTTTGCTTAAAATCAAGTGTAGCATTAGTATCTGATATTGTCTCTCGTGCATCTATAACTGCACTTTTAGGAGGTCTGAATAGGTCTTTGCTATCTCTAACTACTATGGACCAGATTCACCATCGCCCTGCACTTTGCTGTAGTAATTTGTACCAGTGCAAAATGGGAGTAAATGGCTAACGTTCTGATTTTGTAGCATCTTACATTCACTTGGCACTAACATAAAGGACTACAACAAGGTGTAGGGAGGCAACAGAGAATCTGATTGTGTCCTACTTGAGGAATCAAACTTTAAAAAAAACAGGCACTGAAGATCTTCTGAAGGGTATGATAAATTGCCTGCAAAATGTTTTTTTTTTCATTACCCAGCTTTTCTTTTTCTTATTATGTAACCGGAGACCCCCCCGGACACAAATCACTTTAAACACAGATTCACTGCCTATTGCACAAATGCTATTTCAGCATGTTTTCTATGTTTTTTATTATCAGAAGTCTTTGTTCTGATAACAGTGTTATTGAGGAAGCTTGGACTGTAAGACCTCTAAACACAATGAGCCATTAAATGATATAGTTGGTAAACTTACAGAATATTTAATTACATTTTAAAATTTAGAAAGTGGATTTGAGTATTACTGCAGAGTCAATTTAAATTAACTGGTTACAAAATGCAAGAAATTGTCAGTGTTGCAATATGGTTGAGATTTTACATGCATACAGCTTAGTAGCTTCAAAGTTCCACATATCTCAGCCATACAGAACACATCTCGGATTTTTATTATAGATATATATGGTGTTAACTTTAATGCCATATGGCTAAATTTTGCCCTTGGTGATACCCAGGCAATCCTGAGGTTTCCTGAGTGTAAATGAAGGCAGAATTCCACCTTCCCTCCAGCATGTGTCATCTGGACAAGTTTTTGGAGGACGTAGAAAAGTATAGCTTGGAATAAATTGACTTTTATATTGTTAAAATCTCAAGCATAACGTTGCCTTATCAGTTTTTAAATATGCTTTGATGTATTTCACACATTCAAATAGATACATTATGCATGGAATATCCATCCTGAACAGATCTGTAAGTTTCTATCCTTTCCTCCTTCAAATCTCTCTTCAACATCCACTTCTTCCATGAGGCCTACAGCAAATTGACCATCCAAAAATGGACAGGTTGAAGGGCAATCAAGTATATTTGTATTACAGTAGCTCATAGGGACTCCTGTATTGAGGCCCCATAAACAAAAAGATGATCCTTGATCTAAACTGTTTACAATCTAAGTCCCCAAAATAAGGCATAAGCTGTGTATGAGCTCTCTGTGTAGGGGTGAATTTAACCCATAGGGTATATCTGCACTTGAATTTTTAGTTATGATTTTATACATCTAACTAACGTGATTGTGAGTAGTACTGTATACACTACATAAAGATTTGTTCCTGGACCCACAGTTTTTCCGTCATATTTAACGTTAGCTGCAGCCATAAACTTTGTGTCCTGACTCTACTAGAACTTAAAATCATGTTGATCAATATGTTAAAAATGACTAAAAATTTAACATGTAGACATACCATACAGAATGCAGGTGGCAACATACCAGTCGTGTGCCTATATAACTCAAGTGCTACCTGCTCAGCTGCTATTATCCCAGCTGTTACAAGGAGCCCCCAGAATGACTGACTAGAAAGGTTTCTGAGACAGGATGTGAGCTACTGGATGAAAGAACAATCTACTATAACAAAGTGCCAGAAGATACCACTCTTCACCCTTACATAGAAATCAGTGGTTGGGATTGATGTACTGTAAGTAGCAAGACACTTGCTCATTTACATAGTAGCAGCATAAATATTAAAATAGGTATAGCAGTTCAATAACACTGAATGCAAACAAGATCCAGGGTTGGCTAACTTTCGGGTAATTATAGTAGAAAGCTGCTTTCCTACTCAGCTCTTCAAGTCAGTTTGAGGATTACAAGATTAGAGATTTTTATCTCAATGGAATGGGTGAAATGGTCACAATCACAGTTTTAGAGACGGATTAAAAGAAAAAAAAGGAGGTGGGTCTGATTGCTACATTATCCAGGATATTCTGGATCAACATTTGATCCAGCCAGGGCTCTGTGCAATCATTTGCAGATGTTCCAACATTACAGATAAAAGTCACTGTCAGTAACAGGAGTCCAGTCTAAAACCATCAAATGTGGATTGTAAATTACCCATAACAATAGGGGACGGGCAATGTGGAAACTAGTTGGGGGGTTGGGCGGTGAGACACATCTTCTGGCCTTAAAAAAAAAACCTGACAATCTTAAAATGAAGAAGTAAAGTTAAAAGCTGCACAATGTATGGTAATTTCCAACTGTGATACAGCATGGCCAGAGGGCAGCATGAGAGTGTTAGCAGGGGGCCTTATTCCCTGCCAAGGGAGGAAGGTTTGCTTTAGATTAACTAGAGCACCTGACTCCAATTAGAGCACCTGACTTCAGTCATGTGATAAAAACCCCTGCTTCAGTCAGACAGTGTGGGAGTTGAAGGAGGAAGGTTTGATTGGAGCAGAGTGCAGGTTGCAGAAGTTGGAGAAGAGAAGAGTTTGATAAGAGAGAAATAGAAAGTTTGGAGGAGTGCTGCGGTGGATTGTGAAGTCCAGAAGAAACCCTAGGTAAGGGGCACCAGGCTTGTGTAGAAGGGAGGCAAGAAGCCCTTCACAAACTGAAGGGTAGGAGAGGGGAGTAACCCAGGGGAAGGAATCGCTAGTTCAAGTGGTTCACCACAACCCTCAGGGCCCCTGGGTTGGGACCTGGAGTAGAGGGTGGGCCCGGTCCCTCCCTCTCCACTCCCCTCCTCCAAGGACACTAGTGGAGTAATTAAGAACCCGTTCAGAGGCAAGCAATAGCGCCCTGAACCTACCCCAGAGAAGAGAAAGCGCGAGACCCAGCAGATCAGTACCGGCAATTTGCCACACAACGCATTTTTTAAATTCATTGTTCGAAGAGCAGGGTCTGAGCACACACTTCAAAAGCCAGTGCACACTCTAGTGGCAAACTTCAGAACTTACTCCCTCCTCCAATACAAACCAGGTCTGCTCAACCTCATCTTTGTAATTTAGCCACTTGACTTTATTTATAGTTAGTAAATCCATCAGGTAACTTCCCTTCACTCCATTTAACAATATGGTCAGTTTGTAACTGCCAGCATCATTTGAGATAGGGGGAAGGATGTCCATGAAATGGGGCCTAAACTAAAATTCTCTGTGTCCCATCATCTGTGATCTTTGAGGAGAATCTGAGTCCAGAGCCAAACTTTACTGTTTGGGGCCTTTTCTGCTAAATGAGAGCATGTCCGGGGTCCCACATTGCCACCAAGGTAAGCAAAATGTAGAATATTTATTAATTTGAAATATCTCCCAGCTGGTCAGGTACATCAGTTATTGTCATCTAGGATAAGAACGTATAAAACAAAAGCTGGTGTTTCTGAATAGTATGAGTATTCCACAGAGACTTGCTGCAGGGGAAGCAAGCATTAAGGAACAGAACAAAAAAACCTCCACCTACTGAATCTTCTCCCACAGTTCTTTTTCAAGGAGTCATCTAATAATTACATTAACCCTAAAAACAAGGGTGATGAGTCAATGGTATTGTAAAAAAAACAGTGTTCCACAAAGACAGTGGTTTGCAAACTACAGTCAGTGTATCACTAGAGACCTTCCTACTGATGCCCAAATTAAGACATTTTAGGAACCAAACAGTAAAGGAATGGTTCAGAGTAGCAGCAGTATGGTTTGGTCAGCTGGGCACAGAACTTTGAACCAGGAACAACTCCATTGTAAGCCTGGTCCTTGACTCACTGACTTGACGTGCACTGGGTTTGTTTAAAAAGACGCACAAAATCCAAACACCCTGGGCACAGACTTTTTTTTATTTTTTTGCCTAATAAATAAATGTATTATTTCTATTAGCATTCAAAGAGCCCAACAAGGGTTAACATCTCATTGTACAAGGTCCTGTACAAACAAATAACATACTCTGCCCCTGAGAGTTCCTGGTGTAGGATTTAGACAGACAATGTGCAACAGGTGAATAAACAGACCATGGTAGGGGTTGAAGAAGATAAATAGTTACAGGTGGCTGCCAGCCAACCTATCCAAGTATTTGCCTTTGTAGAAAAGATGACCTTTCAGTTCTAATCCTATTTATTTTCCTGCATTTTATCTTATTTTTCAGACAAGAGTCCCCTGCCCCGACAACTTGAGTTTGGGTGGATTTGAGTTCTCTCATGCCATCTTTATTGCTCTGGATTTACATCTAATAATCCACTAACCCTGTGTTATCAATCTAATTTGAAATGTCCCTCGTAGCCTATAGAAATTGTTTGGATGATTCTCTTACTGAATTATAGTGTAATTCAGAGTAAGAAAACAGTTATTCAGAATTAACAAATTACTGCCAAAGCTGTAAAAAATGAGAATTTTTAGTATTACAGTAAGGTCCTACAGTCCTCAACCAACTGAGTGGGCTAGGCACCGTATATACACATACTGAGAGACTGCCTGCTGTGCATATCTAAATAGACCAGGCAGACAAAAGGTGAGAGGGGAAACTGAATATGTTACTTCATATCTCTCTCTGCTTCTGAGTCGCACAGCAGGGCAGGGGCAGGCTAGGATTAGAACCCAGGTGTTTTACCTGTTAGTCTACTACCCTATCCATAAAGCCAATAGACATGTAAAACATCACACTCTGTCACCTGTCTGAATGGCTCCTCTTCTGAGCCTGATTTTTGTAAATAAAGAATATCTTAATCTTTATTCAAAAACAGATGAAAGTTGCTCTAGTATAGTTGCTGAGCCCCAAACAGTGTTCAGCAATTTAAATCCTCAAGCAGGAAGCCTTTTGAATTTATTATTTTCCTAAAGAAAGGTTCATTCTCATTGATTGCTAAACATTAAAACAAGTAGTTGATTTGCAACTTGATGGAGCCCTTCCACTAAACCTGGTGCTTTTTCCTAATTAGGAGAATATGTACAACATCTAAGGCTAAGATTTTGTCACGCATGTTTTTAGTAGGTGAAGTACCACAAGAAATGAGAGACGCCAACACGATCACTCTCTATAAAAACAATGGTGACAGGAGCAACTGTAACAACTATTGTGGCATTTCCCATCTTAGTATTATGGGAAAAGCCTTTGCCCGAGTTGTTCTGAACAGACTTCAGACCCTTGCAGACAGAATCTATCCTGAATCACAGTGCAGCTTCAGAGCTGAAAGGTCTACTATCGACTTGATCTTCTCGCTGAGACAACTACAAGAGAAATGCAGAGAACAAAAAAGCCCCTCTATATAGTCTTCGTCGATCTCACAAAGGCTTTTGACTTTGTCAGTAGAAGTGGACTATTCGCGCTTCTAGAAGAGATTGTCTGTCTCCCCAAGCTCTTAAGCATGATTCGATCATTCCATGAAAACTTGTATGTCACAGTGAATATGACAGCTCAATCTCTGAGGCTTTTCAGACTCATAGTGGAATTAAGTAAGGTTGAGTACTTGCCCCAACTCTGTTTGGGATCTTCCCTGCTACTGAAACAAGCTTTTAGTGCATCAACTGAGGGAATCTACTTGCACACAAAATTTGATGGAAAGCTGTTCAATCTTGCAAGACTCAGATCTAAAACCAAGACTCGGGAGGCCCTTATTCAACATCTCCTCTTTGCTGATGATGCAGCAGTGACAACCCACATAGAAGCTCGTCTTCAAAGCCTAATGAATAATTTTTCCAAAGCCTGCCAAGACTTCAGGCTAAAAGACTAACATAATGTGCCAAGGAGTTGAGGAAAGACTCTCCATCAAGATCAACAACTATCAACTTGTGGTGAACGAGTTTACATACCTGTGGTCCGCTGTCACCATCAACTCTTCACTTGAAACAGGACTCAACAGCTTCATTGGAAAAGCTGCCACAACAATGTCTAGACTGAACAAGAGGGTATGGCAAAACAACAAATACACAAAGATCTCTGTGTATTGTGCATGTGATATCAGCACACTTTTGGTATGGGAGCGAGACATGAACCTTATATTCTCATTAGGAAAAGAGACTCAACAGCTTTCATATGCGTTGCCTTTGTCAAATCTTTGGAATCTCCTGGAGAGACAGAGTTACCAAAACTGAGGTGCTCAAATGGACAAGCCCACCCAGCATGCAAACACTCCTCAACCAGACACGTCTTCACTAGTTTGAGCATGTGTGCCGAATGAATGATGTGCTTATCCCAACGAACATCCTCTACAGTGAATTGGCGTCTGGGAAAAGACCCAAAGGATGCCCAAAATTGTGTTTCAAGGATGTGTGATGGTGAGACCTCGAAGAAATGGACATGGATGTGGACAAATGGGAAGATCGCGCTCAAGACCACAGCCTTTGGAAACAAGAGCTTAACAAATGTCTCTGGAGTTACAAGAGGAAGCAGTCCAACTTAGCAGAGGAGAAAGGAGCTTGCAGAAGGCAGAACCCAAAGGGTCTAAACATCACCTTCAGATGTGACTGTGGGTCTCTTCAGCCATGTCTGTGGCTACCATAAAACCAATTGATTTACCTCTCCTGGGTGCATACTCACAGTCTCTTGAGACTGAAGGATGCCTACACAAATTGTTAGTAAAAGTCACGGACAGGTCATGTGCAATAAAGAAAAATTCACGGAAGCCCATGACCTATCATGACCTTTACTAAAAATATGCATGACGAAATGGGGATCTGCAGACTCCTCACACCAGCCCCAGGGACCCTGGTGCGGAGCTGAGGGATCCCCCCTCCATCCATGTCTCAGAGCTGTGGGGTGCTCCACTGCCTATGGTTCGGAGCTCCTGGGTTACCCCTGCCACCCATGGGAGCTGGGAGCAGTGGGGCACCCCCACTGCCTGCGGGGGCTGGGAGCTCCCAGGGCCCCATTGCCCGTGGCAGCTAGGAGCTCCCAGGGCCCTGCTGCCCGCAGCACCTGGGAGCTGCAGGGTCCCCCCCACCACTTGCAAGGACTCAGAGCTCCAAGGTGTCCCCACCAGCCATGGAGGTTTGGAGCTCCAGGGCGCCCGCACCGTGTCCTGCAGTTCCCAGCTGCCACGGGAAGTGAGAGGACCCTGCAGAATCCATGGCTTCTGCAACCCCTGTGAGAAAATCATAGCCTTAACTATAGCTATACACATTTATTTAAATAATTATATAGCTTAACATACATTTATTCAGATTCTTCATTTCTATATTTTTATTATGTGATGAATGATGTATTTTTCACTTACTAGATAATTTTTTTACTCATGATTTGTACCAAGCTGCATTTGGATGGAAATTGGAATTCAATTAAAAATACACAAAACCAGCATTGTAAAATTATTAGTTAAATAAAACTACACAAAATGTCCTGGATGCATAAGAAACAAAGTAAGGTTATCAAAACAAGTTTGCATTTAAAACTGATCACTAAACAGAGAAGACTGAGGGGAGAAATAACAGTTTTCAAGTACATAAAGGTTGTTATAAGGAGGAAGATGGAAAAATTGTTCTTGTTAATCTCTGAGGATACGACAAGCAGCAATGGGCTTAAATTTCACAAGGGTGACATTAGGAAAAACTTCCTGTCAGAGTAGTTAAGCACTAGAATAAATTGCCTAGGGAGGTTATGTAATCACTGTAATCGGAGGTTTTTAAGCACAGGTTAGACAAACTCCTGTCAGGGATGATCCAGTTATTACTTAGTCTTGCCTTGAGTGCAGGGGACCGAACTAGATGACCTACTGAGGTCCCATCCAGTCCTACACTTGGATGATTCTGTGAGGTATTAAGTGGAGTTAGTGAATTGACAGACTGTTTCTAGTCACCATGGGCCATATTTTCCAAGGTATTTCAGTGCCAAAAGATACAGATAGGTGCCTAGTGGGCTTTTCTAAAGTGCCTAACTCCCATTGAAATTAATGCGAGTTGGGGCTAAGTTCACAACGTACTTAAACACTTGAGGCAAACATTTATGCACCACCAACACTCTCACAACTGTTGCTCAGCTGCTGCCTGTAAGCACCCAAGTTACCAGGATTCTCAAAATAGGTGTTCCCTGGCCTCTCTTGCCTGTGGGGTCCAATCTAGTAGGTGTATTCAGAGCATGCCTAACCTGCACAAAACAGTGAGTGGGTGGGTGGAGTACAATGCCCAATCAATAGTCCAGTGGTTTGGGCACTGAGTTGGGATATAGGAGACCTAGTTTAAATCCCCACTCTGCCTGCAGGACCTGAAACCACATCTCCTACATCCCATGTGAGTACCCTAATTCCAAAAGTATTGGGTATTCTGGTTTGGGGCTCTCACTATGTGAAACTGTTCCACACTTTGTATAAAATAATTGAATATTTTTGAGCACAAGATTCACTCTACAGCCCAGTGGTTAGGGCACATATCTAGGTTGCAGGAGCATCAGGTTCAACTTCCTGCTCTAATAATTATTTACATAAAGGAATCAAACCCGGCTAATTAACATCCCAGGTGAGCATCCTACCCCTGAGCTATTGGGTATTCTGGGACCCACTGCATCACCCAAGTGACTTTTTTGCAGGTTAGGCACACTACCAGATCAGGCCCACCAGCGAGACAGGCAGGGGAACAGCTAGTCTGAGAATTTCACTGGGGCTCCAAGCAGCTCATTAGCTGTGGGGCACCATCAGAATTTAATCAGCTTTGCACATGCCCATTGGTGGAACTTAAGTGCCCCAGGGGACTTAGGAACTTACAGGGTTAGGCAATAGCTGAGAGGAGGTTTTGATGAATGTCAGTAGCACGTAAATCTTGGATTTAGGCATCTAAAGAGACAGTTAGGTGCCTAAGTCCTTTTGTGACTCTAATTCTATGTGGCTAACCTGCTTAGATACTTTGGAAAAATCCCTCTATCTGCACCTTTAGGTGCCTAAAAATCTATCCCCATGTCCTTCCAGCTTTAAAAATGATTAGAGCTCATCCCCTCCCACCCGATTTTATTCACAGATTGGAAGAGGAAAACAAGCATTCCTGCTTTCTTAATTCCTAGTCACATTATCATCATTGACTGAAGTAGTCCAAATGAAGAAAATACTCACTTTCCAGCTGCTAGCGAAACTAAAACCAGAAGTAATTAAGACAAACCATTTTTCTGTACAACAGAAAAGAAAGTTCTAACATGTAGAAAGCTGTAAATACCAGCATTCACTCCATGGTAAAGAGTGAAAATATTGCTACTTACTGCAGTACGTGACACTGTGCCATATTTATAAAGCTTGAGTTGACAGTTAAAGATTGTTTTCACCCCTGTTCCTTTGCGTAATTATAAAAAAGCAGCGCTCTTTAACTCACTCAAATTTGAGAAGGGCTCATTGATACAGATTTTTTATTATTTCAATTAGTTCAATAGATTAAATTTAGAATAAATTTAGGCTTTAACATAATTTCATAAGAATGGCCATACTGGGTCAGACCAAAGGTCCATCCTGTCTACTGACAGTGGCCAATGCCAGGTGCCCAGAGGGAGTGAACCTAACAGGTAATGATCAAGTGATCTCTCTCCTGCCATCCATTTCCACCCTCTGACAAACAGAGGCTAGGGACACCACGTCTTACCCATCCTGGCTTATAGCCATTAATGGACTTAACCTCCATGAATTTATCTAGTTCTCTTTAAAACCCTGTTATAGTCCTACCCTTCACAGCCTCCTCAGGCAAGGAGTTCCACAGGTTGACTGTGCACATTCAAATTTAATGTTACACAGGTTTATTTTTTTTAAAGTGTATTTAAGTTAAATAACCTTGATTTAAATAACACTATCCAGTTTTTGTTTGTTTTAACCATTGATTTTTATCCACGCTATCTCCAAGCAGTGACTAATGCAATATATTTCAAGAAAACACAAAATAAATTCAGCTATCTATGCAATACTGAACCAGGAGTAGGGAAAGAGTGAGGGGGCAGAGGTGATCTTATATTCTAAAGCTTAAAGCTTTATAACTCTTAATATTTTTCATCTCAGTTCCTGTAACTGAAGAGGCTCATTTAAATAATATTATATTAAAATATACATCAAAAGAATGTTAAGGTTGCAAACTCAAGCATTCAGAAGTTACTAAATGCCAGAATTAAGGTTGCCAGTACCTCTTAACTATAAGCACCTGTTGCACTGGCATAGTAACACCATGTCCCCAAGTGATGTAGAGCCATGGTGGATGTACTTAGACCAATCCAGTGTGAGTGTAGACACTGTGTTAGTTATATTGACACTGTCCTCCAGAAGCTTTCCCACAATACTTCACCTGACTGCTCTAGTCTCCATTGTGAACCCCCCACCCAGGGGTTATGGAAACTGGAAGCCCTGCACTGCATTTAAAGCCATGTTATTTTTTGACATTCCTGCTTGCCCAGCTTGGTGAACACACCTAGCAGCTCTCCATTGTAGAGTGCAACTGCCCAGCTGACCATACTGGATACATGCTCCAGACATGCTCCTGCCTGGAGGAGACAGCAGATATTGGATCCCCTGGGCCTATGGGGAGAAGAGACTGTGCAGGCACTTTTCCAAACCAACCGTAGAAACGACAACATCTACTAGCAGACTGCATGGGGGATGTAGGAGAACGGCTTTGACAAGAACCTGCAGCAGTGCTGTGTGAAAGCCAAGGAGCTGCACCACGCGTACCAGAAGGCCAGGGAGGCCAACAATCAACCTGGTGCAAAGCCACAGCCCTGCTGGTGTTATAGAGATCCATGGCATACTCAGCAGAGATCTCACCATCATCCCTCACAGCACCATGGCTACCTCCAAGGAGCCCAAGTCACAGGCCCCTGCCAGGAACAGCAAGGAGAAGGAGGTAGTGGAGGAGAAAGAACAGGCAGGACAGGTGAGCTGAGGATCCAGCTGTGCAATGGGCCAGGACCTGTTTTGGACTCCACAACAGTCCAATCAGTCCCACCAGCCAAGCAGAGTGAGCCCAATGCAAGTGAAAGAGCCTCAGGAAAGAGTGTAGATATATTTTCAATTACAGGGATGGCACCCCCCCAAAGCAGCAGGACACTATTTTGGCTTTTCATTAATTTACTCATGCTAGAAGAGGTAATGGTGAAACCAAGAAAGGTAGAGTTGCTATCTGCTTTTCATTCCCCTTTAGAGTTCGGCAGGGCGGGGTGGGGGGGGAAAGGAGGAGGGCATACAAAGTAATTTGTTCATGTACACAAGAATGTCCCTTTAATCCTCCATAGAGATCTCAATGAAACTTTCATGGAGGTACTCTGCAATCCTCTGCCAAAGGGTTTTTGGCATGGCTGCCTTATTTCTTCCTCCACAGTAGGACACTTTCCCAACCCTTCAAACAACCACTCAGCGCTAACTTCAGCAGGCACCATTGCTGTACACAAGCTAGCAGCATGTGGGCCAGGCAGCTTTGGGATGCCAGCTGCACCTGTGCTCTCTCTGCCTTTGTTACCCTCAGGAGTGAGATATCAGCTAAAATCACCACCACCTATGGAAAATGATGCCAGTATTCAGTGCCATTGCCCAATACTACTAGAATCATGCAACCGAGCTATTCCCTCCTCATTTCCCCAACCCTTGGTATGTCATACTAACCATGCCTGGTACCATGCACAAGCAATCCCAAGCAGAAGGGAGAATGTAGTACTTACAACTTTAGCAGAGCAAGGGGAGTGAGTTCAGCACCTGAAGTTTTGCTTTCTGTAGTGAAAACGCTGACAATGGTACCTCTGTGTGTTTTATCTTCATCTGCTGACATTGCCACCTTCAGAGTGTCCCCCTCCACACCCGTGGAACGCCTGAACCAGATAAGGAGGAGAGAGAAGAGGACTTGGGACAACATATTCAGTGAGATCCTGCAAGCCAGTGCAGCATCCAACTGTGAGCACAGGGCCTGGAAGATTAACATTGCAGACAGCCTGGAGAAGGAAAGAATGGAGAGGAGTAAGGCCTATGAGTCCCAGCAGGAAAAGGAGAGTGACATGCACCTGGACATAATGGGGTTTCTCAGGCAGCAAACACAGATGTGGCAGACTCTGGTGGACCTCACAGACTCATAGACTTTAAGGTCAGAAGGGACCAATATGATCATCTAGTCTGACCTCCTGCACAAAGCAGGCCACAGAATCCTACCCATCCACTTCTATAACAAACTCCTAACCTATGTCTGAGTTACTGAAGTCTTCAAATTGTGGTTTGAAGACCTCAAGCTGGGCTACTAGGATGATCTGAGGAATGAAAACTGTCTTATGAAAGGAGACTCAAAGAGCTTGGTGTTTATCCCTAACCAAAGAAGGTTGAAGGGATATGATGGCTCTTTATAATATATCAGAGGGATAATATTAGGGAGGGAGAGGAATTATTTAGCTTAGTACCAATGTAGACACGAACAAATGGGTATAAACTGGACATTAGGAAGTTTAAGACTTGAAATAGACGAAGTTCTAACCATTAGAGGAAGGAGTTCTGACCAGCCCTTCAAGGGAAGTAGTGGAGGCAAAAGACATATCTGGCTTTAAGACTAAGCTTGATAAGTTTATGGAAGGGATGGTATGAGGGATAGCTTAATTTTGGCACTGATCTTGATTATCAGCAGGTAAGTTGCCTAGTGGTCTGTGATGGGATGTTAGATGGGATGGGATCTGAGTTACTGTGGAGAATTCTTTCCTGAGTGCTGGCTGGTGATCTTGCCACATGCTCAGGGTTTAGCTGATGCCAATATTTGGGGTCGGGGAAGGATTTTCCTCCGGGGCAATTGGCAGAGGCCCGGAGGTTTTTGCCTTCCTCTGCAGCGTGAGGCGGGGGTCATTGCTGGTGGATTCTCCGCAGCTTGGGTCCGGTCCTTCTCTGTGTTAGCAATACCTCCCAGCTTTGTGTCATCCGCAAACTTTATTAGCACATTCCCGCTTTTGTGCCAAGGTCAGTAATAAAAGGTTAAATAAGATTGGTCCCAAAACTGATCCTTGAGGAACTCCACTAGTAACCTCCTTCCAGCCTGACAGTTCACCTTTCAGTACGACCCGTTGGTAGTCTCCCCTTTAACCAGTTCCTTATCCACCTTTCAATTTTTCATATTGATCCCCATCTTTTCCAATTTAACTAATAATTCCCCATGTGGAACCGTGTCAAATGCCTTACTGAAATCGAGGTAAATTAGATCTACTGCATTTCCTTTGTCTAAATAATCTGTCACCTTCTCAAAGAAGGAGATCAGGTTGGTTTGGCACGATCTACCTTTTGTAAAACCATGTTGTAATTTGTCCCAATTACCATTGACCTCAATGTCCTTAACTACTTTCTCCTTCAAAATTTTTTCCAAGACCTTACATACTACAGATGTCAAACTAACAGGCCTATAGTTACTCGGATCACTTTTTTTTCCCTTTCTTAAAGATAGGAACTATGTTAGCAATTCTCCAGTCGTACGGTACAACCCCTGAGTTTACCGATTCATTAAAAATTCTTGCTAATGGGCTTGCAATTTCATGTGCCAGTTCCTTTAATATTCTTGGATGAAGATTATCTGGGCCCTCCGATTTTGTCCCATTAAGCTGTTCAAGTTTGGCTTCTACCTCAGATGTGGTAATATCTACCTCCATATCCTCATTCCCATTTGTCATCCTCCATTATCCTAAGCTCCTCATTAGCCTTATTAAAGACTGAGGCAAAGTATTATTTAGATATTGGGCCATGCCTAGGTTATCCTTAACCTCCATTCCATCCTCAGTGTTTAGCGGTCCCACTTCTCTTTCTTTGTTTTCTTCTTATTTATATGGCTATAGAACCTTTTACTATTGGTTTTAATTCCCTTTGCAAGGTCCAACTCTACATGGCTTTTAGCCTTTCTCACTTTATCCCTACATGTTCTGACCTCAACTAAGGTAGCTTTCCTTGCTAATCCCACCCCATCTTCCACTCCTTGTAGGCTTTCTGCTTTTTCTTAATCACTCTCTGAGATGCTTGCTCATCCAGCTTGGTCTACAACTCCTGCCTATGTTTTTTTTCCCCTTTCTTGGGATGCAGGCTTCTGATAGTTTCTGCAGCTTCGACTTAAAGTAATTCCAGGCCTCCTCTGCATTTAGATCCACAAGTTCTTCAGTCCAATCCACTTCCCTAACTAATTTCCTTAATTCTTTAAAGTTAGCCCTTTTGAAGTCAAAACCCCTAGTCCCAGATCTATTTTTGTTTATCCTTCCATCTAGTTTGAACTGAATTAGCTCATGATCACTCGAACCAAGGTTGTCCCCTACAACCATTTCTTCTATGAGGTCCTCACTACTCACCAAAACCAAATCTAAAATGGCATCCCCTCTTGTTGGTTCTCAACTACTTGGTGAAGAAATCCATCAGCTATCACATCCAGAAAAATCTGAGCCCTATTATTCTTACTAGCACTTGTCCTCCAGTCTATATCTGGGAAGTTAAAGTCTCCCATGATCACACAATTCCCATTAGTGTTTACTTCATTAAAAACATTAAAGAGGTCTCTATCCATATCCAAATCAGATCCCGGCGGTCTGTAGCACACCCCAAGCACTATCTCAGGGGAGGCTCTAGTAGCTTTCTTCCCAGTGTGATTTTTGCCCAGACAGACTCTGTCTTATCCATTCCATCACTTCTTATTTCTTTACAGTAACCTCATCATTGATATACAATGCTACTCCACCACCTTTGCCTTTTTTTCTGTCTTTCCTAAACAGCACATAGCCTTCAATACCTGTACTCCAGTCATGACTACTATTCCACCATGTTTTCTGTTATCCCTATAATATCCCGTTTCACTTCCTGCACCAGTAGCTCTAGTTCCTCCATTTTGTTACCTAGGCTCCTCGCATTAGTGTACAGACATCTTAATTTTTGCCGTTTGGCTTCACTGACATTCTTTACCCCGTTAGGCACAGACATTCTACCACCAGCATCACCTGTTAGACTGGTATCTACACTACCCTTCTCCTTATGTCAATTCTTCTGTCCATGGCTGTATCCCCTCTTACTTTGTTTTCTTCCCTCTCAATGTTAAATTCCGGCATGGAGATTACCTGGACATCTCCCAACCATCTCCCCCAAATTCCTAGTTTAAAGCTCTCTTAATCAGTTGTGTGCAGCCTCCATCCTAGAAGTCTATTTCCCTCCTTACTCAGGTGAAGTCCATCCGAGAGAACAGTCCTCTGTCCATAAATGCTTCCCAGTGGCCATACATCCCAAAGCCCTCCTTATAGCACCACTGCCTGAGCCATCTGTTGATGCCATAATCTTGTCACACCTTTGTTGCCCTTCTCTAGGAACGGCAGAATCCCACTGAAGATCACCTGAGCCTCGATTTCTTAAGCGTCTTCCCAGTCTGGCATAGTCTCCTTGATACGTTCCAGCGAGAATCTAGCCGTATCATTCGTTCCCACATGAAGGACAATCAATGGATTCTTTCCCACTCCCGTTAGGATCCTTTTCAGCCTCAGGTCCACATCCGTATCTTAGCACCGGCAGACAGCACACCCTTCTGTTCTGGATCAGCTCTAGTTACAGGCCTGTCTATTCTTCTCAGTAAGGAGTCCCCAATCACGTAGACCTGCCTTTTCCTGGTGACAGTGTGATTCTCTCCGGTCTATCCCTGCACCCACTGGCTGCAAGTCCTCTCGATTCCTATTACCCTTGCATCCTTGCACCCATCCCGTATCCTCCTGGGGCTCATATTTGGTGTTGCCTCCATTGACTCTTCCCCTCTTCCTGTAGGACTAGCTGCTCTTCTCTTTTTCCTTGCCCCTCCTCTCACCTTCAGCGACCACCTGCTGTGCCCCTTCTTCATTTTCCAACTCTGCAAACCTGTTCCTGAGTTCTATTTCTCCTTCACTGGCCCGTCTTTTCCTCTGCCTGGTTCTCTTAGTCACATGCTTCCACCGTCCACTTTCCTCACCCAGCAGTTCTCCCTCAGAATTCTTTGGTCCTGCTTCCATCTGCAAGTCTGAGCTTATCCCTTCAGCCTCCTCATGTCTTGCTCCATCATCTGCTCTCGAACCCCTTCTAAACTCAACCAGAGTTTCCACCTGCATCTCCAGTCCTCGGATCTTTTCTTCCATCAGCTCTATCAGGCGGGCATCGACAGCTGCAGCGGGTCACAGCAGCCAGCACAGAGATGTTAAACAAGGAGTTTCAGAGGGAGTTTACAGGGGGAGGTTGCGGGGGAGACTAAGAGATCTTAGGACGAGGAACTGATCAGAGCTAGTTAAGGAGGTGCGTGGTGTCGCCAGTGCTTCTGGTGCATGGTTGGCGCGGGTTTGTTGTATGATGTTTCCTTGGCACTAGCAGTTTTAGGTGGGCGTAAGGTTAGACCGAAGCCCAGAGGCAGCATGTGAAAGACACATGAGGAGACCTGGGATGGTGGAGCTGCGTGGATGTGACATGATCATGGAGGGGGGGTACTGAAAAGAGTTTGCTGCCTGATTGGCTGGCTACTTTTATAGGACCCCTAAGCAGGTAAGCCCCGCCCCCTAAACAGGGCTCAGCTTCTCTCCCAGCACACTGCCCCTAGCAGCCTCCACACATACAAACTACAAAATACAACACACAAAATACAAAAACCTGCTCCTCCAAGAGAACTCCCTCTGAAACTCCCATGTTTACAGCTCTGTTTGCTGCGGCTGTGCCGCAGATTCAACAATCCCAGGCTCAACTTCCTCTGCAGCCCACTGAGAACTCCATATAGGGGCATCCCTGTGTCCCTTCCCCCACCCCCCTGCCAACAGTCCACATGGCACTGGGGTCACTGCACTACCCCTACCACTCCACATGGGGGACATTAAAGACATTCACTGTTTCCCATACACTGACCTGTGAAAGCCATTCTAATATTTGAACATATTTCATCTGTGTTAGTTCACAACATTTGCTGCAGAATGCTCAGCAGTTCTGAATGCGACCAATTACCTGTTACTGTTAGTGTCACACAACTCATAGAATCATTCACAAACAAAATTAAGAGGTGTATTGACGATGTTACATTCCTACATGTACAGCAATCACCACACACTTCCTCCTAGGCCACAGAAGGGCAAGGCCAGGGAGAGTACACTATAACACCACACCCTACTTTGGTTCACTGTTAAAATGGTCTTTCAAAGCCTCCTTGAGCCACATAGCTCCAAGCTGAGCCCTTTTAGTAGCCCTTGTATCTGGCTGATCAAATTCAGCAGACAAACGCTCCACCTTCACTCTCCAGCCCACTGGAAACTTCTCCCCTTTGCTTCACAGGTATTGTGCAGGACACAGCAGGCAGCTGTAGCCATTGGGATATTTTTCTCACTGAGGTCCAATCTTGTGAGTAAACAACACCAGCAACCCTTCAAACAGCCAAAAGCACATTCAACTGTCATTCTGCACTTGCTGAGCTGGTAGCTGAATCATTCCTTGGTGCTGTTGAGGTGTATGGCTCCATGAACTAGGGGAGCAAGGGGTAGGCTAAGTGACCCAGGATAACCATTGTCATTTCAACATTCCCAATGGTAATCTGCTCATCAGGAAAGAAAATCCCTTCTTGTAGCTTTCTGAAGAGCACTGTATTTTTAAAGATGCAAGCATCATGCATCTTCTCTGACCAGCCCATATTGATGTCAGATGGTGAAGTGTCCCCAGTGATCCACCAATGATGGCATAAACATAGTAGCCCCTTCTGCTGATATACTCAGTGGGCTGGCAAGGTGGTCTGGTGCCAAAATAGGGATATTCATGCCGTTTATCACTCCACCACAATTTGGGAACCCCATTGCCACAATTCCATCCACAATGTCCTGCACATTGCTGAGACACAGTCCTGCATAGCAGGAGGTGATTAATGACTTTGCACATTTGCATCACAATGGCGGTCACAGTGGATTTCCCAACTCCAGATTGCTACCGGTCAGATTAGGACTCCATCTGGCACTGAAAGTTTCCACATTGCAAACACCACTTGCTTCTCCATTGTCAGTGCAGATCTTATTTTGGTGTTCCTGCACTGGATAGCGGGGGCAAGCTTGGTGCACAGATCCAGGAACGTGGCCTTGCGCATCCAAAAATTCTGCAGCGATTGCTCATCATCTCAAACCTACATTATGATGTGATCCCACCAGTCAGTGCTTGTTTCTCTGGGGCCAGGAGTGGTGCTCTACCATCTGCTGCTGCACCAGAAAGAACCTTGAATTGTTTCTTGCAATGTCCCACAGCAATCTGTCCTCCAAGGAATCGTCATGCTCCCGACTCATTCAGTTCTTCTTGGGGCTCCACAAATACTCCAAGATCATGCACCTTGTGTTTGCAATGCTCATGAAAATAGTGCAGTGCTGTGGAGGACTTATGTTTCTATCAGAGATGGTGGACAGTGAGGAGGGCCATGCATGTTTGTGGGATTTGAAAAAAAGACAGAAAAATTATGGGATGGAGACAGTTGCAAACTGGGAAGTTGACCCCATGCTCCCAGTCATCCCTGCATGACATGTTTTGGCCCCATCATGCATTGCCAAAACGTCCTGAAAGACAGTGTACTGGACGGTGGCGAGTTCCACAGTGGGATACCTACCCATGGTGCATTGCACTCCTCATCAATATAAACACTCCTGGTTAGTACGTACACCATTGACACAAGGAGCCAAGTAAGCATGTGCACAAGGGATGTAATAACTGCAGCAGCTGTATGCCAACATAACTTGAGTCAACATAAGTTTGTAGTGTAGACGTGACCTTAGGCTTGGCTGTAGGCACTTAAGGAATTTCATCATCTCCAGGTTAGGTGATGGCTGAATGGGGGTTTTGAGGATCTTAAATGTTGGACTTTGACGCCTAACTGCCCATTTGACATCTAAGTACTGCAACAGGAACCCGAACCGCATCCAGTTGCCCTGCATAATATTCAGCTGCTTTTCTCATGAGACCATCCTTGCCCCTTTCTGCAATCCCCTTCCTCAAAAGTTAATCAATGTTCACGTAGCCAAACAATTCAGTGTAACAGAGTTATGAAATGCCCTTCAATTTGCATAAAAATGCCAGAGACTCATGGAGAACAGAAGTACAGGGACTTTTTAAATATTATGAAATATTTATTAACAATGAACAGAACAGCTGACAGCTTTAATGGGTTTATAGGTACCCTCAACTGTATTGGATACTTCACTATAATAGAAGATTTGTTTATTGTAAAGAACACATCTGTGATGCTATGGCCAGGCTGCGCTTCCCCTTGCTGCTGGAGGAGGAGGCTGGGGCTGCTGCCACCATTGATAAACTTCTGCTTTGCTGTTGATGAGGGAAGTGGCCTGGAGCCCTCCCCCTGCCACATCCGGCCTCCCCCCCCGTCCCCACTGTTCCTACTGGATAGTCCAGTAGGATCAGCTGTGGGCATAATGCTAGTTGTTACTTTCTCAGGGGGCTTGGAAGGAATTTTTTTTCCCTCTCCACCAGATTGGCCAAAGCAAGGTGGGGTTTTTTTTTAACCTTTCCTAGAGCAGTTTGTGGTCATGGGCAGAGGGGGCAGAATGAAAGGGGGTTAGGCTATGACATTGCAACTCATTACGTAAGATTGGTGCAGATGTACAGTGCAGGAACCCCATAGGGAATGGTTACAGTGATCAGCTAAAATGGCTTGGGAAAGGATTTAAAGGGATGGGGAAGGGAGTTCAGGGCTGCTATGACTGGTACAGCAGAAACTCAACCCCCCTCTTTTGTAGCCCTCCCTTAATCCTCATTTGAGGGAGTGGAGTAGTAAGGTCCCAGCAGTGGGTTGGCTGGGGACCACGATGGGCTAAGGGGAGGACTGCCAGCAGCCTGTTTTCCCCCACCCCCATCCTAGGACTACTGCAGCAGTGACTGTTGAGTCGCTTCGCAAGTGCATACGGGTGCCCCTTGGACTCCCTCCCCCCTCTTCCTTCACTCAGTTTGCATTGGGCTTTTGTGTCTCCTTCTCCTGCCCCTGCTTTGCTCCCACCTCCCAGCTATTTGCTGCTCTTCCCCACCCACTCCCCCTGCGTCTCACCTGGTCTCCTCAGCCTTGCAGCTTTCTGCACTCCTTGTCTCCTGTGGTGAAAGTTTCTTCCCTGCCTTAGCTGATTGTTACCTGCATCCCCTTTGCCCTTTGCTCTTCATTTGCCTGCCTCCCCTGGCCCCCCCCCCAGGCTTCCCCTCACTATTTGTTTCCCTGACTGCCCTTCCCCACCTGGGGTGGGGGACCCCCTCTCTGTTTGGTACCTACGACCCAGGCCTCACCCTTTCCTGTTTGAGATTACCCCCACCATTTTTGTTTGATGCCCCATTCACAGGGCCCCCCCACACCCCCCAAAGGGCCCACACACATCTACAGCTGCCTCTCACTCCCACTGCAGCCAGAGGAGCTGGCTTTCCCCAACCTGCTGGTGTGAGCCCCATCTTCTTTTATTTGTTGATTTGTTTCATTAATTCACCACCACCACCACCACCCCACACAGGGTTTTGCTTGCACCCTCCTCCCTCAGCAGCCAACCCAGCAGGGAGCAGACAGCCTCTGTTCTTTCTATCCCCACCCCTTCATCATTTCTAGCCCCCCTCCGGCGGCTGGTCACATCACCTGCCTTTGATGGTGGACTCTGACCTGGCCACACGTGAGGCTTCTACTCTGGCAACATCATCCATGGAGGGAGGCATGGGGAGACTGAGAGGGGAATCCTGGCCACCTTCATTGCCCCAGCGTGGCTTTCTCCCCCATCCACCCTCCCATTGCAACCACCACCACCACCACCACCGCTGCCTGTACCCTCAGCCATCCTCCAGGGTGGCAGCAGGAGGCAGAGGCAGGGGCTCTGCTGCCAAAAATCCTACCCCACAAAGGGAACTCCCTCAGTTGGCAGAAAGTGCCAGCGTAGGAAAAACAGTAAGAGCCCTGCCCAGGAGACTCCTTCCATGTTGGCGGCTGCGGCCCTCCATCAACTGTGGCACACTGCCCACCCCCTCCCATCCTTTCCACCACCTCTGAGAGCATTCAGCCCCATGGTATATGCCTAAGTGGCTGTGGCCCTGTCCGCTGTCCCATCACCATCTGCTGTGGCCCCTCCATCCACTACTGCTGCCTCTGCCTCTTCTTTTCACATCAATGGCAGCCAGAGTCCCTTCCCCACCATGACCTGTAGCCATGGCATCCATCACCTTCTGGAGGCTGCCTCATTCCACATTGAAACCTATGCATGGGCATTGACAAGCTATAGTGGCAGCCTCCAAGATGTATCAGAATGCCGTTTTCTTGCTGGCATATACACATGCCCCTGCCTGAAGGCAGTGGAAATGCTGATGGAGCTCAGCTGGAGGACGACCAGGCTTCTGTGGGCCTTAGTTGATGCTACAGAGCTCTTGGTCCCCACCATCCTGAGGTCACCTGCTGTGATTCTGTACTTCGACCCACCAAGTTTATATAACCTTAGGAGCTGAAGTGTTCAAAGGCAAAGGAGCTCCAGTGGATTCCCCTGCCTCCCTCTAGCTAAATCCTAATACTAGTCTCACTTCCAAAGATTCTCCTTCAGTTAGTTACAGTAACACAGGCCAATGGGTTTGGAGCAGAAAGTTTTTATTTTTATCCTCACTTAATTTTAGAGCTAGTTCATGCTGTGAAAATGGCGCATGATCCTAAATGTGTTCTTGACAGCAGAGAGATAGGTACCATATTATGCTGTACCACCAGGGTGTATATATCCATCTGTGGAGGCAACACAGCAAGGAGGCACTTCAGTTTTGTTTCCAGTATTGTATTCTGTATCACGAGAGTGAGATTTCCACAGAAATTGCTGTGGACATGACAGCTGGGAGGAAATGGGAGGGAACAGATGGCAAAGGTAAATACACTGGTTAGTAGCATTAGTCTGCTGGTTACATTAGCCTCCGATATCTCAGTGAGAGCTCCCCAAGATAGGGTGACTAGCTAGCAAATATGAAAAGACAGAACAGTTTTATTTGGGGGGGGGGGGCGCAACAGATAGTTGCCTGTATAAGACAAAGCCCTTAATAGCTGGACGGTCCCCCATACAAGTACTTAAGTGCCATCTCTTTATTGTGAAAGTGCAACATACAAATGTCAAATTATTATTTTTACATAACTGTACTCAAAAATAAAATTTTAGTGCTGTCATAAACAGATAGCTAAGGGTTAATGTCTCTTTCACCTGGAAAGGGTTAACAAACAGGGAACCAAACACCTGACCATAGGACCAATCAGGAGACAAGATACATTCAACTCTGGGTGGAGGGAAGTTTAGGTGTGGGGCCTTTGTTTTGTGTGTGTGTGTGCTTTCTAGGCTCTGAGGGTCACCACACGTTTCTACAGGCTCTCTAATCTTCTGTTTCCAATCTGTAAGTACCAAGGTAGAAAGACAGGATAGTCCTTTTATTTGGTTTTTTTCTTTATGTGTGTAACCCTTCTGCCCCTCTGAGTTGGCAGCAACAAGGGCCGGGTTCAGTATCCAGGGGTTCCGTTTCAGTAACACAATGCATAACCGGCTCGAGCCCCCACCCAGTGACCTGGGACACTTACATACCACACCTTCCTGGGCACCTCTAGGAGACAATACTTCCCCTCTCGCAAGCACGGAGTCTGAGTGTAGCAAAATCTTTTTAATAAAGGAAGGAATCAAGACGGCATCCCTTTGGAGAAACACCACAAACAGAGTTATAACACAAACTATAAACAAAA
>NC_133771.1:36905668-36984163 GCF_003597395.2 Chelonoidis abingdonii | reverse complement strand
TACAAATGTTTACCATATCTGGCACATAAATACCTTGCAATGCCAGCTACAACAGTGCCATATGAATGGCTGTTCTCACTTTCAGGTGAAATTGTAAATAAGAAGCGGGCAGCAGCATCTCCCTCAACTTGTCTTAGCGAGTGGCTGAACAAGAAGTAGGACTGAGTGGATTTGTATGAGGTGAATTGAAAAATACTAATTTTTTTTTTTTTTTTACAGGGCAAATATTTGTAATAAAAATAACAACAAAGTGAGCACTGTACACTTTGTATTCTGTGTTGTAATTGAAATCAATATATTTGAAAATATAGAAAAACATCCAAAAATATTTATAATAAATTTAAATTGGTATTTATTTAACAGTGTGATTAAAATTGTGATTAATCATCATTTTTTTTAAACCTAGTTAATTTGTTTTGTGTCAATCACATGTATTAACTGCAATTGATTGACAATTCTAGTTTTAAGTTGCTTTTTTTAAATTTGCAAGTACTTTTTCAATAATCATATGACTCCCACTTGTCCCAGATACTGGCTGGCCCCCAAAACCTATTCTCCCAGCTTTTCCAGGCCCTGAGTTCTGGCTGCCAGGGCTTTTTTTTTTGTTGGCCCTGCTGTTGCAGGCTCTGCCCCCTTCATTTCTGATTGGTCACTGCAATCAGCAGTGGAGAAATTCGCTTCCCAGTCCAGCAGCAGCAGGGAGACTGTCAGAAAGGAACCACCTTCGGGATGATGTGGTTGCTGCTCCTGAAATATCCATTTTATGGAATGATGCTATCTGTACATATCATTACATATATAAAATGGAAAGGAAATTTTTAAATACATTTACAACTGAGAGATTTTTTCACTATTCCAAGTTTACTTGTGCATATGAACAAAATGTCATTGTTGCTCTTTTTCTTTCTCTTCCACTATGTGCTTATATAATTTAGTTACTTGTCCATATATTGACTAGACAATTGCAGGGACTACGGGAGTTGAAAGTACTTACACTTAGACCTATACTTTAACTTGTAAATACATACATACTATTGCCAAAGCATACTTGGACTTAAGTCTGTAACAGTGTACTTGGCACTTATACTTACCTCTTTATCAGTGCTTACAACACCAACCAGACCACTCCCACACTTGCAGGGCTTGAAATTTCAGTCTCTCTTCCTATTCCTTTTGGTCATCCATCCTATTCTCAGGATGCTGACTTGCATGGCTGCTCCCCTCATTTCTTACCTCTTCCTAGGGCCCATCATAGGAAGTAATGCTCTCCTGCTGCTTTTCTGAATCCCTTTATCCCTGGTTCTTGCCAGTCCTTTCCTCTAGGTCCAGAGCCTTCTCTGTTAGACTGCCCTGTGCTCCTTGCTTTCATTTCCCATCAGCCTACCACCCTCTTTCCAGGGGCACCAGGTGAAGTTAATGGCATTAACTAGAGTAAGGAAGCTCTAGTTAACCTCTTTATGGCCTGTGTGGTTTACATACCCCATCCTACTAGCTAGGATGATAAGTGACGTACAAAAGGTTGGGGCCATTTCTAGATACATTTGTGATTTTTAAGATTCTAACTAGTACGTCTTTTCTTCAAAACCACTACTTCATTTTAAAAAACATTTAAGGGATTAAAAATAACTGCATGACTTTATAAATCCAGAGACTCTGCAATACTGTATAATGAAAATGTTATCACTATAAAAGGGAACTTAGGATCTTGGCAACCGGAAGAACCTTTTTAATAAGCTGGGCGGAATCAACCTAATCCAATTACTACATTATAAAGACTCACAGGGTACATCTACACAGAGATAAAAAACCCACAGCTGGCCCAGCTGACTTGGGCTCATGGGGCTCAAAAATTGCTGTATAGACCTTCGAGATAGGGCTTGGAGCCAGAGGTCTGGGAACCTGTGAGGATGGAGAGTCCCAGAGCTCAGGCTCCAGTCTGAGCATCTACACAGCCATTTTTAACCCTACAACCTGAACTCCACCAGCCTGGGTCAGCTGACCCAGACCAGCCATAGCTGTGCCGCAGGGCTTTTATCCCCATATAGATGTCCCCATATATGCCCCAGGCCTCCATTTCCACTATCTCGTAGAGTCAGTCATGTGCACATGTGCAAACCGGGTTTAAAATATTACTAATTTGGAATGGTATTAGTTCACATACATTGTGCACAGCCGTAAACAACTGCACACAGGGCCCAGCAGTGACAAATTTGCATGCCTTGATCTACACTCCAATTACAACCTCATCAGGAGACTGAGCAGCACAACATTCTGTGCTGTAGGCAAACTTTCCTTTTAAAGCAAACGTTTAGACAAAAAACACTCATTCTTGACATTGTTGAAGAGGCTTATTTCAATAATACACCTGCAATTACACAGTGTCTGAAGATCTCAAAACATTGGACTAAGGTGGGTAACTCTACTTATCTCTATTTTACAAACGGCAAATTAAGGCAGAGTTAATGATTTGTCCAATATCAAAAACAAGTCAGTGAGAGAGCTAGGACCGGAACCCAGTTAACACAGTCACAGAAACACTATTGTCCAATGGGTTCTTAGTGTCAGGACATGAAAATAACTAACAGACATTTAAAGACAGAAAATCATTTTATTAAAATGCTACAAAAGTAAATCACTGCAATTCATTATAAGAAAGTCACAGACATTTGTACCAGGGCAGAGCTAGGTAAATTGCATATGAAGGTCCTGATTATGAGAATTCATCTTGTGTAGATTCTTTGAGAGAATGCAGAAGATTTTTAATTAAATACAATCATCTTAAGTAGTTTGATAGCATCATTTCAGACTAGGATGAACATTAAGTCTTGTCCATACTCCCCATTCACCCTCCCAAAATTAGAGCTAGAGAAGCACATTTGGACAGGGGAAACAGAACCCATCCTACAGTGAGCAGTGTTGAAGTACAAGATTCCCAGTTTCCATTCTGCTCAAGCTTGAGGACGTTCCACACATCAGACTTCAGAGAGTATTACTGTGCTGCTTGTGCCAAAGACTGGATGTACTGTCGTCGAGCAGGAAAGTGATCAGCTGGCCGGTTGTATGCTGTCCAGACTGGTTCTCCAGCAAAGAGCCTCATTGCCTTCACGTAGTTCTGTGGAAGGAAAAGGAAATTGCAAATAGCATAACAGCTCCTTTTGGAGGCATCTGAATTACAGAGTTAACAACTCCTGTTGAGGTTTATGATACTTTCCACTTCTGTAGCATCTTTCAAAGCATCTCAAGATGCTTTAGGAGCTTCACACTACCCTGGGCGTTCCAGCACTATTTTGTATCAGTGTTCCTAGCAACCTGGCAATTGTAGTAGTAACTGTACTTAGCACTGTCATACTGTGTTATAAACTTCAGAGGATCCTCAACACTCCTGTAAGGCAGATAAAGTATTAACCCATTCACAGATGGAGAAAACCATGACCTTCAGCAAGTCTCTCAGGCTTTGTCTATCCTGGGACACAGGCCTCGGTGTGGCTGCACCAGCACAGACCCCTAAATGTAGACATGCAGTGCTGGGGTTTGCACCAAGTGAGCTCATCCTTGTCCACACTTGGAAGTCGGCACCAGTGCAGCTACACTGATTGCTGATTCAAGGCTATTCCCACAGACATATAAGGCCACAGGGCTATATTACACATATAACCCCTCTCAGCAGGTCAGAGAGCAAGTCAGTGGCGGAGTGGAGAATTTGTCTAGGATTTCCGACTGCCATCTGTGGCTCTAGCTACTAGACTACACTTCCTCTCTACAGGCGAGTTTAGTACTCATGAAAGATGCCAAGACAAATATGTTCAGTTTATCCACAGAAGAGGTACAGAGCAGAGGCAATTCAAGCTTCCCTATGTGGTTCTGCCTTCAGCCTGGCTGAAGCAGTCTCCATGCCTCAGCCAACTGTGGTGGATAGCTGTAGAATCTCTGGACTCAGGCCATACGCTGATTTCACACAAGATACAGAACGTGTCTAAGATGGCAGTAACTAGAAGTCACTACTCATGAGCTGCATATGAACTGGCAACTAAGAGGTGAAACTCAGATTCTATAAATCATTTTGTATCCCTCAAGTTCCGGGTTTAATGAACTACCGATCTGAAATAGCATATTTAGTCACCAATATGCAATACGCCTTTGTACACTTGTCTGTCAATGCACATATCTAGGAATGTAATAGATAAAGCCATATACAAACATTTTCATCCACTGTAAATCGGTGATATATGCCAGCAGGAAGAGTTATCATGTCTCCCTTTTCAATTAAAATCCGGATCCACTTGTCATCTGTGTCTCGAACATCAAAGTAGCCACTTCCTTCAAGGACGTAGCGAATTTCGTCATCCAAGTGCAAATGTTCTTTATAAAATATTTTTATCTAGGGTAGGAAGGAGAGGATATTACATTTCTTTTACAGTTTCTTGAACAAAGAAATAAATCTACACACAATGGCATATGGAAATAGTCTCCCAGACACTGGGAGACATTTTACAAAGGAGTCCAGAAATATACAAATCTCTGACCACTGCACTACTAGACTACGTTAACGGCACATGAAGTCAGGTCTATGCTTGGAAGGATAATATTCATCTATAGTTGTACAATTATCTGGGATGCACAAATATAATAAAGCTGAAATCCCCTGTCACTTTACACTGGAAGAAGCCAAATGCAAGATCACTGCCTACTGTAGCTAATCATCTACATGAGAACAACACAAGTAATTATTGCCCACCAGGTTGCCCGCTGCATAGTGATTTAGACTGTCAACAAGAGACAGACCCTGGGCCAGAGTCCCAGATTCAAGGCCTCGCTCCCTAATCAGCAGAGACAACATTCTCTCAGGTGTTTGGGAGGTGAAGGATACTTTGTCCTTGGGACAATTTAGGAGCAATAATGCCAGGCTCCAAAGGAGTCCCATGAGGACTTGTCAGGAGAGGCAGGGGGGAACTGCTGCAATGCCATGGGTAGGGAAGGAAGTGATGAAGCCTTGAGGAACAACTCCATTTAAGATGGATATGGAGAAACCTCACCATCAGCACTGAACTCCTGAGTTACCATACCATTCACATTCAGTTGGAGTAGCACATCTTCATGTTTAACTGGTGAGGAAGGAGTTTCATTATAAAATGCATAGCTGAGAACTTGACATTGTTCCTACTGATCTGTTCTGAAGAAACCAGGACATTAGTTCCCCAAATTAAAACATTTCTCAGCTGGGGAACTGCACAAATCCCTCATACCCCTCATGTGTTTAGCACATATCAGACTTTAAAAAAATTAACTGAAGACAAAAGAACTAATTACCAACTAATACATTTTGCAGGCTGATAATCCCCAAAGTGCATGTAGCTGTAGGCGTGTTTCAACTTTGAAAACTGCCCTTGTGAGCATGCTCACAAGTTATTTCAAACGTATGGGAGGTCACAAATTCCCATCAAAATGGATTTGGCAGAAGTTCCAATTCCCTCCAATGGTGAGTATGTTAAAATATTCTTAGCACTAAAATCAATCACTTTGACAACCAGGCCAAGAGAGAGAAGAGTGGCCTCCTTTTTCTGAGAACACTGAGAAATCATTTATGACAGTACTGAGGGATGTGTTATTGTTGATTAAAATTACCACCATGTGCTAGGGCAGCAGTGACCAAGCTCAGGGCTTGCTGCTCTGAAGTTCACTAGGGAAAGATTTTGCCAAAGCCCTAAACTGGCAATGGCCTGACCTTAGTTTGGATGATAATCTAATAGTGTTTGCAGGGCTCCATTTGCAAATGTGCAGTTTCAACATGACAAATGAGAGCCACTCTTATTAATGGGAACCATTCTAAAAGGCATCGTCTGTAAGCTATTAAAGGGAAAGTGATTACAGAAAACACAAACCCCCTCTTGTTTTAAAAATGGAATCCAAGCAGCCATTTGAAAATCTAAAAACTAAATAATGTGATTTTTAAAAATGGGGAAAAATCCATCATTCAAAGAGCAGGTACTGAATGTACACTTCAAAAGCTGGTGTATACTCTAGTGGCAGCCTTCAGAAGTTACTCCCTTCCCAGATCCAGACCAGGGCTGCTTTACCTTGTCTTGATAATCTGGCAGCTTATCTTTATGTATCGTAATTATATCCATCCAAGAATAGTTTCTCTCTTTCCGAATCCTTGCTAGGTCTGGGTCAGTCTCATAGTTGTCAGCATCCAACTGTGTGATTTTTGGGAAGGAGGAATTAAAAACAAACATCCATCAGAGACAGCCAGGATACCCAAGCAACTACTTCCAAAACCATAAAGCGCAGCCAGTTGGTGTATAAATAACATTTCAAGTTACATACTAGTTACAAGTCCAGCAAGGTTATTTATTTGTTATTGTGTAGTCTAAAGGGGAAAAAGGGATTATAGAAAAGCTAGTCTTTCAGAGTCAGTGTGGGTGTCTCAGCGGGATGTACTGGGGAAGCAAGCTCAATCTGCCATCAGACACTGCCCCACAGAGTTTGCTTCTCATTCCAGAGTCAGAATCCCAGAGTTACAGTGAATCGTGTCTTGTCCTCCCTCGTGACTAATCAGCGGGACTGACATTGTCCCTGCACAGTTGCTGAAGTTTGGAGTTACCAGGAGGAACATTCTTGTTGTTCATAGTCACTTCACTACTGCTTTCCCACCAGGCAGCCTGCCAATCCTGGCATGGCACACTTCCAAAACAAATTAGCCTTGGTAGGGGAAGCAGCAGCAGCAGCATGACAGCAAAAAATAAATAAATAAATAACATTCAGTTGAAAGTTGGCAACAACAATGGGGAGAGGGAGGCTGTCTTGATAATTTTAAAAACTTCATTAAACTGCTCTGGTTACAGACTTTCTTTGCTCAGTATCTATTATTGTTCCACCTTCCCAGATGTGGGAAACATTTTAATAACCCAAATGAAAGACGCTGTCTGAGGTTCCACATTCTCAGCTCTAATGTTTTGTTTGGGGGTTTTTTGGTAGGAATTAATAATATGCTCAGTGACTTGTTACTGAGAAGCCTACACTTTATGCAATAAATACCATGCTATAAGAACTTTTATAAGTCTCACCACAAGTACATATCATAGCCCTAAAAGAGTTTCTCATCTCAGGCTTATAAGAGTCTCTTATAAAGGCTACTTGCTCTAGAGAACCCAGCATGTGACTGGGAGACAGGAATTATTGAATTCCATCTTGTATATCCATAAGGGATACATTTTACAGTACAAGACTGTCTGGCCTGTAGCCTAGGTGCCAGAAATGCTCAATTATGCAGTTCTTCTGTCTGACCCACGCATTACAGAACCCACCAATGTACATGCGCTTCACTTTAGGAACCCTGTGAATTAGCCTGTGGGAAAGAGAGATCATGGTTAGCTGTCCAAACACCTAAAGGTAGAACTTTCATAACATAATTGTTTGTCTTTACTAACCTTGCCCATCATCACTAATCTAAAAATCACTTTTCTACAGCAGGGCTGTAATATGCTTTGCACTTACACAAAATCTGTTACCTGCTTCCCACTGTTTCACTGTCTGACAATCTAAAAACCAGACTAAGCACATTTATACCAATATAACTTCACCCACATTGGGGAGGAGGGTTGCTGTTTTAGCTATCCAGTAGAACCTCAGAATTATGACCACCAGAGTTACGGTTTTACAAACTGACTGGTCAACCACACACCTCATTTGGAACCAGAAGTATGCAATCAGGCGGCAGCAGAGACAAAAAAACCAAAATCAAATACAGTACAGTACCGTGTTTAATGTAAACTACTAAAAAATAAAGTTAAAAAAAAAAAGATGTGACAAGGTAAGGAAACTGTTCCTGTGCTTGTTTCTTTTAAATTAAGATGGGTAAAAGCAGCATTTTTCTTCTGCACAGTAAAGTTTCAAAGCTATATTAAGTCAATGTTCAGCTGTAAACTTTTGAAAGAACAGCCATGTTTTGTTCAGAGTTACGAACCTCCATTGCCAAGGTGTTTATAACTCTGGGGTTCTAATGTACTGGACTAGGTAAATCATAGAATATTAGGGTTGGAAGGGACCTCAGGAGGTCATCTAGTCCAACCTCCTGCTCAAAGCAGGACCAATCCCCAGATTTTTACCCTAGTTCCCCAAATGGCCCCCTTAAGGATTGAACTCACAACCCTGGGATTAGCAGGCCAATGCTCAAACCAGTACAACTCCTGAGTTTAGACAAGGCCTCAGTCTTAATTAAGTGAATTTTGAAAAGTGGACACTAAATAGGCTAAGCAATTTATGCACTTTTTGTGTATTAAACCTCAAACTAGGGTCCAAAGCATATGATGCCACCTTCACATTTAAGCAGGCTCACATGCTTCCAATTCCAGCAGGGAACTTAGGTTTTCACTTCTATTTTAAAAAAACAAATCATTATTTTTAAACTACAAGGGCAGGACACCTGACAGTCCTTGGGCCCTACCTGTCTTGAGATTTGATCCCTTATTAGCACCTCTCTACCAAGAACCATGTCTGGGCCCAGACAGGCCTTTCAGACTACCTTATACATTTGGATTTCCTTTGGCACAGGCTCTGGCCCACCGGACCATTAAGATACCCAATATTAACAGGCAAAGCCAGGCCATGTGGATGTGCAAGTACGCGTTAAGGAAGTGAATGGTATTTCAGGAAGAAGCAGGAGGAGCATCAGTCAAACAGCTGGTTGCTAGTGCTGCGGCACAGACTCTTAGCAAAAGCCGGGGGTAAAGTGCAGAGTTAATTTAAAAGACAAACGGTAAGTGACTCGGGCAGAGGAGAGGGCCCAGCAACATCCCACCCTGGGCGGGGATCTGGTAACAGCAAAGCAGTACCCTCGCCCCGTTCCCCGATCAAAGGCCAGCGGGGCCGGGGGTCCTCACCCCCCCGCTGCAGCACGGCTTGGGAGCAGGGATCGGGGTGTTATGAGCCACGCTGTAAACAAGCCTATGGGCGGAGGCAAAGGCCAAAGATGTCTGGGCCCAGGGGCCCGCACTAAGCAAGCAGCTGGAGCGAGACCCTGCGGCAGCCGGGCGGGCTGGAGGCTGCGGGCCGGGAGCTCCCGTCCCGGGGGCCCTGGCTGAGTGGCCGGACTACAGGCGCCGCATGGGGGTAGGGGTCGGCCAGGCTCGCTGCCTACTTTGAAGTAGAAGACTCCGAGCCGGCGCAGCTGCTCCAGGCTGACCGGCCGGTGCGGCTCCTGCCGGTGCGGGATCCTCTGGTCCTCTCCGGACTCGTCCATGTACCAGGCTTCCACCATCCTGACCCGCGGCTGCTGGGCGAGTGCTGCCCCGTAGCGCGCCGGCCTGCCCCTAAGGCAGCCAATGGGGCCGGCCCAGGGCCGCCGCACGCCCGCCCCACGCAGCGGGGCTTGCTGCAACCCGCCCGCGGACACCGCCGGAGCGCGTGATCCGCACAGCGCCTGCTGCCAACCGGGCCGCGACTCCCACGCCCGCCCGGGCGGGGGCTCGCGCTCCGCAAGCTCCTAGGTAGAAATGTGTTGCCTTGGAAGGGGAAATCCAGCAGCTGCACTGAAACACTTGGCAGGAACATTGCAATATTCCAGTAACCCCAGAGTTAGTTTACCCAGGCCGAGGGTGAAAGTCCGGCTGGTATTTGACCAGCCTGGCTGTTTTTTTATGGATTTACCAGTTGCCAGAAAAATCATGTAATCTGCTGGGCTTTTTTATCTGAGTCTAAAGATTTGCATTATTGTCACAATACTAATGTTAAAAGTTTCTGTGTCCAGCTAAAGATGCTGCAGTGGTCCCATTTCTGCAGTTTAAGTAAGAAAATGGTGTTATAAATCTTTTTCTATGAACTATGTGTTGTTATAGCTAGATCAGTGGTCCCAAACCAGTAGTGGGCAACCTGTGGCCCGTCAGGGTAATCTGTTGGTGGGCTGCAAGACAGTGTTCACACAGGGGCAGCTCTAGACATTTCGCCGCCCCAAGCATGGTGGCATGCCGCAGAGCGCCCCTCGTGGCATGCCACCCCAAGCATGCGCTTGGCGTGCTGGGGCCTGGAGCCGCCCCTGTGTTCACATTGACCGCCCACAGGCATGGCTGCCCACAGTTCCCATGCGGTTCGCCCTTCCCAGCCCATGGGAGCTGCAGGAAGTGGTGTGGGCCGCAGGGACGTGCTGGCCGATGCCTCACACAGCTGCCATTGGCTGGGAAAGGCGAACTGCGGCCACTGGGAGCTGCAAGCGGCCATGCAAATGTAAAAAAACTGTCTGGTGGCCCACCAGCAGATTACCCTGGCAGGCCATGTGTGGCCTGTGGCCAGCAGGTTGCCCACCACTGTCCCAGACTCTGAGTTGTGTCCCCCCAGGCAGGGTCCTGAGGAATGTTTGGGGGCATGGCAAGGCTCAGGGTGAGCCCACAAGGGGTGGGGAGGAAATGTCATCCACCCCCAGCCATGGCCCTGGCTCCAGTCCAGAGCTCGTTCTCAGCTGCCTAGCTCCGTTCTGGGCCCTCAGCCCCAGTTGGCCCCCTTACCCTGTCCTGGCCCTGACTCCTGGGGGTGGGTTATGGACAGGATAAGTGGGGGCATGACCATGAGAAGTTTGGGGACCACTGCTCTAGATACTATAAGTGACTGTTGGGGAGTTGCCTTGGGGTAGAATCATAGACTATTAGGGTTGGAAGGGACCTCAAGAGATCATCTAGTCCAACCCCCTGCTCAAAGCAGGACCAATCCCCAAATGGCCCCCTCAAAGACTGAACTCATAACACTGGGTTTAGCAGGCTAATGCTTGAACCACTGAGCTATTCCCTCCACCTGTGACTTGAATTGTGGAGAGCTTGTCTTGTGGGGGATGGGAGGGAGGGATTTTTTGCATTTCAAAGTTGGTAGCCATGCCCATGCTGCAAGATAACACCATTTAATGCTCTGTTTTGGAGGCTGAACTAGGCTTAGGCTTGGAACAATTACATTTTTATGGATAAACATCAGTTTCACTGTACACACACAGGAGAAAAAAACATTTTAGAAGGTAATTGTCAAAATTTACAGATAGGCAGAGTAAGGAAAATGCTGCTTCAGAATTTAGAGTTTGATGTAAGGATTTTTACCCAGTGTGTTTTGATATGTAACGGTGACAATTTATGTTTTAACGGTTATAAAGCTTTAACTTTTTGAATCTCAGCATTGACTGTCATTCCCTCCACCCATAATTTCCCACAACTGTGAACATTTAAATCAATAAAAATCTTTTCAAAAATGCTTTAAAAGACACATATCTGTCAGAATTATAAAAAATAAAAATCAAATTCTACTAAGCATTATTATGCTGCAGCATAGCTGTCTGGCATGGGAAGAAATATCAGCGTTTTAACAAGTAGTTTTCTTGCTAGCGTGGACAGGACATACTGTTCTATAATAATGTTAAGGGACTGTGTTACAGGCTAGGTCAAGATCTAGCAACTTAAAAAGGGTTAGAATGCAGATTGCTTTAACTGTGGTACAGAACAGTTAACCTTGGAGAGAGGACAGGACTGAATGTTATAGAAATATAACCATGTTTAAACACAAATGTGAAACATGGTTGTGGCCCAGCTACATTAAATAACAATTTATTTTTTGCTTCTGTGGGCAGAAATGAAAAATATGCTGTGGAGCCCTGATTTAACCCTGAACTATAACTGTCTAAATAGTAATGACATAATTTGTTACCTGTGCTGTCAAACAAAACATTACAAACATGGATGGGCCACATCCTTATTTCACAAGTTTGCTGAAACCTGGTAATTTGAGGGCTTGGGTGGCTGGTCTCCTGGTACCTGTATACAAGTTTAGCTATGTCTGTTTTTATATCTCCTTATACTTTGTAGAGATGCTCACCCACTACAACTTTCACATTTCATAAGTGTCCTTTGACCCAGATAACATTCAAAGTCACATTTTAAAACCTTTTAATAATTCCATTTAACTGTCTAAAGTATGTATTTTTGTACCTTCAAAATAACATTATTTTGGTATTATTTCAAAAGTAGTGTTATTATTATATTGCACAGAGTGCTAGCAGTGCTCCGTGTTCTGCAAAACATGGATGAAAACAAAATCCCTACCCCAAAGAAACGTACTGAGTTGTGTGTGCAGAGACTGATTTTTCCGTGTTTTTACAGCCTCTAGCACAGTGGTTCCTGGTCCAGGATTGGGGCTCTTAGGCTCTACAATACAGATAAATAAATAATATAATAATGTAACCAGTTAAATATAAATATATGGACCAGATAAGATACATAAGTACCAGGATGACCCATCCTGTTGGTTTCCCTTTCTTCTGTTTTTTAAAATATATTTTACATACGCAAAAAATGACATTAAAGGAACATTACACATGCAAACTTAAGCACTTAAAGTTAGGAAATACCAGTATTAAGATTGCTCAGGCATTCATTGTTTTATTTTCATAACACTTCTGTGAGGTGAGAGGATGGCATCATCCACATTTTACAGATGGAGAACTGAGGCAAGACATTAAGGGCAAAAGTGTCCATTAACTTTTGGCACCAAATTTGAGGCACATATGATCTGATTTTTCAGAGAATTTAGGGCATGTCTACACTACAAAATTAAGTCGACCTAATTTATGTTAGTGTACAACTGCCACAGTAACTAAATCGCTTGTGCGTGTCTAAACTTTGCAGCTTGTGTTGATGGTAGTATGTCCTCACGCTTCCACGATTGAATTGTCAGTGTAAGGCATTGTGGGACAGCTTCTGAAAGCCAGCAACATTGATGTAAGCAACAGTGTCTACCCTGACGCTGCGTTGATCTAACTACATCAACACTGACTCTACGCCTCTCATGGAGGTGGAGTTATTAAGTTGGTGGAGTGGATGAGTCACATCAGCAGGAGTGAAAATTTTAGTGTAGACACTTACATAATTAGGGTGATATAAGCTGCCTTGCATCGACCTAACTCTGCAGTGTAGACCAGAGCTTAGTGTGATACTGAGGCCCATTGATGTTCACTCTTGTTGGGCCTCACATACTCAGTACATCTAACACTCCATTGTCATAATGTGTATCTAAGAGTTGTCATGTAAGATAACATGTACAAACTGGTAACACACTTGTCCTGAAAATCATTGTGCGGTGTATAAATATGTTCTAGAATTATGTCCTTAAAATGTGTTTCGCAAGCAATGCATAAGCCCAGTCTGCCATAGACAAAGGAATCTGTGTTTGCCTGGTCATCAGGCAGAGAGAATGAAGGTACACTTACATGCATGCAGCGGCGTATTATCGCCTAGGCCGCAAGGCATAGGCCTAGGATGGCAAATTTGCAGGGGCGGCAAATTTGAGCACCCATGGAGAAGCTCCCGTCCCCGCCCCGCCCACTCCAGCTCACTTCTGCCTCCTCCACGAGCACGCTGCCACGTCCTGTTTCTTTCCCTTCCCTCCCAGCTCTTGCGCTGCAAAAACAGCTGTTTCGCAGGGCAGGGAAGGAGAGAGGAGCAGGGGGGACACAGAGCGCTGTGAGAAGAGGTGGGGCCGGGGTGGGGATTTGAGGAAGGGATCCAATAGGGGCAGGAAGGGGGCGGAGTTAGGGTGGGGACTTTGGGGAAGGGTTTGGAATGGGGGCCGGGGAAAGGATGGAGTCGGGGCGGGTAGGGGCGGGCAGGGCGGCAATTATTTCAGGGCCTAGGGTCAGCAAAATCATTAATCCACCACTGCCTGCATGGTAAACAAAGCCATCAGGAGAACAAGTGGGGAAAGATGCACCAGGATCAATTAACTTTAGAAAGATATAAGGAGAGAGAAAAAGCCATTTTGGCATCCTTCACCTGAAGAGACAAAGGAACTGAGCACTTGGAGCTCTGTGAAGGCTCTGGCTCGAGAGTCTGGTCAACCTGCTGGAAGAGACTTGATTAGAAACACTTTGAACAAGAGAGTCTAGTTGGTTAAATCAGATCTTAGTCTTAGAAGCATATACACCTCTACCTCGATATAACGCTGTCCTTGGGAGCCAAAAAATCTTACCGTGTTATAGGTGAAGCCGTGTTATATTGAACTTGCTTTGATCCACCGGAGTGCGCAGCCCCCCCGGAGCACTGTTTTGCCGTTTATATCCAAATTCATGTTATATCGGGTGACGTTATATCGAGGTAGCAGTGAAGTTACTTTTGTTTGCTTGTAACTCTTTCTATCTTTATTCCTTATACTTAGTATCGCTTAAACCTATGACTTTTTGATTAAGGAAACTTGTTTTTACTTTTAATGTAAGCCAAGACAGTGCTGTGATTGAAATAAGTGTCTGTGAAACACCAGTTAAATTAATGGGTTGCTGTATGCTGACTCTTTACAGAAGTAGTGATCTTAACTTCTGTGAGTGTTCCTGGACATTACAGGGAAGATGGTTTGGGGGAAATTTGGGCCGGGGGGGGGAGGTTTGGGGTCACCTTGCAAGGAATAACCAAGGCTGGTGGAAACCAGGGTTAGGCTATTGTGCTATGAGTATGCTGCTGGCGTCAGGGCTTTCAGCCAGGACTGCACAGTACAGATAAGCCCAGGGCTACAGGACAGGCAGTGACACAACCTTTTACTGATCTGAGTTGAACCCCAAAGTGTTACACTTAGATTACATAGAACTTTATGTGTCCAAAGCACAGATGACTTCTGTTTTAGGCTCAGATCAAGCCCCAGGGTCTTAAGTTGGACACTCAGAAAATGAGGAACATAATTAGTGACCACCTCTGAAAAGTTTGGTTAAGTGACTTTGCTCACCATCATATAGGAATTCTGTGGCAAAGGCAGGGATAGAATACAATTCTCCAGATCAGCATTCAACTGCCTTAATTACAAAGTCAACCTTTCCATGTCTGCAATCCACTACCTCAGTTGTTACACACCTTCCAAGTTCTGCAACACATGAAGCAGAGGTAATACAGACAATTTTTTTCTTCACTACACAACCCTGATTCACCCCCAGAGTATGGTGACTCCAGTGCATTGAATAAGGCAGAGGTTCTGTGGAAAAAATATTTTATGATCATGTAACTAGAGACTGTATCATAAATAATGCATATTCGCATAGGTAGGACTCTACCAAATTCATGGTCAATTTTGGTCAATTTCATGGTCATAGAAAATTCAAAATTGTAAATGTCATGATTGCAGCTATTTAAATCTGAAATTTCATGGTGGTGTAGTTGTAGGGGTCCTGACCCAAAAAGGAGTTGTGAGAGGCAGTGGGTCACAAGGTTGTTGTAAGGGGGGTTGCAGCATTGCTACGCTTACTTCTGCCCTGCTGCTGGTGATGGCACTGTATTCAGAGCAGAGCAGGTGGAGAGCAGCGGCTGCTGGCCAGGAGCCCAGCTCTGAAGGCAGAGCTGCTGCCAGCAGCAGAGCAGAATTAAGGATGGCATGGTATGGTATTACCACTCTTACTTCTGTGCTGCTGCCTGCAGAGTTGGGCCCTTATTCAGCAGCTGCCACTCTCCACTGCCCAGCTCTGAAGGCAGCAACACAGAAGCAAGGGTGGCAATACTATGATCCCCCCTAAAATAACTTTGTGACCGCCCCTGATATTTCCTTTTGGGTCAGGACCCCTAATTTGGGAAATGCTGGTCTCCCCTGTGAAATGTGTATAGTATATGGTAAAAGTAGACAAAATACCAGATTTCACAGGGGGAGACCAGATTTCATGGTCCATGATGTGTTTTTCATGGTCGTGAATTTGATAGGGCCATACACAAAGGGAGCTAAATTAACCCTGATTTTGTCCTTTCATGACTTTTGAATGCTTGACTTTGCAACTTCATTGTTCTTTTAACAATTAGTTTCATTCCTAGGGTTTTGCAAAAGCAAATTGAAAGCTCAAAAAATTTCTTTATGCGGCATCATATTGATACACATGATTCATCAGCATTTTTGTTCACGTAAGCTTCTAAATGTGCTTAGCTCCAGCTTTGAGCAAGGCATCGCTACTGTTTCTCTAAACGCACTGTCCAAACATTTCACCCAGGGCTAGCTTACAACTGACAAAGCCACAAAGCTGCTAGAAAGCAAGCTGTGAGACACTTGCCTCTCCATTCCCACTGTCAGAGCACAAAGATCAGGTGTTCCAGGCTCATTACCACAGTGCGGACAGGCTTATTCTTCTGTTCTTCTGCCAGAGGGGAAAATCAAGTGGAAGGTTGCCACAAATTTGGAGCTGCTTTTGGAGGGGAAAGTCAGGAGGTATTATCTCCTTTTGACCATGGGGGAGTCTGGGGGGCGGGGAGGGATTGCAAATCTATGTAGGACCTGAAGCAATTTCTCATGCTTAAATCTGGACGTACATACACAAATATGCTTAAATTTTTTCCCAAGTAGGTAGACTGTGGCAAAAGCCAGAAGAAATGTACATTGTTTCTTGTTTTCTTCCATTCTTGTTTTCTTCCATTATTTAAACCCATTTTTCTCTCTTTTGTTCCTGCTCTCATCACATATGCTGCAAATAGCATGATGGGTATCAGATTATTTTTATTTTGTTGATATATCTAAAACTGACAAAGGGAAAGATCAAAAGTGATCAGCAGGATTTCTCTAAAGCACATGCTCCACTGATGCCTGGAGGCTGCCTCTCCTCCAGCTCCCTGTGCTGCTGGAAATTCATTTTATGAAATGCTTGAGCAAATCAGTTCTGAGTCAGATGCTTCTCACAGTACCCTTTGGTCCCTCAAGGCAAAACTGAGGGAATTTCTTCTACGCTAAGCAAGCTGGAGGGGATGTCTGGAAAAGACAGATAGGCATAGAGCAGATGTGCTCTAAGGTACAAGGAATGGAAGATTATTTTAAATCTTTCAGCTCAGGTTTCCTGAGAGAAGATCACCAGATGGCATCAGGCCATCTGGTTTTTAGGTTTTATGGTTTGTTACATTCAGTTTAAGAAATTAAAGGAAATAATACAAGAGTTTGGGGTATTTTGGGGAGGCTGGGGTTCCAGATGAAAAACCTTACTTTTGGAATTCAATTTTTCTCCGTATTTTATGTAAAAGTTGATCATTTCTCCAATGCTATTTTTTAAAGCAAACACATTCACTCCTAACTGGAATAACTTGACATGCTTCATCAGTTACATTTTCAATGTGTATTCTGGAATGGTGCTTCATTCAGTGACTGCACTAATTTTTTCACATGTAATACAGATGCTGAGAGCAAATGCAGGCTAGAAAACACTGATATATAGTTAGTTGTATGTGGCAGGGCACTAACTAGAAGGAAGATATGTTTTTAAATTCTACTGTGCAAATAACTAAAGGAGATAATGGAACTAAACGTGTGCTTTGACATTAGCAGAAAATGTCATCTTAACGTCACTATTTGTATTAGGAAACAAATTAGCATGGGCAGTTGTATATGGTAAAGGTATGTCTACACTACGAAATTAGGTCCATTTTTATAGAAGTCTATCTTTAGACATTGATTTTATACAGTTGATTGTGTATGTCCCCACTAAGTGCATTAAGTCGGCGGAGAGCATCCTCAGAACCATGGCTAGCATCGACTCACGGAGCGGTGTACTGTGGGTTGCTAGCCCACAGTTCCCGCAGTCTCTGCTGCCCATTGGAATTCTGGGTTAAGCTCCCAATGCCTGATGGGGCAAAAACATTGTTGTAGATGGTTTTGGGTACATGTCGTCAGTCTCCCTTCCCTTCCTCCGTCCCGCCCTCTGTGAAAGCAACTGCAGGCAATCATTTGGCGCCTTTCTTCCTGGGTTACCCGTGCAGGCACCATAGCACAGCAAGCACGGAGCCCGCTCAGCTCACCACTACTGTTGTGAGCATTGTAAACTTCTTGCACATTATCCTGTAGTATGTGCAGAACCCAGCTAAGAGACAGCAGCACAAGGACGACTGTGAGGAGGACATGGACACAGATGTTCCTGAAAGCACGGGATGTGGCAATTGGGACATCAACAGTGGGGCTGGTAGATACAGTGGAACGCCTGATTCAGGGCCCGGCAAACAAGCCCAGACTGATGGGACTGCATAGTATTGCAGGTATGTTCCACTCCCAGTGACTGCGAAACTTTCGCATGCATGAGGCCACTTTCCTGGAACTCTGTGAGTTGCTTTCCGCCGCCCTGAAGCACAGGAATACCAAGATGAGAGCTGCCTTGATAGTTGAGAAGCGAGTGGCGACAGGGTGCAACGTCTGACTGCTACTGGTCAATCGGAAATCAATTTGGAGTGGGCAAATCTACTGTGGAGACTGCTGTGATTCAAGTACCCACTGCAATCACTGACATTCTTCTATCAAGGGGAGTGAGTCTGGGAAATGTGCAGGTCATAGTGGGTGGCTTTGCTGCAATGGCGTTCTCTGTAGTGGGGTGATAGAATGCATATCCCTATCTTGGCACCAAACCAGCTTGGCAACCAGTATGTAAACAGCAAGGGGTACTTCTCAATGGTGCTGCAAGCACTGGTGGATCACAAGGGACATTTCACCAACATCAAAGTGAGATGGCCAGGAAAGGTGCATGACGCTCACATCTTTAGGAACTCCAGGCTGTTTGAACAGCTGCAAGAAGGGACTTACTTCTCAGACCAGAAAAGATGTTGAAATGCCAATAGTTATACTTGGAGACCCAGCCTACCCCTTGCTCCTATGGCTCATGAAGCCATACACAGGCACCCTGGACAGTAGTAAGAAGCACTTCAACTATAAGCTGAGCAAGTGCAGAATGGTGGTAGAATGTGCCTTTGGACGTTTAAAAGCTCACTGGCGCTGTTTGCTAATTAGGTTAGATCTCAGCGCAACCAATATTCCCATTGTTTTTGCTGCTTGCTGTGTACTCCAAAATATCTGTGAGAGTAAGGGGGAGATGTTTATGGCGAGGTGGGAGGTTGAGGCAAATCACCTGGCGGCCAATTTTGAGCAGCCAGACACCAGGGTGATTAGAAGAGCACAGCTAGGTGTGCTGTGCATCAGAGAGGCTTTGAAAACCAATTTCATAACTGTCCTGGCTACCATGTGAAAGTTGTGTGTGTTTCTCCTTGATGCAAACCCACCCCCTTTTGTTGATTTAATTCCTTGTAAGCCAACCACCCTTCCCACTTCGATCACAGCTGGCAAAGGAAATAAAGTCACTATTGTTTTGAAACCATGCATTCTTTATTAACTTAAAAAAAAAAAGTGAGATAATTGACAAGGTAGCCCCAGTGGGGTAGAGTAGAGGAGGAGGAAAGGATAAGGCCACATTGCTTATTGTAGCCACACTACAAATCAAAACTGTTTGAATGACAGCCTTCTGTTACTTTGGCCATCCTCTGGAGTGGAGTGGCTGGGTACCCGGAGGCTCTCCTCCCCTCTCCCTGTGTTCTTGGGTGCCTGGGTGAGGAGGATATGGAATTTGGGGAGGAGGGCCGGCTAGGTTACAACAGCTCATGGTAAAACTGCCTGAGACTGGTTAGAACTAGCTCATAGGAAGGGGGCAAGAACATAGTAAGGAAGAGATAGACAGTTCCAGAGAATATAGAAAAGTGCACAAACAGTGTGGTTGCTAAGACAGAGTATAAAAGACAGACTGCGAGAAGTTTGGCACTCTGTGGGACTTTTTCACAGGCCACCATCAAGATCCATTGATGCAGACCCAGAGGCCTCATTCTGGTGCTTGGCCAGCTCCTTTGTGGGACTTTGCTGCTAAGACTGCATAAACTTAGACTGCTGTTAATAGTTGCTTAATTAGGCATTCAATAAACTTTACTTAATCAGAGAGTGGAAAGCTCTTGTCCACTTACTGGTGTGCCCCAATTCATCCACAAAATTCAGTCAGTAGTTGTGGAATCCCTGCCATTGGAGGTTTCAAAGAACAGGTTGGCCAGGGATGGTCTGTGTTTACTTGGTCCTGCCTCAGTGCAAGGAAATGGACTAGATGACCTCTCAAGGTCCCTTCCAGTTCTACATTTCTATGTACAGTTCTACAATCCTGACCTTACCTCAGATTCACCTTGTACATTCCCTCCCCGTCTTCCCCTCTCCCTCAATCAGGTTACTTAACATCACTCTCATTCAGTTTTCCCATCTGTGTACTAAGGAAGATAATGCTTGCAGGGATGGGGTGAGAGTTGATGTCTGTAAAGTGCTTTGAGATCTTGGATGAAAGATGCTGTAGAACTGTAAGTGTGCTACTGCTATCTGCTCAGTGAAATCAAGGGCCTCCTATCTGTGTCTCCTTGGCCATTCAATGATACCAGAGATTCTCTTTTAGCTCCAGTGGCAGGGACCTGTGGGTCTGGAGTAGGATGAGAGGTCTATTTACAGTTGTTGTGAAATTCCAAATAGCTATGATGTGCAGCCTGCTGTGTTCAAAATTGAAGCCTGCATATACTACAGGTGTAATACACAAAATCCCCTCCAGCAACTCTCCAACATCACAAACTAATCACTGGGGAGGCAAGGTCTATGAGGTATCTTGCTTTTGAGCCAGAGCTCTTCTTTGGGTCTGGGAAAGGTACTCCATGGGTCAGCTAAATACAAGGTGGAACAGATTGGTTAGCATAAGCAGTTAATATATATCTAAAGGGCCACTCACCGTAGAGTGGCCCATTAACACCTCTGCAATCCCACTACAGATTGATGTTTGATGGATGAAGAAAAAAAGGCAGAAAGACTACTGTAGAAGAGATGCTTGGAAGCATTTGTGCTTGTTGTACACAGTATAAATGTAGAATGCTGCTGATTCCTCAGAAAGGCCTTCTCCCTCCCACATAATTACATAAACCTATGCTAAAGTATTGTCAAGAATGCAAAGTCAAGTAATCCCAGAATTAAGGTTGTACCATCTTTATTTGTTCTCCCTTTGCATACATATTTTGACATAGTGACTTCACTTACATGGTCACATTGTTTTTGCCACAGGATCCCTGCCACATCCAGTGCACAGGATGGACAGCGGTCACTATACAGGTGGCTGTTCAATATTTCCATTAGTTCTATTCATTGCTCAGGGTGGAGCTTTGGCTTTATTTACAACCCGCCATCCCAGGCCTACTATAAAATTATTTATTCACGGACTTTTCCATAGTTTTAGGGACCTATCCAGCAGTATACAAAAAATTGTGAAGCAGAGAGGCAGGGAAAGCTCATTTCATTAAAAACAGCCAGTGCCTACACACAAGGGGACCAAAGAAAGATTACAATGGCAACCTTAATGCTGGGATTTCCCAATTGTTGAGTGCTTACTTTTCAGGCATAACATTATTTTAACTTGGAATTGAGGAAGCAGAGAGTTCATTAATCTAGTAAAATTAAGGGGTAGATGTAATTAGAGGCTTTTATAAATGCTCCCTGACAAACTTCAGCTGGAATTAAACTTTCAATACACATGGCTGAATTTTCACCTGAGAAGTGACTGATATTAAACTAGGGTTCTTAAACCCACTGTCACATCAATTTAAAGACTCAGTTTGTGTTTTTCTGAACTGACAACCATAAGGCCTGTTTCAACAGCTAAACTGTCCGATGAACCATGAACAGCAGTAGAAATTCTGCAGGCCACATACAACCCTGCAAGACGCCTCTGAAGCCTCCATTATGCTCAAGTGACCCCAGTGTAAATCCATTTAAAGGTACTCCAGCTGCTGTAATTGGGCATGCTAAACCTGGGCTACTGAGTGATTTGTGATGCAGGAAAAGTCTAGTTTACCCATCAAAGCCTACAGTAAAGTAAGAAATTTGCTCAGTTTGAAAGTAAATGTTTACTGTATCAGCAAGACACCACATAGGCAACTCTACAGCTGGAGTTTAATAAGGGCCTTGACTAGACTGGAGATTTGCCCCTTTATAGTCATCCATGTAGTTGAAATGGTACAATTCAAGCAGAGGAAGGCAAAGCTATTTCGAGCAGTGGAGCTTGCACTTATTGCACTTGAAACCAGGGTCAAAATGAGTATCGTTGCTCATCTACACTAGAAGTGACTGGTTTGGCTTATATCAGTGATTGGAATTGAGGCAAAACTCCTACAGCCCATGTCATATGAAGATAATCTTTCATATTGTATAAAATTCTAAGAATATAGGACTTAAAATAATTGATATTTTAAAGAACAGCATTCTGTACTTACTAAAAATGCTAGAATAGAGGAGGTGGAATTCAGATGGGAAAAGGATCAAAGCGACAGTAATACAACAGAGGGAGCAGCTGTAGAGGATCTCTTGCTACTAGGGAAAAGACAAAAAGGTGAATAAAGCTGCATGTCTCAAGGTTGAGGGGGAATGACAAATGCCCAGGAAAAGTGGCAATGGTCAGAACACATCAAGTGAATGACCGAGTTGGGTAGCTAAGCGTCAATACACTACTGAATGTCAGAAAGAGGGGAAAAGCTTTAACGTCAGAGCAACAAACTGAAACCTAAATAACTTCAAATAATATAGGGGAAACAGAGGGGAGAGTCAGGAAGTGAAGCTAGGATGGGATGGAGGATTCCACTAAGGGAGGGAAGAAGGGAAGAGTCAGACTGCATTTAAGGGAAAAAAAGAAAAAAAAAAAAGGGTGGGGGAAGCTGGCACAGGAAGGGGCTAGAAACAAGAGCCAAATGCATCTTAAGAGGGTAACATATAGGGGCAAAAAAAAAAAAAAAAAGGCGGCTGGTATGGAAGATTGGCCATGAAAACAGAGCTGATGGTAGACAGCAATTTATAAAGAGATTGTCATGCATTCGACGAAGTGGGTATTCACCACAAAAGCTCATGCTCCAATACATCTGTTAGTCCATAAGGTGCCACAGGACTCTTTACTGCTCACAATCTCTTTATAAAAGCAGCAAAGTATGTTTTCAACAGGACTGAAAGAAAGGAAATCAACTGGAATGAGGTCAGCAGAATCAAATCATAGGTAAAGAGGAAAAAATAGAAATGAGGCGGGAATGGCGTTAACATATGTCAATGCAGCAAGAGGGGAGGTGAGCACATCGGGACAAGGAACACAAAGAAGAATGTTATTCTTCATGGGGAAAGAAGAATGGGACAGGCATAGGGGAGAGGGAAACAGAACAAAAATTACAAAGGTTTAAGAAGGGAAAAGAAAAACAGGAAAATAACTTAAAAAGCATGGTAGTACTAGAGAAGCAGGAGCAGAAAAAACAAACAATGGGAACTCAAATAAATGTGGCACAGGAAGAAATTAACAAAAGCAAGCAAAAAAGCAGGAATCGAGAAGTATGTCAGACCATATGGTTATATGTAGAGAAGACTAATCAGCATGAAAGTCACCAGAATGCACATGGATTCGAGCGTGAAACCATCACTCAGTGAACAGGTGTAAGACAATGCAACAGTCAACATGGCAGTTTTCAGTATGAAGTCACTCAGGAGCCCATCTTGTGATGGCAATAGCTGATTAGGGGCCAGTTAGAGGTTGCTTCAGGAAGAAGCTGGAAGCGAAGTCTACAGAGGACTTGAAATTCAAGTGGCTGGAAAAGGAAGCATGTCTAATGCTTCCCTGCAGCCTGCCTTGTTGATTGTTACCTCTGCAAGTCTGGACAAACTCACATTTTACAGCAGCTTATACAGATACTCTTTAGGATGTAAAAGGTTAACCGGTTAACCAGTAAGCATGACTTACCGTTAACAGTTAACCAGATCGTAACCATTTACCCTGGCAGCCGGCTGGCCATGCTGGGTCAGCCACACGGATCCATGTCGGGCTGGCGGGACCCCAGCCCTTGTTGCAGTGAGCGGCTGTGGCAGTCTAGAGCAGGGCCCACGCCTGCAGCCTCAGCAGGACCCCAGCCCCTGCCCGCCTGAGCAACCTCGGTTAATAGTTAACTGGTTAAATGATGTAATTTTAACCATTTAACCAGTTAACTTTAACCAATATTTACATCCATAATATTCTTACAAGCAAATATACAAACACACTGCTACCTCGATAATGCCACCCGATATAACATGAATTTGGATAAAATGCGGTAAAGCAGTGCTCTGGCGGGGCAGGGCTGCGCATTCCAGTGGATCAAAGCAAGTTCAATATAACATGGTTTCACCTATAATGCGGTAAGATTTTTGGCGCCCAAGGACAGCTTTATATTGAGGTAGAGGTGTACTTGTTAGTATTTGAGGAAGTGCAGTTGGGGAAAGTTATGTTTTATAGGATTATGCAGTTCAAATAATTACCATTGCACTTTGGTTTTTTTTACGCTATTTGCTTATAAACATACTAACATCAAACTTCTCAAATTTAAATTTATTTCAATATTTTTGGTAAAGGGAAAACAACATCTGTCTAGCATTCAGATTGTAACAGATTTCCCTTCATAAACTTTTTAAAACAATTAAACTTTGTAAAACCCAAAGTTTTATCTCCATTATGGAACGTCTAAAAAAAAATTCTTAACAGGCATTGTGGCAACTGGGACTAAAAACACTGGACACTTTTCTTTTATCAATATTTGAATGTTCAGTTAAACAAGCCTCTACCAACAAAGCAGTGATTAAGCAAATCACCTGAACACCCTAAAAAAGTAGGTGTGTTTATACAGGACAGTGTATATTTAAAATGTTTAAACCAGAAATAAGGTAAGTATAGTTATAACAAAGTTTAAATTAACTTATTTTGAACAATTCCAACTGGAAGTTTTCATACTGAAAAGAGAGTGTCTTATGAATTAAACACAGTCTTTAGTTAGCAAGAATGAAGTTTTCTAGTCATGATAGCATGCTAGGAGTTTTGTTTTCTAGCTCCTTCTCTTGCAAGTCTATCTGCTGCTTCATTTCCTGTAAAGCCAGCATGACCAGGAACATGCATCTGTTGAGAGATAAGTCTAAAAGTTATTTTGAGTCAACACACTACCAAGATTCAAATAGTCAAGAGACCACACCAAATCTGATCACCTGGTCAGTCTTTATTAATACCAAGTATAATAGCACCTCTCTAGAGTATTAAGTAATTGCTTCTACATATAGTAGGACTTCTTACAGCTAGATTCTTTTAACTGGTTCCTATCTCAGAGTTAGAGCCTTGTTTTATTTATTAAAATGTAGGTAAGCCTCGATGAGCAGATATCCAATGCTGAGTGCCAACTCCATACAATACTAATGCAAAAAAACCCCAAACCCACATTTAATATACATTAGCAATTATAAACCCAAACCTTTCCAACCCGTAGCCATTTCCCTCCCCAGAGGTTTGAAGATGCAGGGAAAGATGGGCTCTGCATTATGTCCAGAAGGTTGCACAGAGGTTCTGGCAGCAGAAGCAAGAGGAGTAAAAAGTTCTAAAATCAAGGACTCATCATGGAGAAGACCCGTGATGAACATAAATGGGTGGAGGCTAACAGGAGTACAACTACAGCACTATAATAACTAGCAGAGAGAAAGGGCTTTCCTGGCTAAAATCAACACCCTGAACACCATCCTTAAATCCTGGACCATTAGCTACACATGCTGCCTGACATGAAACCCTTCTTAAACAAGTTAGAGCAGTATTCAGTACTAGCTTCATTTTTCAAGTGGTCTCAAAATATAGAACAGGTGCAGCAACATGTGGCGCTCTCACCCTGAGGTGACAGAGACATATAGTTGGTTGAGGTCTAGACTAGAAGTTACTACACCAGTTGCAGATGAACTCAGTGATCCAGGAGCAGCCCAGAATCTATTGGCTCAAATAACAGAAGGGTAGCTGTGTTAGTCTGTATCCACAAAAACAGTGAGGAGTCCGGTGGCACCTTAAAAAAAAAAGGGATTTAAATTGGGCATAAGCTTTTATGTTTGTTTTTTTTTAACCCACTTCTTCAGATGCATGGAATGAAAATTACAGACACAAGCATAAATATACTGGCACATAAAGAGAAGGAAGAACCAGTGATGACAAGGCCAATACAGTCAGGGTGGGTGTGGCCCACTCCCAATAACTGATGATATGCTGGAGAGGATTTAGCTGGGGCCTGTAAGTTATTTTTCTTGTTGGGCCTGTCCTGTAGTAGGTGACTTCTGGGTACTTGTTTAACTCTGTCACTGTCTCCTCACTTCTCCAGGTGGGCACTGTAGTTTTAAGAATGCTTGATAAGGATTTTGTAGGAGTTTGTCTTTGTCTGAAGGATCTGAGCAAATTTGGTTGTATCTTAGGGCTTGGCTGTAGACAATGGATCATGTGATGTGTCCTGGATGGAAGCTGGAGGCATGTAGGTCCTCTCTTGGTATTGAGACCTCCTCATCAATTTTTGGGAGTGGACCACATCCACCCTGACTGTATTGGCCTTGTCATCACTGGTTCTCCACTTGTAAGGTAACCCCCTTCTCTTCATGTGCCAGTATATTTATGCTTGCATCTGTAATTTTCACCCTATGCATCTGAAGAAGTGGTTTTTTACCCATGAATGCTTATGCCCAAATAAATCTGTTAGTCTTTAAGGTGCCACTGGACTCCTTGTAACTCAAATAAGTCATTTACCTCTTTTACATATGGCAGTCTCACTCAAAGAGCATAATATAAGCTCTGCCACCATTTCTCAAACCCAACATTCTCAGCTCTCACTTAAGTGCCAAGTTCATGAAATGCAGCACTGTCTGGTTTTCAGACTAGCACAGGATACTCCTCTTATTGTGTCAAGTATCAGAAGAGTAGCTGTGTTAGTCTGGTTCTGTAAAAGCAGCAAAGACTCTTGTGGCATCTTATAGACTAACATACGTATTGGAGAATGAGCTTTCGTGGGTGAAGTGGGTATTCACCCACAGAAGCTCATGCTCCAATATGTCCGTTAGTTTATAAGGTGCCACAAGACTCTTTGCTCTTCTTATTGTGGTGATTTGTTCTGTTAAAATCTGAACAGTTCCACCAATTCTATTCCCAATGCAGCACTACTGTAGAGAAAGTGTAGAGTGGAAGCCTATAAGACAAGTCTCCCTCTGTGAAGTGCCAGAATACAGTGCTCCAGCCACTGTCAGATGGATTTTCTGCTGTATTTGGAAGTTTATGTTTTGTTTATAGCCAGGGGAAGTCAGATAAAAGACAACAGATTTAAATTTTAGTTCAGTACAGTTGTTTGCTTAACTGCAACCCGGAGCTTATATTTCAACTAGCGAGACAAGGTGGAGGAGATAATATCTAGTCACCCTTTGACATCTGAACAGAATACATCAGTGGAGTATCTGAATGACAGCAAAAGTACAATAAGGGAAGGAACTTTCTCTAGGAAAATCCCCCATGAGAAGTATAAAGCCTCCACTTATGCCCACTGTATTGTCTTGTAGGGATTACTTAATAGTTCATTTCCTGGGATTCTGTTTCACTAGCCATAAAGGCAATGGTGCAGAGATTTGATTCCGAGTTACATATCTCTGGAAGATTACACGCAAATTTAGAATAATTAGAAATGTAACTATGGGGACAATAAGTTCTTCTCAATGCTGCATTTATTTGTATTAGAAGAATTAAAGGTTACAGACTCAATTTAAAATAATATAACTAGCTACTCAGCAAAAAGTTACTGTATCCTACTTCTACATTTGAGACAGAGTTAACATACGTTTTCTAAGGACTGTCATATTCATGCTTCTAATATTCTTGGAAAAGCTTTGAATATACCACAGAAAATCTGAGTTAGTTTGTTTTGCACCCTGCTGGCTTCTGACACATTTCAGTTCTGCTAAAGTAAAAAAAAAACAAAAAAATTTTTTTACTGTATCAAGTTACATACCGTGAAAACTGATTAAGAATTCTTAAATTTTTGACCTTCAGCCCTAACCATCCTCTGTTAGTTTCTCACTATTTTAGTTTAGATCTGAGCTTTGCTCCTTTTTCCTGGAAATAGGCTAGAGATTTAACTGTGATGATTTTCTTGGTGGACAATATATGAGCAAATGTTTAAGTATATTGTTTGATAGGATCTACTTGATCCTTTTATGTGTATTTCTTAAATTATTACTTGGTAATAGAATCTTGATTATTTTGGATGGAGCTAATCATTTTCCTGGTACTTATGTGGATTCATGGTAGTTTTACGTTTATTAAAATTCCTTATGATGCTCTTATTTGTGAAAATGTATAAAATATTTTTAGAGGCAAAAGTACCTAAGTTAGTAGAGCTTATTCAGTCACAATTAACACCTCCAAATTACTCACCCACTGAATTTCCATCCCCTCTGAAAGCTTATCAAGTCTTTCAAAGTCTTCTTTATTTATTACATCTTTTCCTGTGCTTGTTCTCCAGCCGTTATTTTTCCAGTTGTCTACCCAACTTGTTACACCTATGGAAAAACAAATTAATATGTTTTATTGAAAGATAGTTACAGTTTCTAAATACAAGTACAAACTGGATATATTTTTAAAATTCAGCAAGAATGTAAATAACTTGTGGCTACTGCATAGGAAGGTTATCCATGACTACGCCTTTAAAGGGAAGTTGTTTGGGAAATTTTATCTTTTTTCAAATCCTTGCCATGTAAACATCAGAACCAAATACTAATCACTTCAACAGGGTATTTTAAGTAAAAGTCAAGGACAGGTCTCAGGCTTCCATTAATTTGTTTATTGCACGTGACCTGTCCTATGACTTTTTCTAAAAAATACCCATGACAAAAATCTTAGTCTTAGTCATTATCCCTGTAACATGCTTTATATTTACTCTAGAGCTACTTGTCTTCCTTTATCATCTCTACATACTATGGGCATGGTCCCACTCCCAATGACTTTAATGCTACAAGACCATACTGCTATCAGTTACTAACTTTCTCTACAACTGCATTAAAGACACAGGTGGCAATCTGTGAAACATGCTGATTTCATTCTCTAATAGTCTTTCAGAATGACTCTCTCTTTCCAGCATTTGTCCTTACACCTATGCTTCCCCACTGACTGGTACTGAAGCTCACCGTGTTTGAGCATAATACATGAGTTTAGATTCACTTAAGTGCAAGTTTACCAGGCGAACAACAATAAACTGAAGTTGAGGGTCTGTTTGCCAATAGAGTTAAGAGTGTGCAGCTCTAACTAGAGCTTTACTAACTTATTTTATTTGAAGGTCAGAAGAGGCGCATATATGGTGGGAATGCATAAACACCTAAAAAAGAAGGCATACAGCAGAACACATTCAGAACAATATGAACCGTAACATAAACCTAGAAGTCACTGAGAGAAAATCATCTACTACTGATCAAAGAAATAATTAACAGTCAATTTGTCCAAGATAGGAGTGCCCTTCATTAAACAAGTGTACTAATGAAATAGTTACCAGAATAGAATTGGCCACTTTATGCCTGGCAGTATGAGCAAACTAAACTGAGCTGTTAATTCTCATTCCACTAAGGACTCTTTCCAGGAAACCAGACCAAAAGCTCCCATAACCAGTCCCATCCCCAAATTTGTATGAACTGGTTGCCTCTGGTGGAGTGGAAGGAAACAGATTATTTAATGGATTTATTATTCCTCTTTCCCACACACTCTGCTCTTCCCCATCTCTTCTGCCTCCTTGCTGGTTTTAATTCCCTGGTCCACTGAGCCCTTGCTTAGCAACTCCTCCACTTTCTGGGGCCAATTCTATTAGGAACCTCCCTTCCACTTTCTCCCACACAGAAGTGGGAGCTACCAGAGTTTAAGACAGTGGGAAAACGAGACAGTTCTTGCACTACTACTTTCATCCAGGCATCCCCCTTTCCCTGTCCAGTAGCTCCTTGGCCTCTCCAGGGTGAGGGCATCACCTCCTAGAGGAGGCATCCAATTACTTCCAGCTCATTTGCCCTCTGAGCTGCTGCCTCATGCTTTGAGGGAAAAGCAGATGAAAATTTTCTCACCTGCAATGCAAAAATCATATAAAGTCTTTGTTCTGCCCAAGAGCCTCCCTAATTTTGGGAAAGTATAGATAAAAACCAATTACACAAATCTCACTCAATTATCTGAGCAGCAAGGAAGCCAGACTCGATACTGTACCCAAATCATTAAGCACAGACAAACTTTATCTTGAAAACACTTAAATAGATCAACTCATCCCAAAAGCCAGCAGTCACATTTTTCAATGGAAGAAACTGAGGCAGACAAATAGACTTGCCAAACACAGTGACTGTTTAGTTTATTAGATCTCAGGAGTTCCCATAAAGAGCTTGTGCTCGGACTACAAGAAAAATTAAAAAGGACTCTGGGATCCAGTCTGTTAGAAGTGACCTGCAAAGAACAAGATGCAATTGTGCCTTTTGCTTCACAAAGACGACCTAAATGTTTTTCTCCATTTGCTTTCATGTTAGAAATTCAGGCTATACCTATACTCTGAAATTATAAAACCACAAGGGACTGCAAGCTGAGTAACTAAGTGGGGAAAAAGGGGTTTAGTCTATCAGAGAACACATTAACTCCACTGCCTACTATTTATAGGAGATCTTGTAAAAATTCAACATTAACACCTAAGGTAAAATCTCACAATATACATTGGGATACACGACCCTCCAACAGTCTTCCATTTAAACCAGGGAAGAACAGACTTGAATAACATTTCTAGAGGTAAAAACAAGCAGAACAATCTTGAAGTGTTTCAGGGTTGTGTTTTTTTTTTTTTTTAAACTTTGATACAAGAACAAAGGGGCCGGGGGGGAGGGAGGGGGAAGAGAAGAGAACAGGCAGTTTCCTAATACAGTACTACTTTGCTGGCCATTTTCAGATATACAGCCTACATTTATAGGGTTTTGTACGAAAATTCATACACCATTTTGTATATTGCATCCAGAACTTCTGCCAGAAAATCCTTTATTATAGACGTTCAGTATCTGATATTTTAAAACTATCTTGTCTATTCCAGAGTTTGATACAAACAGTGGATGTGATTTTGGCAAGCTATGCAGGGTGTTCTTGGAGTCCTTTTCCCTGCTATTACTGGGAATTGAAATGAGTTATGCATAATCCCTTCCTTACACACCATCTAAAAAAAACGCAAACTATTTTACAGAAACAGATTTGTGGGGCTTACACAATGAAGGTATGTGTTCTACATTCAATGCACAGCAAAGCTGAAATCGTTAACTTACCATTTATAGTGAACTTGCTATCAGTGTAAAGAACCAGTTTCTTGATGTTTTGACTCTTTGCTTGCTCTATTGCTTTGCAGGCTGCCTAAAGGAAGTGTTTCAATAATCGTAATTCAGAAGATTGTGAACAAAAAAATACATACAGAAGAAATACAACTACAGAATTTAGTGTGAAGACAGACAAAAATTGCAGTAACGTTATCAGATGTCCCACTGTTGGGAAGTCTGTCAGAGACAGGATACAACATGCCTCAGTGGAAGGTGGAAGACAGTAGCCAATTACAGAATAACTAGTCCCTAGAAGAAACTTCTTAATCCTGCCAGTTAATGATTGGCTCAGCCCTTCAATCATGAGGGTTTATATCCTGGCTATTTTCCTCTAATAGAACTGTGGATGTTCTGATTATTCACATAAATGTCTAATGCGGTTTTGAATCTTAAGATCTTGACATCAATGATATTTTATTATTTCAAAGGTTAGTTGTGCATTGTGTTAAAAAGTATTTCCTTGTATCAGTTCTGAATGTCACCTTTCAATTTCATTGGATTATCCTTATCTTTCGAATAGGAGCACCATTTTATCTTCATTAAACCAGATATTGTTCTGTAGAGCTCCATCATGCCTGCTGTTATTCATTTCATATCAAACTGAACAGTCCTAATGTTCTCTTTCATAGAAAAGTCTTGCCATTATTTGTCTCTAAACTCCTTTCTACTTCTGAGCTATCTTCCTTGAGATAGGATGAACAGAACTAAATACAAACATTATGAGGTAGAAACCCCAGAGAAGAAGCCAATGTGAGTTCCAGAAAGCAACTCTACCAACTCCTATGCAGAAATACTGTTAGCATAATCACCAGCTTCCTTCTTGACTTGTATTATTGCTAAAATCCCCACAGCAGAGCCCTACTAAAACTAAACTGAATATCTGAAAATACCTGGGAGCTTTAGCAGCTGATTAAATTGTGTGGAGTCACAGTGCTCAATTCTTTCCCACAAGTATAAAACAATTTTAAAAATGTCACAACTTACATGTATTTCAGCTCTTTGGTTGGTCTGCCGTCCAGAAAGCCTATCACTAGTATTTCTGTTTAAAAGCAACACAAAATACATTAGTGGTTCACACTACTGCATGAGTGTATAGCTACAGATTAGGCAGAATTGAGGCATAACTAAAATTTCCCCTTCAGGGGAAATTAAAGTTTTTAAATAGCAATTATTCTGAAATTTAGGCACACTTGGCCCTGTCCCTACTGCAGGTTGAACCTCCAGGTTGAGAACAGTCATTTTAATATAATTATATGTAAACTTGTGGAAGCACTTAATGGGAGCCTAAATTAAACCTTCCCAAAGATATTACCTTGCATTTGTCCAGGCTGACCCTGGCTATATTTTGTCTACATTTCTAACCTCTACAGGCACCTTTATTTCTGCCCTCAGTGATGGCTGATATTCAATATTCCAATTTAATAAATGAGTTTACTCTTTCTAGCTCATTATTTATATAATCTGGTGATATTATTAAAGAAAGTCTCAGTCAAGTAAGTATTAGTTTAGAGGGGTAGTTGTGTTAGTCTGGATCTGTAAAAGGCGACAAGGAGTCCTGTGGCATCTTACAGATTAACAGACATATTGGAACATAAGCTTTTGTGGGTGAATACCCACTTCTTCAGACGCATGAAGTAACTGGGTTTCGCATTCTGAAGTCGCTGAATTTAAAGGCCATACAATTTAAGTGATGAATTACACAAGACCAATATTAGTACGTTTTTGTACAGCAAGTGATTTAACTATGATCTCAAAATTACTTACAAAGGGTGGTCTGGTCCCCAATAGACTCCTACTCCAGCACGTGCCTTACGACGCCCATTACTTGAGCAGCAGCCATCTGTATAAACAACTACAGAGTCACCTGCAAGAGATAGATACATGCAATCTATTTAAAATGTCACAAAACAATTTAATTGTTCAAAGGCATAAGCCTCTTTCAACTACATAAAATTGTTTTAACAGATTTATATTTCCTCCAATAATGCTCTAGCAACCTCTTCACATAGAAGTTGTATACATCATCTTGCACTGCTGCAGAATCCATGAAATAATTTTAGCCCCAACTTTTTTCACAAGAACTTCAATTTTTGCCAAGCCTCAAGATTGTGTGGAAGAGCTTCATGCCCCCAACTCCAGGTCCCATCTTATTTTTCTAAGATGGCCATCAACCTCAATGAAAAGTTAAAATGCAAGTTTAAATGTGTTCACTCAAGTCTATTTACTCAGGGCTCTGACATGATTCCATATCAGTTAAAACATGATTTCATCCTGTCTACAGTGGCCAGATCAAGCCATGTAATGATGACTAGTGTTATATACTCAAAATATGCTTTATGATAAGATTACTTAAATTTATTATTGCTCTGAAGGCACTCTAAACATTACTATTAGAAAGCCAGAACTGTAATTCTTGCATTCAGATATCCAGTTCTCCCACACACAAAAATAAGTTTCTTTAATGCCCTACCTCGATCACCTATTAGGGAGGGCTAGGGGCTAAATGTCAGCAAAAGGAGATAATCTTCCAGGCATACCATAAAGGTTAGATCTACACTGTTAAACCAAGCAGCAATAGTTGCGGGCTTCTCACAGAAAAGGACATGCCAAAGCTTCTTTACTCTAGAGAATTTCAACCTGAACCAGGTTTTAGCTGTTAGTGAGAGCAGCAACTTTAGGGACTTGTTAAATACTCTGTTTAAAATACTTCATATTCATTAAATATACTTCAAAGAGGCTTACCCATATATGAGAATTTATCTTTGCTCACTGAAGGTGCCGAGTATGTCTCACTGTATTTTACATGTTTTCTGTTAGATTCTTCCTCCGAAGACTGCTCATATGGTCTCTTGCATGCACTGTAACTTGGGCTTGCTGTCTCCAATTCATTCCAGTAGCTATCACTCTTTTGTGTTAAACCAGATATGCCATTAATACCTAACAGAAAAAAACAGTATTACACACAAATATAAAAGTTAAATTATAATTTGCATGCCTAATTGTAGCAGTATTAGAAGTTATTTGTTAAACTACTAGGGAAGACATTCTGGTAGAAGTACCAAGTTAAATTTCACAGCATTCCTTTAATCCCCAACAATTTTTTTTTTTTATTTTTTTTTTAAAGAGAACAGAAATAAATGTACAAGTCATCATTAATGCTATGTTAAATTTCAGCAATCAGGACATGCAGCTGTTAAGGTTCATAAATTAACAGCCACAGTGCACACATGTAGTACTTTCTATATTGTGTATAGCTGAGCATAACTTCATGTTGTAATATTACAATTTCGCTCTTCTGTTTCCTAGATATTTTTTTTTTAAACTGTGGCAGGAGTAAATATATTAAAATAGATTTTTAATTTCCAATTACCAATTTTAGCAGTAGCATAATTAAATTCAATTTTAGAAGAGGAGTTCAATACTCAGACTAAGCCTTAAAGTTGCATAGTAAATAACAATGACTCACATAACTAATCCAAAGCCATCTTTGATTTTTCCTTACCCTGTATGTTTTACTAGATACTGATACATGAGCTCAGCGCAGATTTTCAGAGGCATTCAGCATTGCCTTAACTCTACCACCATTAAAAGTCAGTGCTGGGCTCTTTTGAAAATGCCACCCAGTGACAGAGTACTGGGCAACAGCAGCTGAACTACCACTCTGGTCACTGTATCTCCAATCAGTTGCCTGGAATATAAAACTGACTACTACAGTTGTGACTAATGGATAGATTGGGGATGGGCTGCAGTGAGCTATAAGGCTAATTAACTCATTAGCTCAGAAGGTAGATAAGGCACTGGCAAGAACTGGTAGTGGGAGAAAACCAGTCTCTCAGAATTAGTCCCAAAAGAGATTTCCCACCTTTCCTGTCCCTGACCTAGGGAGTTAAAGATGATATGCTGTTGTAAATAAGATACTGCTGGTGAGGGGAAATACTGTAAATAACCCACACGTGTTTACAACCAATGTCTCCAAGTGCTCTCTGTGTGCAGTGGAAGAAGAGCAGAGGACATGCCTTGTTAAACACTCTATAACAGTAGTGAAAATTTTATGGAAATATTTTAGTTAACTTAATGATAAAAGAAGCTTGTATGACAGTAATTCATCAGTCCTTCTATGCAACAGCAACTGATCTACATTCAGTTATAACAGTGGTCCCCAAACTTTTTGTTACACCCCTCCCTTACCAGTAATGGAATCTATCCATGCCCCAAGAACCGCAGTTGGAAGCCAGGCCAGCACTAGGATTAGGCAGTACTCCTTCCCTGTCCCCCTTGAGGACAAGCCTGGGTCCCCCATTCTCCCCCGAACTTTCCATGACCCCCCCAAGGAGGCATGTCCCACAGTGAGGACCTCTGAGTTATATGACACAAAATATATGCCACACAACATGGTATGGTTTCAGAGATACTGAGCAGGGAGGGAGTCGTGGGGGTGCTGTATCTCAGAAAAATCAGACTATTTTTACCTGCTGTTGCTTTGGAAGTAACACCCATTAGTTTCAGAACAGCCGTCCAAGTGTGGTGAAGGCAAGAAACCTAGCTGGTTTTTAAAATGAAGCTTTAACATGCTGAGACCACTGCTTCTCATGGTGACCTATATAGCCTCATTATTTACTTATACTCCCCATCTACTGGTATCCATCTGTCTCTTGTGTGATACTAAAAGTATGTCCACACTAGGGCAGCTCAGCTATGGCACTGCAGCTGTGTCGCTGTAGTGCTATAGCACAGGTGCTTCCTACACCGAGAGCAGAGTTTTCGCATCCAGGTAGCTAATCCACCTCTCAGAGATGGTACAAAAGGCAATGGAAGAATTCTGCAGCTGACCTAGATCTACACAGAGGGTGAGATTGACCTAAGTATATCACTCCAGGTGTGAAATTTTTCACAGCCAGCAGGGATGTAGCTAGGTCAACCCAAATTTTAACTGTAGACCAGACCTTAGGCTTTGTCTACACTAGCACTTTTGTTGGTTGGGGTGTGGAAAAAAAAACAAACCAACACACCCCTAACAGACACAAATTTCACTGACAAAAGTGCCAGTGCGGAGAGCTCCTGATAATGCTGCTTGTTGGAGGTGGTTTAATTATGCTGGCAAGAGAACTCTATTCTGCTGGCAAAGAGCATTTACACAGGAGACCTTAGAGCAGTACAGCACAGTTGCCAACTTTCACACTGTGAATACGCACTCCGACTGTCACAACAAGTCAAAAATCAAGCTAATCCAGTGTTTCTGAAACTGGGGTCACTGCTTGTGTAGGGAAAGCCCCTGGTGGGCAGGGCCTGTTTATTTACCTGTTCGGTCCGCAGGTCTGGCTGATCCTGGCTGCGGTTCGCTACTCCGAGACAATGGGAACTGCTGGAAACAGCGCATGGGCTGAGGGACATACTGGCTGCCGCTTCTAGCAGCTCCCATTGGCTCGGAGGCCAGTGGGAGCCACAATCGGCAGGACCTGATCAGCTGGACCTGCAGACAGGGCAAGTAAATAAACTGGCCCGCCCACCAGGGGCTTTCCCTACACAAGCAGTGACCCCAGTTTGAGAAACACCGAGCTAATCTCATTTCAAAACAAGGCCAAAACAAGACAATCCCTAAAAATCCAACACTATGTGACTAAATCCCCCTAGCCTACAGTCTGGACTGTGGTGGGCCCACTGTGCACCCCTGACTCTCTCTCTTCCCCATTGTTTGGCAGGAGTCAATTTAAAAAAAATAAAAAATAAAAAGGCAACAAGCTAAAGAACTAGTCAACAAGCAACTCACAGAAAAATTAAGCCAAAAGCAAGCCTAATGTCTGCATTTTCTCCATGGGTTTGGCATGTCTGAAGTACACCTGTACGGTCTGCAGCGGAGACACAGCCTTATAGTGTACGTTGTTTGGGACAGGAGCTGTCACCATCGCAGTACACAGCGTTCTAACAGTAAGTACACACGGAGATACGTGATGGGGTTGCCGGCAGGGCACCACACTCGATACCCCTGGTGGTCCTGCCAAACGTATGTTCCTGTACAGACACTGCCCCACGCAGGGAATGTGGAAGGTGCTTGCTGGGGTACTACCTGCTGAATGGGATGAGGACTGCCGCGACTCGCTGCCCACAAAGGACCAAGCATCTGCCTCGCTGGCAAATTTCTTGAAGCTGGCGGCCGGGTACCTGTTCACCTGCTCTCGGCACTCCTCCCTACAACACAGCAGCGACAGACGGGCCGTCAGCGCGGAGCCGGGCGGCCCCAGAGGTGGAACAAAACCCCGCGGGCTCCTCCTACCCCGGGCCGACGGGGAAGCCTAGGCTCCCTGGCCGCGCCGCCCCAACATAAGGGGTTGAAGAAGCCTGCCCGGGTAGGCCTAGCAGGGAAGGGGGATCCACGCCGGTGCCTGGGTCCTGCCCCGTACCAGGAGCCCCCAGGCGGGATGGGAGTGGGGACCACTCGGGAGCAGTCACCCTCACCAGGTCTGATAGACTCCGATCCTCCTGCCTCTGCGCACCGCGTAGAACATGCTGCTCCCGCTGCTGGGGACAAAGCAAGGGTCAATGAGCGCCGCGAGCAGTCGCCGCAACATGGCGCCACCGCCCGGCTCGCCCCCACCTGCCCCTAGCCTCGAACCCACTGCCGCCCACCAACCTGCCTCCCACACAGACGCTTTCCTCTGAGAAGACAGCAGCCTCGCTCGCCCCGCCTACTGCGCAGGCGCAATGCAGAGGCCTCACATCTAGCTAGCTTAGCCTACCTATTGCGCAGGCGTACTATGCAGCTACCTTCCCGTTCCTTCGGCGAGCGTCTTCTACAGCGTAAGAACCCCGACTGCGCAGGCGCATTGCCCAGCCTTGCCCGGAGTGCCTTCCAGGACTCGCTGGACGAGCAAGGGCTGGCAGACAAGGGCAAGCGGCTCGTTACAGGGCCCGCCCGGGACCAAACTGACAGAACACGCGTTTTTATTAAACCGGTTCAGGTGGAAGCGGGTCGCCCCAAATGCAGGCTGGAGCCGCTACGTCTCTATGCGTCGGACCCTTCCCCCCAAAGCGCAGCCGCGTGGCAGAACCACAAAGTCACACCCAGCTTTCCAAAACAGTGCGTGCTTCGGCTCGCGCCCGCCCTGTGCTAGCCGAGCTCCCCAGCCCCGCCCAGCGTGTGTGTCAGCAGGGCAGGCTCTAGCCATTTCGCCGCCCCAAGCACGGCGGCACGCCGCGCGGAGTGCTCTGCTGCTCCCTGGTCCCGCGGCTCCGGCGGATGCTCCACCGGAGCCGCGGGACCAGCGGACGCCTGCGGGAGGTCCACCGGAGCCGCCTGCCGCCCTCCCGGCTTGGCGCGCTGGGGCCTGGAGGCGGCCCTGTGTGTCAGGCCGCTTCACCTGCCCAGCAATTCAGTCTGTTCACCCCGCTTAACCTCTCTTTCTCCTGCCTTCCCGGCTCGGGCGTGCCGCGGAGGGAGGCCCGCAGAGGGAGCAGAGCTGCTGGGCGTTCCGCTGCTCTTTCGGTTTCGGCGCCCAGACTGGTTGCGTGTTGCTGTGTTGGTGGAGAGTAGGGCACGGGGGAGAGTTTTGCAGCAGCTCGGCTCAGGAGGGGGCAAATCGGGCAGGCGTCGCGACCAATCAGCGCCTCAGAGAGGGCTGCCCCCGGGCGAGCTCGCATTGAACTGGAGCGCTGGGCTGTAGGCGGGAGCGACTTGTGGCGCCGAGTGGCTATGGCGCGGCTTGGCCAGAATCTCTTGGAAAAGTGATTTGCTCGGGGTGCGGCCAACTCTGTGCCTAAGGGGCTTCTATTTGAATAGAGGACGGTCAAGGTTAAATGTTTCTCCATTGTTAGCTTTGCGTGGCCACTCATCATCACCCCTTCGAATTTCATCTCAAAGGGAGGTACAAAGACAGAGGGCAAAGACCATCCTTACAGTCAAAATGGAGTTTGCAGCTTAATAAAGATATATACAGAGAGTTCAAAATCTCAAACAAAATCCATAAATGGTACATAGAGTGATTCCTTAAATTGTCACACGTGGGTTCCACGTTCATTACAAACTGACTCTTGCGTTTTACTTCCCTAGCGGCTGGCTGCTGCCCTTAAAAAACCTCTTTGTACATGGGAGGAAATGCAAATGACCAGACAAAGATGAAAGTAGGTGTTCCTGGCCCCCAGTCTGGAAATCGAGGGGCAGCAATAAGTCTAGTAAAATACAAAAATGTGGATTACTTTGACATCAATTTTGCCTTCAACTGAGAGGGAGTGATTTTAGATTTCACCTGATCCTTAATATGCTTGCCAATCAGTATTACCATTTTCTTACCCAAATTAAGAACTTTATATCCTTGGCAGGTATTGGGTGAAAGGATAATTGATTTGGTCTGACTCCCATGAAAATATAACCATGGCATTTTTCTTACTTCTGACAATTTATTGGTGAAACTCTGCATTATACCCATTCAGAAAAATGGCTGCTTTTGATATTTTCCCCCAAAGCTTATTTACATTTATTTTTATTAAAATATTAACATTCTCAAGATATTTACTGAAATTCTCAGCATTTTTTACTCTTTGGATTTGCAGAATATTGTGTGTGACTGCCCTTGGTTAGCTTTTCCTTTAATTAAAGGCCTGCTATAGCAGAAGGTTTTCACATTCATTATAGGTTTACACATTAATTTTATTTATATTCTCTTTTGGCCAATAGATAATAAAAGAGCCACCAGCAATAAATGAAGGGGAGAGAAAAGACCTGTTAAATTCATCTCATTAATTCTTGGGTTGAACAGACAGGTCCATAAATTCATTTTACATGCAAGGACTGATCAGTAACTCTTCTACTGTCACAACCAACATATTGAGCTCATATTCAAAGACAGAGAAAAATGACTTTGAGGTCCATGGAATGCCATCCACATTCACCTTGTTCCTTTCTGTCAATAACACTGAAGCTGCAGGTAATCAAATAATTACATCACTTTTGCTTCATCTACATGGATTTTTTTCTGAAATATTCTTACCATTGCTGTAGCACTGCAGTAACAGAAACAATGAGAGTACTAATGTAGACTGGCAACTGGCATTTTTACTACTTTGTCGTCTAGCACTGCTGCATAGGAGGTAAAAATGCCAGTGGCTAGTTTACACCAGCTTTTCCATGGTTGTCATACCACTGGTGGATTTGTGGAGATTTTCAGAAGAAGCTCAGTGTAGATGAGGCAATCCAGGGAAGGCATTCCAGGCAACATAATTCACGATTTGCATGAAGTGATGTGACTCACAGAAAAGTATAATAGGAATCATTTAGTCCCCATCTACATCAGAACATATGACAAAGTCAGGGGAGATATGGCTGTGTCAGTCCCAGGATATTAGAGAAAGTGGGTGACGTAATCTTTCACTGGACCAACTTCTGTTGGCAGCAGGTCTCAAACTTCATTGCACCACAACCCCCTTCTGACAACAAAAATTACTACATGACCCGAGTGGGGGGGACCGAAACCTGAGCCAGAATGCCACCTTCAGCCCCAATTTGGGGGGCTCAGGTTTTGGCTTTAGCCCCAGGCCCCAGCAAGTCTAATGCCAGCACCTGGAGACCCCACAGTTTGAGAACCGCTGGGTAAGAAAGAGAAGCTTTTGAGCCACTCTACCTTGAATGATCCCTTAGAACAGGGGTTCTCAAACTTTTTCTTTCTTAGCCCCCCTCACCCCCCCAACATGCTAGAAAACACTCCAGACCCTGTGGCAGGGGGCTCCGGGCTCCAGCCACTGGGCGGGGAGGAGACCAGTGGTGCTGCAACACTTTTACTAATGGGTGTGCTGAAAGCTAACCCTTTACCCCTGTTCATGCCCTCTCCCACCCAGAGCTGCTGCTGGGAGCAGGGCTGTGTCTATGGGAGCGGGGACCCGGACAGGGGTAAGAGGGTCAAGGCTGGGAGTGGGCATGGGGCCAGGAGCTGGTACCCCGCGTGTGGGGCCAGGAGCAGAGCCCTGGGCACAGGGCTGAGAGTGGAGCAGCAGCCAGGACCCCGCATGCGAGGCTGGGAGTTGAGCCCCAGACGTGGGGCTGGGACTACATGCGCAGGGCTGGGAGCAGAGCCCTGGGCACGGGGCTGGGACTGCACGGGGTCCGGGAGCGGAGCCCTGGGCTTGGAGGTGGCAGCTAGGACCCCACTTTGGGGGCCAGAAACAGAGCTCCAGGAGTGGGACTGGGACCCCGCATGCGGAGCCGGGAGCAAAGCCCCACATAAAACCTGGGAGTGCTGCACCACCTCCACACCTCTAGTTCTCATGTTTATGGAGGGAGCTGCGGGGCTGGGGCTTTACCCCGTGGTCGTCAGACATGGGGGTGCCCTCCATAGGTGTAGTTTGACTTCTATTTTGGGAGGCGTGCTCTGCACAGTGCGGCCAGGCAGGGATTGCTGCCTCCACTCCCTGACTCACCTCATCCAGCCTGTCTGGGTTGGGGGCAGGGAGCACAGCCACAAATTATAACTGAAAGGGAGGAGTTCAGCTCAAAAAGTTAAAAATCACTTAGAATGCAGGCAGGGGATAGCTGGGGGCTGTGAGCAGGGTGGGGGGGGTAGCTCGGTGCAGGGAGAAGGGTAGCTAGAGGCTATGTGCATGTAGCTCAGGATGCAGGGAGGAGGTAGCTAGGGACTGTGTGCAGTTGTGTGGGGGTAGCTCAGGGCACAAGGAGAGGAGTTGCTAGGGGCTGTGTGCAGGCAGGGAGGATAGCTCAGGGTGCAGAGAGAGGGGTAGCTAAAGGCTGTGTGCAGGTAGCTAAGGGTGCAGGGAGGGAGTAGCTAGGGCAGTGGTTCTCAACCAGGGTCTGGGGCCCCCTGAGGGCTCCCTAGCAGGTTTCAGGGGGGGCGCCAAGCAGGGCCAGCATTAGACTCGCTGGGACCCAGAGCAGAAAGCCAAAGCCACACCATGACCATACGAGGCTGGCTGAAGCCCTGAGCCCTGTCACCTGGGGCTGAAGTTGAAGCCTGAGTAACATAGTTTTGTGGGGGCCTCTGTGTCATGGGTCCCCAGGCAATTGCTATGCTTGGTACCCCTTAATGCTTGCCCTGTCTTTTATATACAGAAAACCAGTTGTGCCACAGGTGGGCCATGGAGTTCTTATAACATGTTGTGGGGGCCTCAGAAGGAAAAAGGTTGAGAACCTCTGAGCTACAGGGTGTGTGCAGGCAGGAGGGTAATACAGGGTGCAGGGAGTGGGGAGTAGCTAGGGGTTGCGATGCAAGGAGAGGGAGGGTATCTAGTAGCGTGACCAGATGTCCCGATTTTATAGGGACAGTCCTGATTTTTGAGTCTTTTTCTTACATAGTCTCCTATTACCCCCCACCCCATCCCAATTTTTCACATTTGCTGTCTGGTCACCCTAGTAGCTAGGGGCTGTGCGTGGGTAGCTCAAGATGCAGGGAGAGGTGTAGCTAAGGGCTGTGTGCAGATAGCTCAGGATACAGGGAGGGGACAGCTAGGGGCTGTGTGCCAGGGGAGCCCCCTCCTGTAGTCACTGCTCCCCAAGGGCACTGCTGGCCCTGGAGCCGAGTCTCCCCACCAGGCAGCTCTTATTAGCTGCACAAGCAGTCAAAGGGGCCTGGGAGCTGAGGAGCTGCTGCAACCCTGGAGCCCCGAGCACCAACAGTGGACAGGGAAGGTGGCTGACCACTCCATGGACCAGTGAGAGCAACAGCTGCCCCGAAATGCCTGGCTCTGGCACTGGTCTCTGACCTGGCTGGGAGACGGGGCCCTGGGGAGTGGGGGAGAGGAGGCAATGGGGAGGTGTGGAGCTGCCTCTAGGACTGCCCGCTCTGATTAGGGCACTGCAGTTTTGGGGGCAATGCCCCCATGTCCTCCTCCAACTCTGCCCATGGGCTCAGGGATTCTGCCTCACAGGGCACCAGGGCTCGCAGACCCCCTGAAACTGGGTTGCAGCTCCCCAGGGAGCTGCAGACCCATGGTTAAGAACTACTGCCTTAGAATATGTGCTAACTACTTATGCTAAACAGAGGTGGATTAGGGGTTTGTGGAGCCCTGGGCCAGAGCAAATGGGGGCCTCTCCCCCCCTTCTGCCTGTAGTTCCCTCACTGTCCCCCCTCTCGACACTCCTGCCAGGGAAATGAGGTCAGGGCACCGGGGGCTTGCTGTGCTCCCCTCGGTGTTCCTGCCGGGAAGCAGGGTTGAGGACAGGAGCGCTGGGTGGCGAGGGTTGGGGCATTCATTTTTCTAGGGACTCCCAATTGGTCGTGGCTCCTGGGCACGGTTGGCTCAGTGGCTAATCTGCCACTGATGCTAAACAATCTGTTCCACCTTACATTGAGCTGTGGTGCTTGGAGTATTTTTCCAGAACCTGAAGAAGAGTTCAAAAACTTGTCTCAGAAGTTTCTTTCTCTCATCAACAGAAGTTGGTTCAATAAAAGATATTACCTCACCTACCTTGTCTCTCTAAAGTCAAAGGAGCTAAATACCAGAGTTCTTCCCTCCCCTGCACAGTTACAGCACAGTTTTAACTTGTAATATAGGTGAGAGACCTTAACTATGTTCCCTAAGTAGGCTAAAGTTTGAAAACTTATAAGTGAGGCCCCTGATACAGCTACAAAGCAGTCTTAATCTAGTGGTGATCCACTGTTTTTGCAGAAATGTTGTAAGAGGCTCTCCAGAATAAGGTATTTAATAAAGTATGGAAAACAGTGCTTCCAGCATTTTTTCTTACCACTATTTTGTCTAACTCTGGTCTTCATATTAGGATGGCAGCCAGTCTACTCTTATGCCTTCCATAGTTGATACAACAATGTTAATGCAACTGAGAAATCCTTTCCCAAAATTGTCAGTGCTTGACACGTTATATTAGGATGAATTGAGGCATGGGAGGTAGAGGTTACACCTTTTCTACTCCTATAATTTGTATGGGGACAGTTGTCTACAAAGCACAAATATTAGTTTACATTGTTTTACAGTAGAAAAGGTCAAATATTACACAAGGCTCTAAAACAGAGAGATCTGCAATTTTTTTCACTCAAATCATCTTCTACTAGTCCTAGGCATAACCCCGTCCAGCTGTGAAGGCCCTAATATATCATAAGACTTTCAAATACATGTCAAAGATCCCAAATGTGGGACACAGGGAAAACAAAAACTAGAGAATAAATCAGAGCTTTTCAGGGCACTTTCCTGCTTTCTACTTCTATCACAAGTGTGTAACTGGAAAAGTTCTTCAGACACTGAAACAACTATATCAGTCAAATAAGACACATACATAGGGACTGGGGACTAGAATCCCCTAAAACAGAGCTCCAGAAACACAGGCTGCTATTATTTGATCCAAAAGATCATTTCTTTATCTGGTGGTAGTAGTAGCAGATTATTTATCCTCTCTGTTGGCCAATCAGTAGATTGCAACATTACATGCTCTCTCAGGCCTGGTCTACACTACGCGTTTATACCGAATTTAGCAGCGTTAAACCGATTTAACCCTGCACCCGTCCACACAACGAAGCCCTTTATATCGATATAAAGGGCTCTTAAAACCGATTTCTGTACTCCTCCCCAACAAGGGGAGTAGTGCTGAAATTGTATTGCCATGTCAGATTAGGGTTAGTGTGGCTGCAATTCGATGGTATTGGCCTCCGGGGCGACACCCACAGTGCACCATTGTGACCACTCTGGCCGGTAGACAGAAAAGCCCCACGAACTTTTGAATTTCATTTCCTGTTTGGCCAGCGTGGAGAGCTCACCAGCACAGGTGACCACGCAGAGCTCATCAGCACAGGTGACACATGCAGTCTCCTGAGAATCGAAAAGAGCTCCAGCATGGACCGCACGGGAGTACTGGATCTGACCGCACGGGAGGTACTGGGAGAAGGATTCCTGCTAACAGAACTCCATTCAAAAGACGAAATAAAACATTTGAAAAAATTTCCAGGCCATAATGAGAGAGGCCACACCAGGGACTCGTACAGTGCCATGTGAAAGTTAGGAGCTCAGACAAGCCTACCAGAAAACCAAAGAAGCAAACGGAAGTGCTGGGGCAGGGCCACAAACAAGCGCTTCCTTGCTGAGCCTGCATGCAATTCTAGGGGGGTCCGCCACCACTACTCCACCCCTGTCGTGGATTTGAGTGTGGTGGTGTAATCTCAGCACATGCCTGAGGATTCTGCGGGAAGATGAGGAGGAGGAAGAGAGGACGAGCTTGCAGAGAGCACACAGCACTCCGTTCTCCCCAACAGCCAGGAGCTTTTCTCACCCTGATGGAATTACCCTCCCAGCCCTCCCAAGCCACTATCCAGACATGAAGCACATGGAGAGGACCTCTGGTAAGTGTACCTTTGTAAATATAAAATTTGTTTAAAAGCAAGCGTTTTTTAAATGATTAATTTCCCTGAGGACTTGGGATGCATTTGTGCCAGTAAAGTTACTGGAAAAGTCTGTTAACATATCTGGGGACTGAGCGGAAATCCTCCAGGGACATCTCCATGAAGCTCTCCTGGAGGACTCCAAAAGCCTTTGCAGAAGGTTTCTGGCAGGGCAGCCTTATTCCATCCCCATGTAGGACATGTGACCACGCCATGCATGTGCAAGTATCTGGTATCATTGCATGACAAAGCTGAGTGCATATGGTCCCGGTGTTTGCTGGCATTCAAGCAAACATCATTCTTTTTCTCGCTGTTTATCCTCAGAGAGAGTGATATTGTTCATGGAAACCTAGTTGAAATTCAGAATTTAATTAAGGGACAGTGATGGTGGGCTGTTTGCCTGTGGCTTAAAGAAATCCTTCCCTGCATTTAGCAAGAAGGGGGAGGAGTGGGGGTTAGTGGCACTGAGCTTTTTTGCGTTTGGCTAGCTGGATGTTCCTCTACACCACGGGGCTGTACCCAGCAACGGCTGGGGGGGAGGGTGGCTAGCAGTGATCTTCCATGATACCACCATGTGGTGGGGGAGGGTACATCTCCCAGAGAATTGGATGCGGGGGGTTCTGGTGCTGCATGTTAATAGGAAAGAAGCCAGCACTCAACGGGCTTGCTTGCTATTTGGGAAGGAGGGCGCTGATGTATGAAGCTGCAGAAACCGAAAGACAATGGCTTACCATGGCTGCATGCAAGCCGAATTCTGCTGCCTGGACCTGCGTCTGTGATCTCTAACACCAAGCCGCAAGACTCATATTAAGATGCAAAATGCGACCTTGTAGTGAAATCAACGTGCGTGTAAGGTGAATGTGTTGTTCACCGTGCAAGAGTATACCATTGTTCTGTAAAATGTATCTTTTTAAATACTTCTCTCATTTTTTCCCCTCCTGCAGCTGCAAATTTTCAAGTCTCCCTCCTCCATCCCGAAGGCTATCTCAGAATAACGCATGGAAAAAAGATGCGAGATGAAATGTTTTCGGAAATCTGGAAGTGACCCCAGTGAAAGAGCTCATCTGAATGAAGGAAGGACATGGTATCAAAGTACAGGAAAGATGCCGAGTGACCGTCGGGAGGAACAGGAGGACCAATGTGAGGACAGGAGGGACGAATAGGAGAGGGAGACACTCGAGATGAGAGGTTGGTGGCAGGGAAGATCTGAGGTTGTTGGGATGCAACTTTGGGGCTGCTGCCATGATCAAACGGACATACCTCTCTTGTGGCCACCATGGGTCGTCGAAGGGGAATGATCTGTAGCAGCTGCCTGTGTTCAGTAGGCGTTGCCATCCCGGACAGCCCCAGATTGTCGGAGAAAAACTCAGTTTTCGCTTTTTTTTGGGTGCAGCAAAATCAAATACTTTATTATTTCTCCAGCAATTGCAATAGAGGAGAGAGTGCCCTAGGACACAGGGTCGCCCCAGTCCGGACAGGTCTCTCAACAGGTAAACAATTACAGAAGCATTTATAACTTTGTTACAGACAATAAAAGCAATAATACAGACAATATAAGCAACAGCTGCATTCTGTTTATACATAGGCTATCCTGCTATCTTATTTTTCTACTTCTAGAAGACGCCAGTCTACATATTTGGTTATTATGCAAGGTTTGACAACTTTTCACAACAGTTCTTTCCACTCGCTCACACCCATCCTCACTTCTACAAGTCTCGCGTCATTAGGGTTACAGCTGGCCTAAGTCTTGTTACTGCTAGCCTGACTCTTGCTAACAGACTGACATGCATTAAGATCCCCTGCAAATCCTTGTCAATTCTTTCCCTTCTTCACAACTGGCATTTCAGGACAGGGGATAGCAAGTCACAAAGTTCCATGAAAGTGCCCTTACACATGCGAAAGTTTCGCAGCAACTGGAATCATCCACCACCTGCAACACTATGCATTCCTACCAGTCTGTGCTTGTTTCCCGGCCCAAAATCGGTGTTCAATGGCTAGAACCTCCCCCATTACCAGCATGATCTCCAAAGCACAGGAGCCCGCGGTTTAGAGAATTCTGTGTCCATCTCCTCATCACTCTCGTCGCCGCGCTGCCGTAGCTGGCTCCTCCTCGACTGTTTTGCAGGTCCTAGTTCAGCATTGACTGCATGAGAATGCGCGAGGTGTTTACTAATGTCCATGATTGCTGTCTTGAGCTGAGCAGGGTCCTGCTTGCTTGCTATGGTGTCTGCACAGTTCACCCAGGGAAAAAGGCGCGAAACGGTTGTCTGCTACTTACACGGAGGGAGGGGTGAGGTTGTACCCAGAACCACCTGCAACAATGTTTTTTGCCCCATCAGGCACTGGAATCTCAACCCAGAATTCCAATGGGCAGGGGAGAGTGTGGGAACTATGGGATAGCTATGGGATAGCTACCCACAATGCAATGCTCCGGAAATTGACACTAGCCTTGGTACATGGACGCACACCGCCGAATTAATGTGCTTAGTGTGGCCGTGTGCACTCCACTTTATACAATCTGTTTTAAAACACCGGTTTCTGTAAAATTGGAATAATCCCATAGTGTAGACATACCCTAATTCACACAAAGGCATGATCTCTACTGACTTCAGTGCGGCTCCAGATGTCTACAGCACTCCGCTGCACAAATTTCATTTTCGGATCAAGGCCAAAGCCTTTCCTTGGTTAGATAAAGCTTGAGCTTCTGTGATTCCACAAGAGTTCAGCGATTGGGCACCAGTCTATAATTAATCCATATGCTGCATAAAACAGACACAATTACTATATATAGCACACATGTCCCCTGCAGCGTAAGGAGTAAACCTCTGATGCTTAAGCCCCTTATGCTCAGGTTTCTATTATTTGAACTAAAAGAGAACTTTTTTTATGTAGTAGCAGTAGCTGATAATGTATTTACTCAGTTGGCCATTCAGCTGGTCAGAAAAGTTTTAATCTAAATTTTATTTTAATATAAAACAGGGAAAATTTAAACTAAAATGTGCATACAGGCACACAAAAATTTCTGTTTCTCTAGAAGCTGCTGTACTAACAGGTATAATATTTCTCTAATTCATACCCACAAGGACCTGACTCTGCAAAGATTTAAGCACATGCTTAACTTTACACAGTACTTCCAGTGAAGTTAATGAGAATAGTCACAGGGCTAAAGTCAAGACAAGCACATGTGTAAGTCTTTGCAAGATCAGGGCCAAAGTCAGTGGTAATGCGAGAAAACCAGCACATTAAAGAGTTAAGTTTCCTGTGGGGGCACTGTGACTGCAGAACTCTCTGCTATAAATTCAGCCATGTTTTACCACCCCTTTCATTCAAACTCTCTTTAAACTGTGCTGCTGGGTTTAGTTGGGCCTTGATTTTAAACTAGGTAAGTTTCCAAAATATTTTTTAAAATCTTTTCCTTTCTTAAGCTCAAACATATAGGTTATCCCTTCAGTTCTATCTGTTTAATTTTAATTACATTTTATTTATGTTTTTCTTTTACTTGAGGTCTGAAAAAAGAATAAGGTTTTCATATAGCTGAGGGAATGATGCAAACAAAAAGGAGAAATGAGTAGAAAAAAATAGTGAGTGGCTAGTTTTGAGGTTCTGTCTTTTAGGGGGCTTCCCTCTTCCTGTAATACAGCTCCATACTTAAATTGATTGTAAATTTGGTTTAGCTAAAATTATTACTGATAACATTTGGTTGGCCATAGTTGATGAATGGGAGGCAGGGAGGATAATCTGTGTTAGATAATGCATTAGCTTGAAGCATGTTTAAACTAAACTTAAAATTTTATTCCCTAGGATGGGTAAAAATATCCCCTTACCAAAGTCTTCAAGAAACTAAATGTATCTTATTTTAAGTCATTTAGGAATTAAATAGTCTCTTACCACCTCAGGACTGTCACTTGGTGTCTTGCAGAGTAACTATGCAGGTATACATTTAGTTACTACGATGGCAAGGGTTATATCATTACTAAAATAGTCAAAAACTGAGGAAAAGTAGCCATCATACTTACCTGCTCCTGGGGACACCCTTCTCAGAGATCTTCCAAAAGAAAAGGCTTACTGGTTTTGAATTTTCAATTTGACAACTAATACACCTATGTAGCCCCATGGGTGCAATTGCTACCACCATAACACTTAGTCTTTTCCTTAAAAAAATTATGTATCTACCTTCATATTGGTGGGTTCTGATTCTTGCTTGGAAAATTGTACCACTACATGATCATGGAGAGCTATTCTAGGATCTCTTAATACCAAAGAGATGTTAGTTTGCTTAGTGGAATAATCATAGGACTGGGGAACTAGAAATAGCGGAGTTATACTCAAGTTTGTATAACTGACTTATTGTGACTTTGAGAAGTCCCTTGACTTCCTTGTTCCTTCTCTGCTTTCCTCTTGTAAGATGTGGTAGTCCTCACAACAGAAATGGGATATTTGAATAAGGTCTCGAGTCACAAAAGGACTTAGGTGCCTAACTGCCACTTCAGGCACTTAAGTCCTAGAACCAGGCCCCACTGGGCTTCACAAAGCCCCGACTCAGCTACAATCAAACCCTGTAGGTGCCTAAACTTGTTCAGCACCTGAACTTTTGCAGTACAAGTTCCCTAGGTGCCTGTGTTTCTTCTTCTGGGTATGCGCACTGCAGCACCACAACAGGGACCTAAATGTCTAAGCCTCAGAGTGCTACATGAACTGTGGGAAGATAGGCAGTCCTCCACCTAACTCACAGCTGGGCCCCCTCACTTATAGATGAATGTACACAGAATGGGGAGACCTTTCCTCTTAACTTTCAGATCAATGGCTAGTATACTTGGCTGGGATGTAGAAGACCCCTGGTTCAAGTCCCATAGAGAGGGAGAGGGTTTGAACAGGGGACCTGTAACCCAGGGACTTCTTGGTGTCAACTGGCAGAAGACACAGGGGTGTGTAAGGGTTACAGGGATCATCTATATCAGAGTGGCCAGCCTGAGAAGGAGCCAGAATTTACCAATCTACATTTCCAAAGAGCCACAGTAATACGTCAGCAGCCCCCCATCAGTGCCTCCCCGCCTGCTCCCAGTGCCTCCCACTCACTGGCAGCCCCACTGATCAGCATCCCTCCTGATCAGCTGTTTTGTGGTGTGCAGGAGGCTGGGAAGGGGGGAGTGAGACATGGCAGGCTCAAGAGAGGGGCCAGGAAGGGCAGAGTGGAGACAGGGCCTGTGGCAGAGCCAAGGGTTGAGCAGTGAGCACCCCTCAGCACATTGGAAAGTTGGCACCTGAAGCTCCAGCCCCGAAGTCAGTGCCTATACGAGGAGCTGCATATTAATTTCTGAAGAGCTGTGTGTGGCTCCAGAGCCACAGGTTGGCCAACCCATATCATAATAGTTAGCCAAGAACTTCATGTAAGTTGTCAACTGAAAGCCTATATCTTACTGATCATCATAATACTTGCAAAATATATGGATGGATAATATTAAGGAGTTATGTGAAATGTTATTAAGGTCTGTTGAGGGCTGGTCACAAAAGATGAGAAACAGCCTTCTTCAGACAAGAGATGTTTATATTTGTCTGGCTACATGGAAATTGAATATTGTTGGTTCACAATAGACACCCATTACAGTCTGACCTAATGCTAATGAAGATATTGTAAGAACTTCCAGAAAGGGAATTTACAGAAGGATTAAACCAGGAGAAAGAGCCCTCTTTACAAGATAAGATGATGGATTTTTGGACTGTAACTGTAGGTACAGAGCTACACTCTGCATCCTTTACTGAGGGGACAGGCTGAGAGAATGTCTTTGTTCATGACTATAAAAAGATCACAGCCTACCAGGCTGAAAAGCACTGGTGAGAAATACTAAGTTCTAGAATGCATATTATAATTTTATATGTAGTTAGTTTCCAATACTTCCATCAACATGGGCTTCTTGAATCTATTGTTAGGGGCTTATTCCTTCACCTCTCTTCCCTGGTCCTTCTCACATGAACAGAGAGCAACAATACCAGAAGTCCAAAGGCGCAAACAATTCAATGTTTATTGGGGTGAACTTCCAGCAAGCATGATTCTAGTTTCTTCCTTAGTGTCCCCTTCCCAGCTCTGACACCACAGAGCCTTGCCTGTGTCCCTGTTCCCCATTTCCCCTTTAGCAAGACAAGATTTTAATTCCCCCATCCCCAGTCCTGTTTCCCATTTCTCCCCCTCCCCCGTTACTCTCTGATTGACTGCATACATATAGTAAAACATGAGTTCTGCTTAGCTATACCTTAACCAATCATTTTACTGAAATTTAACTAACCAATCCTAACATAATTGTACCTGGTTATTTAACCAATTATATTCCACCACACCTCATTGCTTTACACCCAGCAAAATTAATTATACAGCAGACAAACAATTACAGAACCAGACAGAAACCACATAAACATACAAAACAATACAGAAGTAAGGATTTCACAACTAACATCTATACAGACATAAGGGTTTTCCAGCTGTGTCTATTGATGAGTGAGTTCTTGCAGACAGGATGCTATCAACGCTATCAAACTAAGTTTCCTTTTACATCTTCTAGGCTCTACCCTTTCTCTAGAGGTGATAGGAATATTAGGACAGGATTGTATTCCTAATAGCCCAATAGCACCTTATTTCAATGTGACTAGTTTGGAATGTGAGGATGTGACAATACACTTGCCAGCTTATGGCTGCCTTTGCTGCTTAGCCGAAGAACCAGGCTTTCAGACTGTCACAGCAAAAGAAGGTCATTATACAGACAGTGATTTTTGATTCTTTCTTTTATACCTCTATAACTAGCTAAGTGATAAGAATACACCTAAATTCTTCAAGTATAGGCCTTTGCAGACAAGTCTGAATATCTATATCCTAACATCTATTAGATATGTTTAATAAATACAAGAATCCAGGGCAGCCTGTCATCCCCCTGGCAGAGGGGCAGGCATACCAGCACCTTGGCATGCTGATGGGTTTCTGTGTCTGGCAGACACCCGATGACACCATCCAGGAGATCTTGCAGGATGCTGCCAAGATTGACACCTCTCTGCTGGCACTGTGGTAGAAGATAAATACCCCGAACACCTTCCTAGTCCCCTGCATCTCATTTGTCCTAAGGGGATCTGTGATGGCGAAGGTGCCCCTCAACAAGGCAGATAAGATTGTCTGGCAGCTGGTGAAGTGGCTGTTCCTTCCCCAGAGAGTCAGCAATGAGCTGGTCTACATAACCCACAGGCATGGCGGCGCCAACATCCCCTGCATGGGCAACCTGTGTGATGTTGCTGTGATCACCCACGCCTTCCATCTGCTGACATGTCCTGACGCCACGGTAAGGAACACTGCGGCAAACGCCCTCTGTGATGTGAAAAAGAAGTGGATCAGCAGAGCCCCCTCCAACCAAGACCGCCACCTTCCTGTGCGGCTCCCTGGATGGCGAATTTGGACAGGATAGGTGTGACATTGCTTCACTGTGGTCCCATGCTCGCAACGCCATGCGTCACTTGGAAGCGCATCAGCTGCTGCTGGGAGTGGTGCAAGGAGCGCCAGGAGCTGGGAGTCCTGGTGCCGCAGATCAGGTTCAACAACAACACCATTGTCACCCTGCGCGCCGGGGCACGCTGGAGAAGTTCCTGAAGGCCACCATCCACTCACTGTACGTGGAAACCCTGAAGCATAAACCGGACCAGCATAAAGCCTACAAGTTGACTAGCAAGGGGGACACCAGCAACCACTTCCTCGCCAGGAGCAGCTTCACCCATTTCGCGTTCATCCACTGTGCCCTGCTCAACTGCATCTCACTCAGTGACACCGTCCTCCCTGGGAATCGAGACAAGCATTGCAGGAAGTGCAGCTACTCCAATGAGACCCTGCCCCACATCCTGTGCAGCGGCAAGACCCACTCCAGAGCCTGGCAGCTGTGCCACAACACCATCCAGAAGCACCGTGCCTTGGGGAGGTCACTGTGAACTGCGTCATCCCTGATACCGACAGCCAGCTGCGACCTGATGTCCTCATCGTTGATGAGGCCCAGAAAAAGATCATCCTCGTCGATGTCATGGTCTCCTTTGAAAACAGGACCCTGGCCTTTTGTGAAGCCCAAGCTTATAAAATGGAAAAGTATGCTTCCTGACTGACACCCTGATGCCTACGAGGTGCATATGGTTGCCCTTATCGTCGGAGCCCTGGCTGCCAGGGCCACCCAGAGGATTCAGGGGGCCTGGGGCAAAGCAGGGGAGCTGCGACGCTTGTACTCACCTGGCAGTGGTCCGGGTCTCTGGCGACATTTTGGCGGCGGGGGGCCCTTCAGTCGCTCTGCACCTTCGGCATCACTGAAGGGCCCCCTGCTGCTGAAGACCCAGACCGCTGCTGGGCCAGGGCTCGCGGGGCCCCTGCGGGGTCTGGGGCAAATTGCCCTACTTGCCCTTGCCGCTGGGTGCCTGGGACCCCTGCAACAAGTGTGTGCTGCAGACCTGCGGGATTGGTTGACACTATCCACGGCTCATGCAGCGCCTCATGGTCTGACACCATCCAATGGTCCAGGGACATCTACACTGAACACATCACCAACAGCACCAGGAGGCGTGAGCCGGAGCAACATTATGCATCGACTACAAGAAAGAGACTGAGAAACTTTTTCCGTTGGACCATGTGAACTGAAACCATAAACCTCAACTGAACATTAAATCTCAGCAAATGAGGGTCAATGCGTCCTCATCATCATACGGACTCATTATACTCCACACCTGAACATAGTCATATGAACAACATACCCTTATATCTCAATGTCTGTACTTGACCCGTTAACCTTTTACTCCCAATTGGGGATATTGCAGATTATGTATTCCTTGTGCCATCCGATTTTAAACTGAACTTTGCACCCACTTGATAATCTGTACTTTATTCCCATTCACTTTTTTGTCTAAACATCATCTTAATAAAAATTTTAATTCCTTGGGGGGGTAGTGGATCCGTGAATTCTGTGAGTGTCTAGTGGAACTGGTTTTGGATAGCTTAGATGGATGCTCAGAGTGCATTTTTATAATGTGGGGGTGCTGAGAGCTATTGAACCAAACTGTAAACCCGGTATATGATGGAAGCCAGGGAGTGTGACATCATCCCCCACACCTCTAGTTTTAGCATTTATGGCTCAGAGTTTATTGTGCACGTATTTTTAATCTGTGAAGAGAGCTAGGGCTGGCTTCTAGAGGCTTGGAAGGCAGTGGCTTGTGTTGTCAGAGGCTAGTGGTGTTGGGGAACTGACACACAGCAGGCACAGACAAGGCTGAGAGTGGGTTGTAGGGAACTGCCACACAACCATGGGTACTATCACACTTTCCCACCAGGGGCGGCTCTAGGCATTTTGCCGCCCCAAGCACGGCAGGCAGGCGTGCCTGCGGGAGGTCCGCCAAAGCCGCGGGACCAGCGGACTCTCCACAGGCATGCCGCTGAAGGCTGCCTGCCACCCTTGCGGTGACTGGTAGAGCGCCCCCAGCAGCTTGCCGCCCCAAGCATGCGCTTGGCGTGCTGGTGCCTGGAGCCGCCCGTTTCCCACCCCTCAGTGCTCTAACCACTGAGCTATACATTATTTCATTGGGGTGGGTCCTTTAGTCTCTTCCCCCCCCGCCCCCCCGAAGTTGTTCCACTGTGGATTAAATCAAGTCATTGAATGAAAGACTGACTCTGTAGCTTCATGGTTAGAGCACTTATCTGGGAAGTGGGAGACCCAGAATTCAGTTTTCCTGCTCCAATAACTTTTTATATACGATTTATTCACAGTGGAACAGCTGTAACAGAGAACCCTGTAGACTAGGAGCATGAAACAGGCTTGAATTAACATAAAATTATAGAAGAAACTTAAATCTGCTGAAGGGCCAGAAAAGTAACATGGCACAAGAGCGGCAGGGCCGTGGCAGCCCCACTTGCATACAGAAAAGAGGAGCCTTCTACCCGTCTTCCGCACCCCTTAACTTGGTAACAATAAGAAGTGCTACTCTGAACTGCCCGCACGCGCCCTGCGCCAACATCGTTCCATGGCAAGTCGACTGCGCATGCGGCAACCTCTGTTCCATAGCTTCATCCTGGAGCCACGGTCTCCTCGGCCGGCTATGACAACACTAGTCAGCGCCCACGCCCATAGCTGAATTCCCCTGTTCGGCTTCACGCTGGCGGAAGTGGCTCGGGACGCTATAGGTCGGACTGCCCCTCTTCCGGGTTTGGCTTCAGGTCTGTGTGGGTGGGGCGAGTCCTTCCCGGACAGGGACCTGAGCGGTTCTCGCGAGAGCTCTCCCTCTTCCTAGGCCGGTGCTGAAAGAGGTAGGAGCTTGAGGCAGCCGCCGCGGCGTCGCGTTTTGCCCGCTGTTTCCGTAATACCGCGCCGAGCGGGCACCAGGCCCTCCGGCCGGAGGAGTCGGTTGGGGATGCGTCCGATTAGCGGCCTCCCGCGGCCCGATGGCCGCCCGGGGCACCCGGCTCCGCGGAGCCTGTCTCCTCCGGGCAGAGCTGGGGCCTCCGTCCGGGCTCGGAGGGGGCGGGCGGCTGTGGGGCTTCTGAGCCGGGGCTCCTGGCCAGGCCCGGGATCTGTGCGGCTCCTCCATACAGAGGCCGCCTCAGTGAATGATGGGCTCAGCGTGTGGGCTCCTGCCGGGCTCGGGCAGCGGGGGAAGGAGTAGCCCCCGACCCGTCCCCCTCGAAGAGGCAGTGGCCTGCAGCGCAGCGTGGCCAGGACGCTGCTAGCCCTGGTGCGGACCTGAGGAGAGGCTGTTTCTGTCAGGAGCCTGTTCCCAGAGAAATCTGACCTGTGACTCCACTGCTCGCTTTCCCCATGTGACCGCTTTGAACTGTGCGCGGCTTGTGAAGCGTCTCATCTCTTCTCTCAGGTCTGACACACGGATGAAGGGACTAAAATCTCTGCCGTGTCCAACTAACAGAAAGCCCTTGGCTCTGCGTTGTGGCTAGTAGTCATGTGTCTGCTGACAACTGAGATGTTTCTGTTCTTTGGGTTGTAGAAAGGCCATGTTCAGTTCTAGCGCGAAGATTGTGAAGCCCAATGGTGAGAAACCAGATGAATTCGAGTCTGGTATTTCCCAGGTATGTCCTTACGTCCACTGTCACCTAATAACTTGAACTAAAAAAACTAATGGAAGTACAGATAGTGTCATAGCGTCTTTCAAAACTGGCCTTTTGATTCAAAGCTGAAATTAAACTTCCCGAATAAGTCTGTTTCCTTAGGAATTGCAGATTTTTTGCTTCATATTCTGCTTCTGATGGCAACAGATGCCTTATGCTTCAGAGGGAAATATAAGAACTAACCAGTCATGCACTGAATGATGTATCCATTTTGGGTGGTAAGGGTTAGGGTGTTTTGTTCCTGATCGCATGGATCTGTTTTTGCCTGGAAAAAATATATAGGGATTGTTTTATAACAGATGATTGCTTAGTGTTTAGCAAATTAGTGCATGTATACATGTGTCAGAAAGTAAAGTGATGTAAGAGAAAAGGCAACTTAAAATTGTCAGTACTCAGAATGTGTTCTCGTGAATTCTTCTCTGTAGGCTCTCCTGGAGTTGGAGATGAACTCTGACTTAAAAGCTCAGCTGAGAGAGTTGAACATCACAGCAGCTAAGGTAGGTTTAAAAAAACTTGCACGCCATTCAAAAAGGTGACTGACTTTGTTGTCAACTGACAATTCAATATGTTGGTGTATGCCGTGTGACAAGTGGTCAAAAAGTTTGAACTAAAGATTAATGGAAGATTTCATGGGATAGTCTTGCTGAATACTGTTGTGACTTAATGGGAGGAGGCAGACTTCAAGCTTTGTAACCCTGTTTATTGGAGCTGACTGCTGTAGCTTTTTATTTTTTTGTTTAAAATACAGTTCTAGTCTGAAAAGTTACTGTAAAATGTCATTAGAGCTTCCACAATTCTGACTCCAGATAAACTGATCCAAATTTAATAAGTATAAAATCTATTTCTAACTTCCCAGACTGTTTGCAGGACTAGATCTGAAAATCCAAATGGCTCTTTGCTTGCTTTACTAACACTGAAGTTGCAATTTCAGAATCATTGATGAAATGCAGTCTAGAATTGTCCTATTTTTATAGAACCCTGGGATGTCTGTCATATGTCAAATAATATTCATGTCATTATTAACAAAAAAACCCACCAACTTGGACTATATAAAATGGGATTTGATCAAGATACCAGTCTCGCGTAGTCACAGAGTAAGTGTCAGCTCATCAAAGTTTAGTTTTTAGTCTAGGATGTGATTGTGACAATGGCATGAGGCCTGTATTTTAAAAAAAACAAACACTTCAGAACAAAATTTATTCAAATTACAAATTCGTTTGCCAGCCCGGCACAGCAAACCTGAGATTCAAAGGTGATCTTCGTACATAAGCAGTAATAAAGCTTATGCAGATTCTTGTTGCCCTAATCTGTGCAGGTTTGTTGGTGTCAATACAGATATATTGACTGAAGTTGCAAACTGAATGTGGACTTTAGGCAAGTGGCTGCGGTGTGCACACTGACTTCTAATGGGGTCTGAATCTGTCTCAAGAAGCTTGCTCTTGGAAAGTGCAGTACTTGTGCCAAGAGGGCTGTTCCTAATGAGATAAGAGGAGCTATTGTTGAACAGATTTTGAAACTGAGGACACAATGCATTTTTAGTAAATCCAACATGGCGTCCAGTGAGGTGGGTCTCCTCAGGCTCTATTCAAGTGGCTTTTGGGAGCCAAACTCTAAGACAGAGATGGGGAACCTTTCTATCAGTGACCATTGACCCACAGAAAAAAAAACTAGTGCAGGCCACACAGTGGGAGAGGCTTAGAGTGGGGTCAGAAACAAGGGATTCAGGGTGGGAGGGGGTATGGACTCTAGGGTGGAGATGAGGGGTTTGTGGTGGAGGAGGGGGCTCCACGCTGGAGCCGAGGGGTTTGTGGTGCAGGAGGGGGCTCAGGACTAGAGTAGGGAGTTGGGGTGTCGGTGGGGTTTCAGAAGGAGTTAAGGTGCTGGCAACCCTAGGCACCTCCTGCACCCACTCTTGCAAGGGGCTGAGCCAGTGCTTACAGCTCGAGCCCCGCGGGGTGGGGGGAAGGGTATCGTTGAGGCTCTGGGCTTTCAGCAGGTGGCACAGAGATTTGCTGCAGGCTGGATGAAATTAGGCAGTGGGCTTAATCCGTCCCACTGTAGGTTTCCCACCACTGCTCTAAGGGGTAATGACCTAGAGTCCCAATCTATGATGTTGGAGGATAAGCTTGTGCCTAGCAGTAAGGCTGGTGAGGGATGCATCAACTTCTTAGTACTTGATTGCATACTGGGGAGATAAACCATTCAGGACGCAATCATGTTACCATGCTTATAAAAGTATTTGGAGAGATACAAAGTACTATTGAAGTAGCAGTGTGGATCTTGGCAAATCAATAGATGTGACTGACTAAGCTACCTTTTAATATTTGTATGAAGATCTTGTGTGGAAGACAGTTAGTGGAAGGTGTTTAGGCAATCAACCTGTTTGTGTTGACTTTTACCCTTCATGTATGCCGGGGTAACATTACTTTATTTGAAACTTGATCTCAATACCAGTCCCATGCAATTCTGTTGCACTGGAGACCAATTCAGTCTACTTACTGATGTCTGCTTGTGTGATTCTCCTGTTTGAAAGAGTCAGTGAATCTGAATTGTAATTGTGACAGTCCCATGACGTATAGGGATACTAGCCTAATGGGTTAAAAGGCTGTTCATTTCATGCAGCAATTCACAATTGCAACAAAATACATTGCAGCAAAGCTTGCATGAGAAAACTGTCATTTTTTATGTTTAATGGATTTTGTCTTAAGTGTCTATTTGTCTTCTGTCTTAGGAAATTGAAGTAGGGGGTGGTAGAAAAGCAATCATAATCTTTGTACCAGTTCCTCAGCTGAAATCTTTCCAGAAGATCCAGGTCCGACTAGTTCGTGAGCTGGAGAAAAAATTCAGTGGCAAGCATGTGGTGTTCATTGCTCAGGTAAATAGTTGATTATATTATGGTTTATCACTCTGTGTGTGGCATATTGGTACTCTGAACCTGTTGGGACTAGGGAGGTAAATGTATCGAATGTGAGTTGGTTGTTTTTTTTTTTTGTTTTTTTGTTTTTTTTTTTTTGGTTCTAGCTGTAGTAGTTCAAATACTTTTCTAGACACTGTCAGTCTGTGACTTCACATAAGTCCCCATAGCTTGCATGAGTTTACTTTAATCAGTAGAGGAAAAACTATATAGGATGGCTGAACCATACTCTGAAAAGGAGAAATAACATGTAGCTGGAGTAGAGTCCTAGAAGTAATGAAACTTAAGCAGGAAAAATGTAAGCATAGTATTTTTGCACACTCTACAGCAGGGATAGGCAACATATGGCACGTGTGCCAAAGGTGGCACGTGAGCTGATTTTCAGTGGCGCACACACACCGCCTCGGTCCTGGCAGTTTAAGTGAAGCTTCTTAAACATTTTAAAAACCTTATTTACTCTACATGCAGCAATAGTTTAGTTATATATTATACACTTTTAGAAAGAGACCTTCTAAAAACATTAAAATGCATTACTGGCACACGAAACCTTAAGTTAGAGTGAATAAATGACTCTGCATACCACTTGTGAAAAGTTGCCGCCGCCTGCTCTGCAGTGGAATAAAAGTAAGCTTTAATACAAGTGGTAGGGAGAGGAGCAGTTTTATTTGCTGTCTTTAAAGTGAAAAGGAAGAACCTAAATCTTACTCTGTTGGAATACTGTTAATTTCAGATGGGGCAATGCTAGTGAGATCTGACTTCCTTTATTCGTAACACCTCCTCCACCCCCTGTTTAAGCCAAGAAAAGCTTTTTGAGATGGGAATAGATGGATGGGATGCTAGCATTAGGAAAAGCAAGATCTTGGAGTTCTTATTACCATGAGAATAACTTTAAATGGATGCATGTGTGTTTTCTTAGTAGTTATGAAGGCTACCCTTCAGCTGTGAAGGGAAGAAGAGATCCATTCTTTTTTTTGTATTGTAGTTTAAAAGGATCAAAATACCTTAATTCAATTCACGTGTGACTGGGTATATTCTGTACAATGAAACGCCTCTGCTAATCCTCCACTTTAAACTTTGGGCTCTCGTACTCATAAGACAAAGCCGGGTGTGAGCTATCACATAACACAATAACAAATGTATAACACTGTTAATTATTGGAATCTTTAATGGTATAAAAAGGGTGATAAATGTTTTAAAGGAATATAACAAATCATACCACTGCTTGTGGGGTACTCTAGAACATTTGTCTTCAGTGGTAGTGGCTTGGCATTAGCAAGCATGAGAGTTCTGGATACTGCAATATTGGAGCCAGGGCTCAGAAGGCTTGTCTTCACTGTGGAGGTAAGTCAACCTAAGTTATGTTACTCCAGCTATGTGAACATGCTACTCCATCGATATAGCTTAAGTTGACTTACCCCGGTCTTCACTGCATTGCATCGATCGGAGACGCTCTCTGGTCAACTTCCCTTGCTCTTCTTGGAGAGCTGGAGTACTGGGCTCGACCAGAGAGCGTTCTGCCATCGACTTAGCAGGTCTGTCTTCACTAGACCCACTAAATCAATCCCTGCTGAATTGATTACAGCAGCAGTGATCTCCCCATAGTGAAGATCAGCTCTAGAACGCCTACCTTTCTGGTTAAACAATGAAACTTCTCACAACATAAGACAAGGTTGCCTATGATGAGTTGCACTGGCTTAACTAAAGGGACGTTTTATGCTGGCTTTTTTTTTTTTCTTCTTTTTTCTTTTAAACTGGTGTAGACTTCTGTGTGGACAGTTTAACTTAAGAATTCATTTAAGCTCAATGAAAATCCATTAAAATTATAAGCTAAACCAGTGTTTCCCAAACTTGGGACGCCGCTTGTTTAGGGAATGCCCCTGGCAGGCCGGGCCAATTTGTTTACCTGCCGCGTCCGCAGGTCCGGCCGAGCACGGCTCCCACTGGCCGTGGATTGCTACTACAGGCCTGTGGGAGCTGTTGGAAGTGGTGTGGGCTGAGGGACATGCAGCTCCCTTTGGCTTGGAGTGGTGAACTGCGGCCAGTGGGAGCCGTGCTCAGCCGGACCTGCGAATGCGGCAGGTAAACAAATTGGCTCGGCCCGCCAGGGGCTGTCCCTAAACAAGCGGTGTCCCAAGTTTGGGAAACATTGAGCTAAACCAAAGTAACCCACTTTTAAACTAACAAAAGTGTCCACATGGACAGTCTGCACAAGGTTAACAAAATCAGTGTAAGTATCCCTTTATTCAAACTTTTACAACTTCCTCATGTAGACATAGCATAGGTGTCCAAAGAACTGACACCAGGAGCAGATTAATAACAATCTCAAGAATAATCTAGCGGGGGAAATCACAATGGGCAAAACTCCCTGTAAGTGTTTTTTAGCAACTATTTCTAGAAAAGGTTCTCTTTTTTTCCCCCCGCTCCCCCATGTGGGTGAACGTATTATCTCAGCTTTTAGCTTTATTAAATACAGACTGTTCTCTCCAAAGCTTTACTTCTTCCCAATGAACATATTGGGCGTGAGAATTTAAGTTTGAGGCTTTGGCATTGCACTACAGAAACTGACTTTATGATAAAGCTCAACTTCTGTAACTGGAATGTGGTTTTGGGTATTCCTTGAGCATTCCTTGATGCTATGTGAAAACAATTGTGGGACTTCTGCAGGAGAATGGTAACCCTTGAAAGTCCTATTTATGACTTCAAATCTGAATATCTCTTATTTTGAGGATATTGACTAAATGTTTCATGAGTCTTATCACTTTGTTTCACAGAGAAGGATTTTGCCCAAACCAACAAGGAAAAGCCGTACAAAAAACAAGCAAAAGCGTCCCAGGAGGTAAGTAAATCTTACATTGTAGAAGTGTGTGCCATTCCTCTTATGTGACTGGCATGAATGCCATTTTGATCATATGTAAAGGATCTGAGAAAGATCACAAAACAAATACGCTGGGACGCTGGCTCAGCGAAGATTCTTCCTTTTGGCATGTAAGGTTAAGGTATGAATAGTGCCCTTTATCATCCTGTACTTCCTTGCATCTTCAGTATTCAGGTTGATTCTCTTAAAAAATCAGTCCCTCAATGTGTTTCAGAAACTTTACTACTGTCACTTTCTAATCTTGCAGTTCTAGAATGGCTGTGAGATAGCAGTGAGGACTGTGTTCTACCACAGTGGCTTAGTTGTCAGTTCTGAGATTTTGGTGTATTTCTTTAAGTACTTGATTTGCTTAGTTTCTGGCCTTACTTGGAAACTGACAGTGCATTCTGAATTTGTTGTACACATTTTCCCAATCTTTCCATCTACATCCAGCAGTCTTTTTTTTCCAGTAGTTGCTAGCAAAATATTTGCCAAAAGCAATTAATTACAAATAACTTCTGTTTTTTGGTCTGCCCAGCCACAGTCCTTAAGATTGTGGGCATCTCAGAAAACAATGAGGCAATGTATGTAAACTGAGTAACTGAAGTGGGTTGGGTTCCTCTCCCAATAACTTGCTGTAATGCTAGCCTTAGAACAGATGAACATCCAGGGAATAGACACTAACTCTTCATCTGTACTGCAGAGAATTCAGTCCAGGAATTACATGCTAGCTAAGTTCTCTCTAAGCTGCGTGGCTATGCAGCAGGATATCAAGGGCCACGCAGGTGGGAAGAGGCGTCCTCCCTCCCTCCCTCCCCTGGGGCAGACTTCTTCTCAAACCTCTCATCCGAGCTCCACCCCAGAGCTTGCACCCCTAGCTGGAGCCTTCACCTCCCCGGAACCCAAAGCCTCTATCCCAGTCCTGAGCCCTCTTCCACATTCTGAACCCTTTGACCCCACCCCCACCACACAATCTCCATATTGGTGCACGTACACCTCTACCCCCGATATAACGCAACCCAATAGAACACAGGTTCACATACAACATGGTAAAGCTCTTGACATGCCGCTCTGAGCAGCGTGTTAAGGGTGTTGGGCCAGGCCATAGCTGAGGGATTTGATAAGGGGCAGAGGGTCTCAGGGTCTCCCCCCAGGGTTGGGGGAGGGGGGGTAGGAGCTGTGGAAGGGCACTTTTTTGGGTGGCCCCATAGTCCCAGAGTGGCCTGAGGGATTAGCGGGGGGCCGGGAGCAGCCCACTCTGTTTCCCTTGCCCCGGCCTCAGCTGTGTCGCTTAGGGGAAGGGATTCCCGCCCCCACCCCTGTACTCACCAGCAGCAGCAGAAGTGAAGCAGTCCGGCCCCAGCCCGTTCCACTCTGCCAGCTCCCAGCCGTGGCACTCTGCTTCCCGCCGCAGGTGAGTACAGGGGGCTTCCTTTCCCCAACCTTCCTGGACTCACCGGCGGCGGGAAGCGGAGCGCTGTGGCTGGGAGCTGGCAGGGTGGAGCGGACTGGGGCCGAGGTGCTCCGCTTCTGGCCGCTGCTGCTGGTGAGTGCTTATCAGGGCGCAGGGAGGGGTGGATAGGGGTCGGATCAGTCAGGGGACAGGGGGTTGGTTGGGGGTGGGCTCCTGGGGGTGATTAGGGATGGTGGTCTCTGGAGGGGGCGATTAGGGAACCAGGAATGGGGTGGGGGGACAAAGCAAGTTTGATATAACGCGGTCTCACCTATAATGCAGTGAGTGTGGTTTTTTAACTTACTTTCTTCACCCCAGGTCAGAATTTAATCACTCAAAAATAGTGTCATTGGCTCTCTGTGTTCAAATCTAAGCAACTGTTTGCTTCTGTTAAACATTTTCTCTAGCTAGTTGATCTGACTGAAATTGTGGACGATCTAAGTTCACTGAGTAATTTGCACTTCGTGTTGGTTTCATTCTGGGATACAGTCAGTTTCACTGTAATTGTAATGTCAAGGATACTTTATACAATGATTTTGGAATATATGTAAATGGGTATTCAAAGAACTTCATAGGGCACTTAATGGAATTTTTTGTGGTCTAAGATGTAGAGAAAAAACTCTATCAGACGCTGCAGCAATAGGGCTGTATGGGGGGGAAACTTGCATTATACTTCCTTTAAAACTAGCAGGTGCTGTAGAACAGCATCTTCAGATAGGAGTCTGTGGTCCATTACAGAATCATCTCTAACACTGCAAGTGGGGCATTGGAGGGGAATAACCCAATATTTTTGCTAAAATGACCAATTGACACATCTTAACTTAATGCAGTAAATACACTCTTAAAAGTAGAATCTCTCAAATTCTTCATATGAGAAAGTATTGGTCACACTTATAGGTGGCACTGTATATAAACGTGATAAATTATATAAATATAACTTGCTTACACTTATAGTCAAGCATCGATAGAAATAGTACAGTCTCAGATATGACTTCCTCTACAAACTGCTCAGTTTTATTTTGTATTGCCATGTCCCTGGCTCCTGGAATAGCTTCTGAGATGAATTGTGGCATGGTCACAACTAACTTGTTGATATGGTGGTAATTCATGTTAACAGTTTATTTACCAGCCCATACATTCCTTTATCCCAAGAATTGTGGTAGTATCTCATCAGCAGATTATAGAAACTACATGTTTTATAGTTTGTCAGACTAAACTTGCCAACCCCTTGAAGGTTTAAAACTTGGGGTCAGAACCTCTCAGGGGCTTGCGAGGTTATTACATGGGGGGTCGCAAGCTGTCAGCCTCCACCTCAACCCTGCTCTGTATCTAGCATTTATAATGGTGTTCAATATATAAAAGAGTTTTTTAACTTATAAGAGGGGAATGCACTCAGGGGCTTGCTCTGTGAAAAGGGTCACCAGTGCAAAAGTTTGAGACTGACTGACTGGTTTAATTCATTAAAATATTGCGTTTCAGCCGTACACTTACTGCAGTGCATGATGCCATTCTCGAAGATTTGGTCTTCCCTAGTGAAATTGTGGGCAAGAGAATCCGCGTGAAACTAGATGGCAGCAGACTCATAAAGGTCCATTTGGACAAAGCACAACAGAATAATGTTGAACACAAGGTAAGGAACCAACTTTATACTCTTCTCTGTAACACAAGGGTTGTGATGAGTCATATAACTGAGTGTAAAACTCAAAACTGCTGCAGTGGCAAGGGTGTGAGAACTATGCTCTGATTTTTAATTTCTTTTAGGACTAAGGAGATGCTAATAGAAGGTTTAAAATCAAAATTTAGTTTGACTGCACTTGACTGCTTTACACTCTTGGTTAGCTGATTTGTGGCGACCTTTTTCCTACTTGTTCCCTTTGTATGAGTGGTAGAAGATGGGCTTTTTATTTTAGAATTAAAGACTTGATCTTCAAAGCCAAGGTACATAATGGGGTGGGGAGGCAACATATCTGTGTGGCTCATTTTCAGGTGCCTTGTGGATTGAACGGCTCTGAAAGTCTGAGTCTGTTCTGGCAAATCTATGTGATTGACTAATGGATTGAGTCTTAATGTTCTGCAGAACATTATCTCCCACATAAAGAATTCTGGGAAGTAATCGCTATATGGAAGAATTGTCATTGTCTATTTAGTATTTCACTTAGTCTAATTTTTTCAGGAAATGTGGCTTGATTAGTGCTGGTACATAACCAGGGCCGGCTCCAGGCACCAGCCAAGCAAGCTTGTGCTTGGGGTGGCAGATTCTAAGGGGCGGCATTCCATCCAATCCTAGGGCAGCATGGCTGCCCTCTTTTCTTGTGGCGGCAATAAAAGAGAAACAGCGGCCCTGTACCTAACTTAAAGAAAACTCGTTTGAAATGAGTGGGAAGCCTATCCTTTCTGTTTGATATAGGATTTCTTAGCAGTAACTTAAGAAACACTCCAAGTTTGATTTGGATAAACATAATTTTGAATGCTGGACTAAATTAGTTCCTGAATGCATCTGTCATCTTCACCAATGTGGTCATCCATCAAGGTTACTATTGGCTCTGTCCAAGTGGTATATGGGAGCATAGCCCTAAGTGCAGTGGTGTACAATCCCCTTCCAGTATTGAAGAGCAAGTCTGTCTCTGGTTCTAGAGCTGACGAGGACAGCATCCTATACATTTTTTTATAACTTCTCTGTCTCTAGACAGTTACTGAGGAGAAACCATGCAGGGTGCAACTTGAAACATACTATAGTATATCTGAACTGTACAGCAGAACATGCAGCTTTTATAAAACCCATTGAAAGTAAACTAATGCTGTTAAACTTGACTTTCTTTCCAGGTGGAAACATTTTCTGGTGTCTACAAGAAGCTCACTGGCAAAGATGTTATTTTTGAGTTCCCAGAATTCCAGCTGTAAAGTGCAAGAATGACTGACTGAATAAACAGTTTAATTGTTCATATCTTAAGCAATTTCATTCAACTAAACACTTCATAAAAGCACACTACAGAAGGAGGAAGTAGCTGACGTAGGTGACCAGTAATAGCTTGGCCATGGAACCTACTAGTTTAACTGAGTTGCATGTATTAAAGTAGGTAAGAACTCATGTCACCAGTACCTAATGGTAACTAGGTAAGAGACTTCATTTTCTAGGGGACATGTCCATATCCTAAATCACACAGAAAGCCTTGGTAGGAAAGTAAACTAAACAGGCCTAAATAATAATCCCTTCTCTGAGGATGAATTGGTCTGTCAAGCTTGTGCGCAAAACCTTAAGCTCCTGAGTTTTGCATTTATTTAAGAAACTCAGGTAGAATGGAAACCTACAGTTCCCAAGGCTGGTGGGAACATTAACCTACATAATAAATATTTGGCTCTAGATATGACAGCCTAGTATGGGGCGGAGGCAGACAAAATTCCATTTCCGTATGGCCACAATTCTTAAACACCCATTTCAAAGGTCACAAGGCAGAAATTTAAGCAGTGTTCTTCTCTGCAGATTAAGCTGTCTTTGCTGTAAATCACAAAACTACTACTAATGGGAGAACATCGAACTACAATGCAGATTTTGTCAGTCCACAGGTTCTAGCTCTACTCTTGCAAGTCTGTAGGATATCAAAATAGATGAATATGGGTTTCTAGTTGCTTCACAGCTGGAGGGTTGTGCTAGACCCTGGGGAGGTGTCAGTGGGATTTGTTTGAAGTGGTGTGGGGAAGCCTACATTGTTTACCTCAACAGCTTGAGACATTGGTGATACTTCTGAAAGACAGGTGGGGCGCCTCTGAAATGGGTGACTTTTTTAAAAGTCTAAAAGCAAATCTAAGGCACATGGTGACACTCCCAGTATGTAACTATCTTCCTGTGGTGTGGGGACTCCCAGTTGAAGTCACTGGGAATCTGAGTTCCTAGCTAAGCAAGACTTCACTAAATACTAGGGCTGACAAGCAATTAAAAAAATTGTGTGATTAAACAATAATAGAATACCATTTATTTAAATATTTTTGGATGTTTTCTACATTTTAAAATACATTTTGATTTCAGTTATAACACCAAATACAAAGTGTGCAGTGCTCAGTTTATATTTGATTACAAATATTTGCACTTTAAAAAAACAAGATATCTTTCAGTTGCAAGTACTGTAGTGCAATCTCTTTATCACGAAAGTTGAATTTACAAATGTAGAATTAAGTTTAAAAAACAACCCTGCATTCAAAATCAAAACAATCTAAAACTTTAGAGCCTACAAGTCCACTCAGTCCTACTTCTTCTGCCAATTGCTCAGACAAACAAATTTGTTTACATTTGCAGGAGATCATGCTGCCTGCATCTTGTTTACAATGTCACCTGAAAGTGAGAACGGGAGTTGGTTCACATGGGACTGTTGTAGCCAGCGTCACAAGATATTTATGTGCCAAATGCCCTAAAGATTCCTATGTCCCTTCATGCTTTGGCTACCGTTCCAGAGGACATGCAGCCATGCTGATGACGGGTTCTGCTCGATAATGATCCAAATCAGTGTGGACCAATGCATGTTCATTTTCATCACTTGAGTCAGATGCCACCAACAGAAGGTTGATTCTTCTTTTTTTGGTGGTTAGGGTTCTATAGTTTCTGTATCAGATTGTTGCTCTTAAGACTCCTGAAAGCATTCTCCACATGTAGTTCCTCTCTGAATTTGGAAGGCACTTCTGAAACCCTGGGTCAAGTGCTGTAGCTATCTTTATAAATCTCACATTGGTATCTACTGTGTTTTTTGTCAAATCTGCAGTGAAAGTGTTTTTAAAATGAACATGCTGGGTCATCATCCAAGACTGCTATAACATGAAATATACGGCAGAATGTGGGTAAAACAGAGTAGGAGACATAGTTCTCCCCCAAGGAGTTCAGTCACACATTTAATGTATTGTTTTTTTAACAAGCGTCACGAGCATAGCCTCTGGAGTGGTGGCTGAAGCATGAAGGGGTATATGAATGTTTAGCATATCTGGTACGTAAATACTTTGCAATGCCAACTACAAAAGTGTGAGCGCCTGTTCTCACTTTCTGATGTAAATAATAAGCAGTCGCATTATCTCCAGTAAATGTAACCAAACTTGTTTGTCTTCATGAATGGCTGAACAAGAAATAGGCCTGAGTGGACTTATAGGCTCTAAAGTTTTACATTGTCTTGTTTGAGTGAAGTTTTGCAACAAAAAAAATCTACATTTGTAAGTTGCGCTTTCATGATAGAGATTCTACTACAGTACTTTGATTGTATTCTGTTGCTTAACAGTGCAATTAAAGTGAAATTTATTAAATATTTTGGATGTCTTTCTACATTTTAAAATATACTGATTTCACTTGCAACAGAATACAGTGTACAGTGCTCATTATTTATAAATATTTGCATTCTAAAAACAAAATTAGAATTTTTCTAATCAATTGTTTTTTCCAGTTAATCACATGAGTTAAGTGTATGGTTAATCAACAGCCTTACTAAATATCCATGCTACTCTAAACAGTTGACTGTCATCTCCACTGCATGTGGAGTAAGGCATCACGTTTGCCCAGAGCAGTATCTGATAGCTACTTTCCTAAGTGGCCTTCCTGTTGTTGCAATCGGCATTCAATTAGAAGAATGAATTAACATTTAAGAGCTTTGGTGTTTGAAAAACCAGTGCCCATGGGGAAAGCTTAACAGCACACATCTCTTCCTACCTATTGAGTGGCTCCAAGTGGATCCTTTAATCAACCATTTTACAGGTTTCTGATTTTACTGCCACCTTTTTTTCCTTTGCTCCCATTTTCCACTGTCCTAGCAATCTGTTCCTTTCCTGAAGCTGTGCAGGAGGGGGACTTTGCTTGCAGCTTTGGTCCACCCAGCATGCCCTCCCTTTAGTAGGACAGAAGCAGCCTTGTATTAGAGGCACCAGCTGCTCACTTTCCAATACTGCAGAAGGAATGGAACAATTCTGCAGCAGCAAGAGGTCTCAGCATTTTTTTTTTTTTCTTTCATCATCCCCATCCCCCACCCCCTGGTGCCTGGAGTGTATAGGGCAATATCTTACCTTCAGTGGAGAGGGCCACTAATTGTGGTGGTGGTTTAGGAGGTATAAATTTGACTATATACTACCATCTATCAACATGATGCTCACTGATTATCTGTGGGAAATGTACAGGAATCAAGGATGGAATCTGGACTTGAATAAGTGCCTGTAAATACAGTGTCAATTGAGGAAAATATACCCACTGTGCCACCATCACTACTTCCCTCTTTCACGTCTGTCTCCTGTTCTTCCTTGCAATAACTTAAAATTCTTATTTCTTTGGTTTTAATCCAATCCCTCTTTCATTTCATTCACTAAGACGATTAGTAACTTCTAATGAAGTGCTTGGTTTCAAATTTTATGCTCCAATTAACTTAATAGAAGACAGGAGCCTTAACATTGTTTGAAGCTGTCTGTAGACTCACAACAGCATCACTGCATTGGTTCATATCTGGAAGGCTTTTTGCAGCCTAGAAACTTCAGAATGTAGCTTCCATTATTAATAAAAATGTCCTAAAGGCCACAGATACAAGCAAGTTGAATTTGGTTTCTGAGCCATATGTTGGACAGTCTTGCTACAAGGATCAAGGGTAGCATCTCTCTCCTTAAAACATCTCTAGAGCAGTGGTTTACAACCTTTTTGTTTCATGGGCAGGCCTCTAAAACACTTCAAATGGAGGTGTGGACCCCTTTGGAAATCTTAGATATAGCTTACCCAGTGTGATAGTTTGGTCAGACACTTGTCCGGCTATTGAAGCTGATATTTGGGAAGGCGGTGTGTTCACAGGCAGGCTAGTAATGGAGATCTATGTGATCAGAATTGCTGGTTTTGAGTCATAACCGTTTGCAATCTCATCAGTTTGGGTGGGTGGGAGGGGGAGATCTTGTCTCTTACAAAAAAAAATGTGTGACAGCAACATCTACGTATTGCAGTTCAGATGTGCAGTCCTGTCTCACAGCATTCTAGTTGCCTACTAGTACTGTAATGTCTGAGCATCTCACAATTTATGAGCTCATTATTCCTCACCACCATCCACTCTGTTCCCCAGTGAGACAGGGAAGTGCTATTATCCCTTGTGCTTTAAGTGACTTGCCCAAGGATACATGGGAGGCCTTGCTCTTACTAAATCCTGTGCTCATGCCCTAACTACATCCTTCCTCTTCATTTTAGGAGACTTAGAGCACCAAAGTTCTGCATCAGAACTTTATAAACTGTTTGCAAATAATTTATATTAGGTTTAAAAACTGACACAATCCTACTCTGATGAAATCCCAGTAGACTAGGTTGTCCTTAACAGTAACATGGCTGAGCAGGTAAGGACTCTGCCCCTTTTCTGGCCACACTGCCTCAATTGCACCTTTGGCCACAAGTTGGGTAAACAGGGTCCATGGAAGTGGTTCTCATGCTGAGGAAGTGGGTAGAGCTGTAGCTCTGCCATGTCTCCCCTTGTCCCTCTTGCAATCATTACTAGAATTGGATAGAGGAATAAGTAGCACCCTGAAAAGTGCTGCAGTAACTTACACTACACTATCCCAGAGTAAGAGAGGAGCAGGGGAAAAATTGACACAAACATCTGGTAAGCTGCTCCCTACACAAAGTTGAGCCTAACAGCTTCCTCTAGCCACTGTTTGGGTTTGTGGACTGTCTTTTGACCAAGAAGAGGAAAGTTTCTTACTGCAGGATTTCCTTCTTCACAGCGCACAGATTAACAGATCCATGCCGCCCCATTAATTACTGCAATCAAGGTTCTCTCTTTTATGGGCTTTGCAACAAGTTGCTGTAGTCACAGTTAAATGATAAATTTACTGTTTAGCCACCAAGCACTCTCAATTGGACAATATTGCACTGGCAAGCTCTTCAAGAGGAAGCACATCCCCCTTTGTCTCTGACTCAGATTTGATTTGTCTCCAGAGCAGCAAGGGAGAGACAGGGTATATCTGCACAGCAGTTGTGCAGGTGCTTCCCATCATGGGTAGACAGACACGTGTGAGCTCTGCTTGAGCTAGTGTGCTAAAAACAGCAATGTGCTGGTGGCGGCTTGGGCTAGCCATCTCAATATGCACGTGGGGTCGCATGGGATTGTACCTGGGTAACTGGGCTGAGCTGTCCCTGTGGCCACACTGCTAGTTTTAGTGAGATCTGCTTGAGCTATCAATCATATCTGTATAATTATGCTGGGAAGCTGCTGTGCTGGCACACCGTAAGGGCAAGATTTATAAAGGTATGGAGGTGCCTAAAGTTGCAGATTGAAGATCCAGCTATCTGCAGATGTGGGCACCTAAATACCTTTATAAATCTGGTCTTAAAACTCAGTGGTTGTTAGATTCACCTTTTCCTTCTGATATTTCTCATGTTTGTAGATCTGTGTTGGTAGCAATGGTGGGAATACTAATGTAATTGTTTGTTTTCCATTGTAAAATGGGGATGATAATACTTATTCCACAGGTGTATTAATGCTTATGAAATGTTCTAAGATCCTCAGAGGATAGGCCCCAGACTTTCCTTGGCTCTGAATAACCGTCTATCTCAGTGGTTCTCAAACTTTTGTACTGGTGATCCCTTTCACATAGCACACCCCTGAGTGTGGACCCTCCCCTTATACATTAAAAACACTTTAAATATATTTAACACCATTATAAATGCTGGAGGCAAAGCAGGGTTTCAGGTGGAGGCTGACAGCTTGTGACCCTCCATGTAATAATCTTGCGACCCTCTGAGGGGTTCCAGCCCTCAGTTTGAGAACCCCTGCTCTACCTGTTATTGTCTATTTCCCGTGTTGCCATTCTTGTCTATTACAGTGCTTTCCTATCTACTTCATGCAGGGCCAAAGTGTGTTTTAGATACCAGCCCAAATGAAGAGTAGCATAGATTTGCACTGCCACAGGCAGGGCCAGCTCCAGCTTTTTTGCTGCCCCATGCATCGAGGGGAAGAAAAGAAAAGAAAGAAAATGATTAAGTTTCTGCCGAAATGCCGCCGAATTACCCCAGTTGCGGCCGAAGTGCCATCACCACCTACCCGGACGTGCCACCCTAACAATGGACAGATGTGCCGCCCCTTTCGATTGGCCGCCCCAGGCTGAGCACAAGACGATACATTCCCTTTCTGAATGGCCCAAAGGGCAGGGGTTCTGCACTGGCTGCACCACAAGTGAACTTTTGAACAGGAGGGCAGGATCACAGAGCTGCTGCTTCCCCTCCCAGCCCCTTTGTGCAGTGCTGAGTGCCCACAGAAGAATAGAGGGAACAGTTGCTACTCTCTGCTGAAGTACTGAAATTGTATTTGTGACCCTCTCACAGGGGCATCGTGGTTTAAACTGTTTGGTTTATTATTTTAAATAGTTTAAAGTTGTTGATGGGTTTTGTTCCCTAGGCAGAACTTTCTCCATAGGGTGTGATCCTGCACTCCATTGACTTCAGTGGGAGTTGTTTCAACTGGGTTAAGATCGCTCTCAGTCCTTTCTATTTATTTATTTTAAGAAGTGGGTTTAGGGGCCAATCCTTTATTCCACGTGCAGGGTGAACTCCTGGTGATTTTGGGGAAAAGCACTTTCAAGTGGTTTTGTTTGATAATTTTTTCTTCTTCTTGTTTCCTGCTAGAAAAGCCATCCTTACCTCTCCGTTAGAGAAACCATTTCTTTCTCCTTAAATGAACCAAAGTCATTAATGATTTCTTTCTTTTTTTTCCCCCCCTTTTTTGGGGGAAAAAAGCTCTCAGGAATGCATTCCCACTACAATGCCTGGTCTTCCCCTTAACACTCTGATTTTTTTGCTTCTTTTATTCAACCTTTCTATGTTGTTATTTACTTGTAAATCCCTGAATGTTTATTATCTCTTTTGCTGCTAACTTCCTTCAAAGATTTTTTTGATTCTTTTTATATGTCCCTTCTTGTCTCGCAAAGTTGTATTTATGTAGAGAGATTTAAATATGTATCTAAATATGTTACATTGCTATTGTAACATGATCTTCAAAGCCTTGAACTGAATTCATTTTGCTGCATTCTTTATGTCAAACAGTTTCCTTAGCATTTCATTGAGAGCATTGCTATTTGTACCCAATTCTGTGTAATACTAATTGCCCCTTTATTGTCACTGAAGTCAGTGGCACTTCTTATGTAAATAAAGGTAAATAGGATTAGACCCTTAATTTGACATTGTGGCCTTTCTATATTTATATTAGTATGTCCTCTCTCTTTGAGCTTTTTGCACTGACATAATTTTACCATAATCTAGTCAAGTTTTAATCTCTAGTAATTATTGAAAAATAATTTTAAAAAGTGGGTTGTTTGCCAGGTTCCAGCCTAATGTGGAAATGAAATGGCCAAGAGATTAAACCCTGAGGATCTATATTTATAATGGAAAAAGCTGTTCAGATTTTTAACTCTAACTGTGCTGTTGATATTTCTGTAAGAAACTTTACACTGTAAGTTACTAACAAATGTATGAGCCCTTTGTTAAAGACTAGTTAATTGTTAGTATAATGTGGGCCACAGTTGTTGGTTGTGGTGACAAAAAGGGGGGGAGTAGGTTGTTTTTTTTAATGAATCTGCCTTTGCACATCCAAATGGCTCCCTAAGGGCTTTATCCGTGATACTGACTGTACAAAAATGCACATGGGGCTTAATCCTGAGCTGTGCCAAGCATGAGCTTGACAAAGCTGGTGCTGGGGTAGTGGGAAGGGAGACAAAGGTGTCTAAATCACCTTTTATGTCCTCCTTGATCATCTGTCCAACAATGGCCAAGATAAGTCAGAATGCAAAGGATTTATCTCTGATCCTTGTCCATCCCTGATGTGCCTCTTGAGCGGAGGGTAGGAGAGCCAGTGACAATGACTTCAGAACACCTGAGGATTCCCATTGGCAAGGTGACTTTTTGGTTGTTCCTTTAGGACCATGGGGGAAAACTCTGATGCTTAAAGTATATATGAATTACTTCTCTCGGCACTGAAGTGCCATTATATACTGAAGGGTTAAAATGTGACAACTGTTTAGGAGTAAACAGCAACAACATAATAGACCAATTCAGGAGTTATACTGTAGAATTTCTGAATGTTCTTCTCCCTCAACAGGCATCGAACTTCCCTTTGTCAATGGGTAGTTCCATATGGGTGAAGAAAACAGAAAGGCTTGGAAGAGACCAGCCATGTGGAGAATTGAGTATTTACATTATTGTGCAGTGTGTGGAGTTTCTGCTCTTTAAACAGTGGCATGCTTTACTCCAGAAGTGAAAAATACTTTAGCCAGTTGCAAAAATAGGGGAAATTGGGATAGGGGAAGAATGTATTAATTACATACATTGGAATTTTAGTAGTCTTTTGAATATCAGTTGCAGAAATTAAAGCAATGCAGGAAAATTGTGCTCTGGTGGGAATGTGTGTGTGGTTAGTTGGATCTAAATGGTTACAAATGGGGCTTTCTGTTAGTGAGGGGGAGGGGACAGTGAGAATGCATTCCCAAAAAAGTACATTCCCAAAATAAGCAGCTTACATCATAGACCTCTTCAGTTTTCCCACACTTCTTTCCTAATTATTGTGCTGCAGGACAGCTGATCTATTTCAAACAGGAAGTTGTTTACAGATAACACTTGCAACTGTTCTGTCTGATTTATTGAACTGTCCAAAAGCAAAAGACAACATCTTTTCAAATTAAAAACTGTCAGATTTCTGTAAACAGCAGCATGAGGGTCATCTGTGCAATTTCCCTGAAGGCAGAGTGTGCTCTGCAGTCCCCATTTTCTCAGCAATCATAAGGTAGGAGAGACTTTTGCGGTTTTACTGATTAGAAGCATGTAAGGAGGAAAAAGTCTGGATGTAAGATAGACTGGACATGTGAGTGGCAACATTCAAAGTATGTCTGACAACTGGTGTGGGTTAGGTGCAGGATAAGAAACAAAGTTTGATATATTGTATTCTGAGACATAATGTGGACCTTACTGCTTGCAAAAGCCTGATTTAGCTATAAAAATTCCTGTTTAACTTGGGGTTTGTGAGAGTGTCAAAGATACTTCTGAGCAAGAGACAGTGAATTAAAATAAGATTTTTTTTAATTTTTGTTTTTAACAACTGAAATTGAAATGTTAACTTTTCAGAGCCACTGGTTCTGATTTTAGTAATTTCAGCATTGCATCTTTGTCTGGTTAGAACACATGTGATTTAATTGTCAGAGTGGCAAGAGAGACCTGGCTGTGATTCTTCATAATATAATCAATATAGCCATTTAAGACTAGAAATGCTAAACATATTTCTCAGTCTGTCTTTCTTTTCTGGGGCACCAGGATGTCTTCATCTATTACGAAAGATGAGTTTATAATATAGCCCCCAAAGCAAAGGATAGAAGACATGTGGCAGTGGTGTCATACTGAAGTAGATTGTAGAGGATCCAATAATGACAGAATACACCAATGGCTAGTAAATGAGTAACTCAATAGAGATTGAGTCAAGGCTAATTAGGACTGGGATTAGTGGTATATTGGATAAAGGGAAACTTTATTAAAATTAAAGGTTCATATATATGCAGCTTATAGATATGGATATTGGCTGTGAGGTTTGGGAGGGGAAACGTTTCTTATAAAATTGAGTATCTAATTAGAGAAGTGAAATGCACTTTATTTTTCGCTTTTCATACAAAGAAATAAAAGAAACTCCTGAGATTAAATTATTACAAATTACTAGTCACTAGTTACTCTGAAAATGTAACTGAAAGATAATAGCAATTTTTCCATTCTCAGCAGCTGGTTTGTAGAGTATTTTGGTGTTACTTCATATTTATGAGCATGCTCATTTAAAGCTGTAAAGATATTGGAGGATGTAAACCAACCATTGATTTAAAGAAAAGATCATTGATGTCATTTTTATGAATCAAATTCCCAGTCCTTCTATGATATCACTTATTAAAAATGCCTGTAAAATTTTGATCAAGATACCTACATGTATATTCTTAAAAAGATATTGCATTTTAATTTTCATGCTTTGAAATCCAACTGATTTTGATTAGAACTGAAACAGATGCCAGGCAAAAAGATGATATTGTGGCTCTGATCCTGTAGTTGATTCTGTGAATATTTTCTTCCATAATCTTTTCATTTATAGTAACCTGAAGGATTACTTGTAAGCTTCTGGGGCAGAGACTGACTTTTACTGTGTTTATTCAGTGTGTGACATAATGCAGTGCTGATGTTGGTTAGGGTTTCTAGACACTGCTGTAATACAAATAAGAGATTAAAAAAAAATGTTTCTGACAAGAAGTGGGTTTTTTACGTTGACTGTCCCTTTAAGAATATTTGATTGTCTTTAGAAAATTCACCCTAGATGTGAACATCTGCCAACATAGAATCATCTAAAAATAGCGAGTTCTGTATCACTAACACTTTCAATAGGAGTATGCAAGTCATAATCCAAATTCATAGCTAAACCTGTGACTTTGCCTGATGACCAATACAGAACTGCACTGTGGAAGCAGCAGAGTCCTATCACATAACTCAGTGGTCCCCAACAGGGCATTTATGTGCACCCGCCTACTGCCCAGCAGGGGAGAGAAGCTGCGGCCCCGCACCTGACAGGGACATAGAACTCAGGCTGCGAGCATGGTGTTTTCTGTTCCCAGCAGGCAAGGGGCCTGCCTAGTGCCCAGCAGGGGAGACAAGCCGCAGCCCCGCGCCTGACAGGGACAGAGAACTCCAGGGCTTCAGTCTGTGGGCAGGAGCAGCGCCAGGGTTTTTGGTGCCCTAGGCAGGGGTCCTTCCACGCTCTCGGTCGTTGGTGGCAATTTGGCGGCGGGGGGGTCCTTCCGCAGCTCCCGGTCTTCGGGGCACTTTGGCGGCCGGTCGCAGAGTAAGCGAAGGACCCGCCGCAGAATTGCCACCAAAGACCCGGAGCGCAGAAGGACCCCCCAGCTGCCAAATTGCTGCCGAGGGTGGCAAAATGCCGCCCCTCCAAATCCTAGTGCCCTAGGCGACCGCCTAGGTCGCCTAAATGGAAGCGCCGGCCCTGGCTGTGGGTGCCACAGTTTTCTGTCCTCACAGCTTCTCTCCGGCTTCTCTCTTCTCTCTGGATTCATATATTATGTTATATTAAATATGATGTTTTTCATATTATTTAATGTACAAATACAAAATAAGCCTTGAAAAATTGTTGGTGCCCGCCACACTCTTTTGAAAACATGAATGTGCTTCTGGACACAAAAAGGTTGGGGACCGCTGACATCTTGTAGTGAGGCTACCATGTTGATATATCTCTGAGTGAATTCATGTAGCTTTAAAAACTTCATTTTTACTCTACGTTAGAGATTGCTCAAAAGTTTTCTGTTTAAATTTTTCTTGGACAGAAAATTGGGGTTTTAACACAACTTTACAAAAAAAGTGTCTCTTCTGTGGAAAATTTCACTAATTTTCTTTTTAACCAAAATATTTCAGCCAAAACCTAAAAGTATTTTGGCTAAAAATGGAAGTTATAGTTTGCTGCAAGTCTCCATTCTTCTCTATGGGCTAGGTTCCCTAGCTGCCAGGGCCGGTGCAACCATTTAGGCGACCTAGGCAGTTGCCTAGAGAGCTGGCATTTGGAGGGTGCCATTTGCTTCGGCAGCTACTGCAGCAGCCGGATCTTCGGCCACCGTGGTTGCTGTTGGCATTTAGGCGGAGGGAGTTGGGGCAGGGGAGCGCGGGGAGGACCGCCTGCAGCAAGTAAGGTGGGGGGAGTGGCACCCAGGGGAACTCCCCGCCCCGCCCTGCCCCAGCTCACCCCTGCCCTGTCTCCTCACCGAGCACTCTGTGGTCGCTTCACTTCTCCCACCTCCCAGGCTTGCGGCGCCAATCAGCTTAGGCGCCGCAAGCCCGGGGGGGGGGGG
>NC_133771.1:36818216-36905633 GCF_003597395.2 Chelonoidis abingdonii | reverse complement strand
TGGGGAGCTGCTGCAAGGGGGGCGCCTCAGGGCGGAGGGGGAGAGCTACCGGGGGGGATGGAAGTTTCACCTAGGGTGCAGAACATCCTTGCACTGGCCCTGCTAGCTGCACTACATCTCCTACACTACATCACTCTTTTGCAGAGGTAAACCTGTGCATTATGGGAGATGTAGTCCAGCTGGTGACCTTGGCCCCTAGAAGAGAATGGAGACATAAGGAGCATATTACAACTCCCTGGAGGCATTACATCTCTTGATTTTTGGCCCAAAACTTTCAATTTTGCCAAAAAACTCAGCATTTCATAAGGAAATCTTCCACAAAGATATTTTTTTTTCCATTTTTTGGTCAAATTTGTGTGGAGGAAAAAATACTGTTTTATTCTCCCACCCACACTTTACCAGCTCCCAAATAACCCAGAAAATTAGCCCAACTCTAGTCATCAGCCACCTGCAAACTAGCCAACCTCTGAAATGTTAGCAGTTGAAAACATCATCTGTGTTTGGAAAACCATGTTTGCTCATAGGCAGTATCAAATCCCAGTGCTTATCAGGGATTCATTCATATCGAACTAAGGTACTTCTGTGGCCTCCAGATCCTATAGTGATGAGCACCTCACCATCTTTAATGTAGTTATCTTCACAATCACCCTGTGAGGTAGGGAAGTGCTATCCCTATTTTACAGAAGGGGAACTGAAGGACAGAGAGACAGATTTTTAAAGGTATTTAGGATTCTAAAGTTGTAATTAGGATTCTAGGTGCTTTTGAAAATCCCACTATACACCTAACTCCCAATGGTGCTTTCCAAAATGCCATGAAGGGTGGGATCCTAAAGGGACTTAGGGGTACCAGTGCTGAGCATCCCAGAGTCTAGAAAATAAAAGGAACAACACTATGATCCACAAAGCCTGAGTTGGACATCTAGGTTTCCTATACAACACATGGGGGGGACAGAGATGCCTACCAATGCCATCTCCAAAAGCCAGCATGCTAGGTGGGAGGAACTGCTAAAATTACCCAGAGGGAAATGTTGAGGGGGAGAGTGTGCTAAGCCCTGCCCCTCTCTCAGAGAGAGACACCTAACTGCAGGGAGATGTCTAGCTTTGCTTAGCATTACACGAATGGGAATGTGTCTCCTGACTCTAGGTGGCTTAGGCACCTATGATATTTCTTGTGGGACTGAGTTAGGCTCTCCACACAAAGCAGGGGGAAGAGGAGGTGGTGGTCCCTACCTCTATAACTCAGCCTAGCAGTTAGAGCACTCATCTGGGATGTGGGGACCCAGGTTCAATTTTTCCCCACACCTTTACCAGAAGAGGAGAGAGGATTTGAACAAGGGGTCTCTTAAGCATGCTCTAACCACTGGACTTTGGAATATTCTGATGTGGGGGCTCGCTCATTCTCTCCTGTTGAAACCATTCCATTGTGGATAAATAATGAAAGAATGATTGGAGTAGGGGGACTGGACCTAGGGTCTTCTACCTCCCAGGGAGGGTGCCCTAACCAGCAGGCAACAGCATCATTCTCTCTCGTGTTTGACACTTCTGTCATTAATGGGGTCACTGCAAGTAACCTTCTAGACTGAATCACGGAAGAGAAGGATCTCATAAAATGCATACAAGAAGTTGGTAGGAGCATGGCAGAAATCATAAAATCATAGACTATCAGGGTTGGAAGTGACCTCAGCAGGACCAATCCCCAACTAAATCATCCCAGCCAGGGCTTTGTCAAGCCTGACCTTAAAAACCTCTAAGGAAGGAGATTCCATCACCTCTCTAGGTAACCCAGAAAGGGCCAGCTTAAAGAAGAGCTAGTGCAGATATTAAAAAGGAACAGCACCCTATGTAACCTGCACTGACTGTGAGTAGAGCTCCAGGTGTTGGTTTTAATCTCTAAAGCCTTAAATAATTTATGAGAGGGTTACCTGCTAGATCACCTCTCTGTGGTGCCATATTACTGCGCTTGAGTCCAGAACTTGAGCTAAAACTTTCCGAATGTAGAAAGGAGGAAGCTGCGGGTAGCTATGGGTCATGTTTCTCTCTGCAGCCACTTGGGGAGGATTCGAGAGTAGAAAGGCTTAGTTTATTAATATCCTTATTTGCCACGGAGTTTAAGCCATTATAGCTATATGGAAGGGTTGCCAACTCTCGTGATTTTATTGTGAGACTTAGAATATTTGGTAGTTTTTAAAAGCCCTGGCTCCTAGAGAATCTCAGCTTTCTTTTTTCTTTTTTTTTAAAGCATAAGTTTATAGTGCTTGGGGTTGTAGAGAAGCTTGTAAATGTGACCTGCATGCACCCTAAAGGCTCAGAAATCAATGACAAACTAAAATAAATTGGCTTAAAAATCATGAGATTTTTTTTTTTTTAAATCATGATTCTTTGTAGCTTGACTCATGACTTTTGAATACTTGTGGTTGGTAACAATGTAGATCCCTTTCAGCTGAAAGTGCCTCAGCTCTCCCCTGATCTTGTTACACAGTAAAGAAACAACATTTATTTCAATTTATGGCCAATATTTTCAAAAGCATCCACTAAATTAGGGTGCCTCACTCTCTTGGTTCCTACAAATAAGTGCAACTGGGTGCACTAATGAGGTCACATGCAGTCATTTTTACAGGGATAGGGCATAACTGAGACAATGAGGAGACCTGGTTTTCTGAAGCGTTGAGCACTTATAATTGAACCCCCTAGGGAAGTTTGGGTGCTCAGCATAATTGAAAATTAGATCCAATGTGTCTCAAGGTGGGCACCCAAAATCACGGGCCACATTTGAAAATCTTGCAGCAGGTGAAAAAGTATCGGGGATCTTGTCATCTGACTGAGACCATGAGTATGATATTCTGAGACAAATATTATGTAACATATATAGCAATCAATAACCAATAATTAGTGAGAAATGAAATCAAATTATACACTTTTTTCTTTATATCATGTAAAATCTTTACATCTTCAGCTCACATGTAGTAGAACAAACTTATCCTAATATAATTCCATTGACTTCTGATGGAGCTCACCAGGAATATATTTGGTCCATTGTTTTAAAAACATTTTTTTTCTCTGAGAAACTAGTCAACCTCTCCAAGTGTGGTAAGGAGAGCCATATATACACCAAGGTCTGAACCTCACAAGTCTGTAGTGGCAGAATAGCTGTTGAAGTAGAGTTAAATGTATCTTTATGGAGTAACCCATGACTTTCCATGAGTCAATTAGCCTTCCTGAACTTCACATCAGCTTAGATTTACTCTTTTGCCTTCTTCCACAAACCTTATGGTTCTTCAGCAGCAGAGTCCAAAGTGTGTTATATTTTTGACACAACCTTTTACCTGCTTCTTGGGTTGTAGAATTTCCAGTTAATTAATGGAGTTTACAGTTGGTTAATGACACCAACAGTTATGTTCCCATTTACAGAAATCTGTAGCATTGACATTTATTTTTTCATGTCTCTGGTTTTTTGTCTTTGCAGCCCATCACACAAACCTTTTAAGTCAACCATTAGCATTTAATTTCCAAGTATAACAATGTATGAAAATGATCCACCCACCATCATTTAAGCTATTTTACTAGTTAATCTTTTTCAATACATTAACATTAGTTGCTCTTGTTCCCCTTTTAAAAATAATTACAAAAAGAGACAGGTGGGAATCAAAACCCTACATAAGAACATGTCAAACTTTAGAGCTGAATCTAAACTTTGTGTTTGGCCCCCATCTCTGCAGAATGCACCAACAAATCACTATATCTCAAATTCCTCCACATTCTGGGAAAATTTAAATCCAGATCTGTATTTGAACTTTCTAGCTTGGGCTCACCTCTAATTTCATAATCAGAATGGTTGTACACTGTGTTCCCTCTACACTGCATGCAGGAGTGGTGCCAGGGTTTCTGACGCCCTAGGCGGACGGCCGTTTCGCCGCCCCCCGCAGCTCAGGTGGAGCTGCCGCAGTCGTGCCAGCGAGCGGTCCGCTGGTCTAAAGGCTCCGGTGGACCTGCCGCAGGCATGACTGCGGTAGGTCCGCCGGAGACTTTAGACCAGCGCACCGTCCGCTGGCACGACTGCAATAGGTCCCCTGGAGCCACGTGCCATCCCCCGTCAAAATGCAGCCCCCCCAAAATTCTGGCGCCCTAGGCCATTGCCTAGGTCGCCTAAATGGTAGCACCGGCCCTGACTGCATGGTCATGTGGCCACCCAGGAGTGAATCAAGGGCCATGCACTTTGTTAACAGAGCTGTGCACAGCGGTGATGTGTTCAAGTGCCCCTCCCTGTGCTGCTCTGCAGCTGCATTGCTCCTCTGCCTTGGAGCTCCTGGTCTGCTCCCAGGATTCTCCTGCTTGCTGTGCAGAGTAGGGGATGGGGGATGACATCAGGGTGTCCCCCTCTCCCCACTTTTCTCTTGCCCATGTACCCCATCTCCACAGTGGGGGACAGGGCTCAGGAGCAGGAGAGCTCAGCTCCTGAGGTCTGAGACTTCTGGTGTGAGTGCCTTAAAGAGACAGTGCATGGTCTCCCATAGACTTCCCCATCAGCCAGCACTCTCACTATTCTATTCGTGTAGCCGAAGTTGAAGTATCTTAGTTCAACTTACCTGGCCGTCCTCGTGGCAGCGAGTCGACTGCCATGGCTTCCCCATCGACTCCACTTATTCCTCCTGCTGAGGTGGAGTATGGGCATCGATTTGGGGATCGATTTATTGCATCTAGACAAGGACACGATAAATCGATCCCTGATACATTGAACACTACCGGCCCATCCAGCAGGTAGTGTAGACGTACCCTAAGACTCTTAATTCTATGGGTGTCTTTGGGCAGACTCGTTGTTGTCAGTTCCAAGGCCAATTTAAGGCAAATTGGGACCACAGACCCATCCTTCCCCAAGAACCAACTCCCATAGTGTGGCCCTATCCCCATGCTGTGGCCTCATCCTTCTCTGGGATGGTAGTCACAGGGGCCATCTACATGAGCGGTGTGATGTGCTGGTACAGGGGCCCACCATCACTTTTAATTGGGTTGGTTGGGGCCTCCTCCCTTCATCCTGAATCACAACTCCCTCTCTTCAGGTTGGCATCATCTGTTCCAGAGGTGGGAAAACTCAGCTCCCACTCACTCTGTGTGTGTGTGTGTGTGAGAGAGAGAGAGAGAGAGAGAGAGAGAATGGGGGCATCACTTGACACCACCCAAGATTTGACTATGTTGAACAACTCTGGTCCCAGTACAGATCCTTGGGGGACCCTGCTATTTACCTCTCTCAACTGTGAAAACTGACCATTTATTCTTACCCTTTGTTTACTATCTTTTAACCAGTTACTGATCCATGAGTGGACTTTCCCCCTGATTCTGTGACTGCCTACTTTGCTTAAGAGCCTTTGGTGAGGGACCTTGTCAAAGGCTTATTGAAAGTCCAAGTACACTATATCCACTGGATCATCCTTCTCCACATGTTGTTGACCCCTCAACAACATGTGGAGCAGTGAGACATGATTTCTCTTTACAAAAGCTGTGTTGACTCTTCCCCAACATACTGTGTTCAACTATGTGTCTGATAATTCTGTTTTTTAGTATAGTTTCAACCAGTTTGTCTGGTACTGAAATTAGGTTTACCAGCCTCTTATTGTCAGGATAACCTCTGGAGCCTTTTTAAAAAATCGGCATTACAAGCTATCCTTCTGTAATCTTTGGTACTGAGGCTGATTTAACCAATAGGTTACATACCACAGTTAGTAGTTCTGCAATTTCATATTTGAGATCCTTCAGAACTCTTGGGTGAATCCCACCTGGTCCTGGTCACTTATTGCTGTTTAATTTATCAATTTGTTCCAAAACCTCCTGTGCTGACACCTCAATCTGGGACAGTTCCTCAGATTTGTCACCTAAAATGAATGGTTCAGGGGTGGAATCTCTCTCATATTCTCTGTAGTGAAGACCAATGCATAGAATTCATTTAGCTTCTCTTCAATGGCCTTGTCTTCCTTGAGTGTTCCCTGACTTCTTACCCCTCCCAGGATATGGTAGCCCATGTGGGGGAATAAAGGGACCCTTTTGTGCTCTTATTCCTCTGTGTGGAAGTGTAACCAGGGTCACATCTTAGCCATTAGCATCATGAGAGTGATTCAGACTGTACGCTCATTCAGTATTTAGCCTTGCTGCCGAGATTCCCACCAAATGTGCCAATTTTGATGGTGGGGTTTGTAATGTGGATTGCATCTGTAACTGGACTGAGACTACCTGCTCATTTCACACTGGCTACTGAATTCAGCAATCAAAAGGCAAGGACTTTCAATTACAATCACATTAGGCTAGATTTAAATTGATGGCATGGGGTGAAAGACTTCATGTCCCATTACTGATCTTTTGAGCTACCCCCATGATAGCCTGATATCAATTTGCTCAGTCTAGCCATATACCTGCACACAGTGTGCAGTGGCTACACAGAAGAACCTGTATTGATGACAGACATCTCCATATCTTGACATTTTGATCTGGTTTTCATTTTCTCCCTACTCCTGCTACTACAAAGTGCTAGTCAAAGGAAGAAATGAGGATGACTGCGATAATTCTTTTGTTTCCTGAAAGAGCATTTTTGCAGTTCTCTCGTAGCTCAGCTTTTGGTGACCTATTCAATCAAACTATATTTCTGGGCAGTTTCTTTTCCCAAAAGATCTACCTACAGCATAAGGGTATGAAGCCTGTTTCCCTGACAGATGGTAAGAGGCTGTGATTTCAATGAGCTGAGGGCTTGTACACACTACAGCTTATGTTAACATAGTGAATGCTTATGGGAAGGGGGTAGGTTTAGAAGATAAAATAAAAAAAGAACAAGTTAAAAATCACTTAGAAAAGTTAGATGCCTGCAAGTCACCAGGGCCTGATGAAATGCATCCTAGAATACTCAAGGAGTTAATAGAGGAGGTATCTGAGCCTCTAGCTATTATCTTTGGAAAGTCATGGGAGACGGGAGAGATTCCAGAAGACTGGAAAAGGGCAAATATAGTGCCAGTCTACAAAAAGGGAAATAAAAACAACCCAGGAAACTACAGACCAGTTAGTTTAACTTCTGTGCCAGGGAAGATAATGGAGCAAGTAATTAAAGAAATCATCTGCAAACACTTGGAAGGTGGTAAGGTGATAGGGAATAGCCAGCATGGATTTGTAAAGAACAAATCGTGTCAAACCAATCTGATAGCTTTCTTTGATAGGATAACGAGCCTTGTGGATAAGGGAGAAGCAGTGGATGTGGTATACCTAGACTTTAGTAAGGCATTTGATATGGTCTCGCATGATATCCTTATCGATAAACTAGGCAAATACAATTTAGATGGGGCTACTATAAGGTGGGTGCATAACTGGCTGGATAACCGTACTCAGAGAGTAGTTATTAATGGCTCCCAATCCTGCTGGAAAGGTATAACAAGTGGGGTTCCGCAGGGGTCTGTTTTGGGACCGGCTCTGTTCAATATCTTCATCAACGACTTAGATGTTGGCATAGAAAGTACGCTTATTAAGTTTGCGGACGATACCAAACTGGGAGGGACTGCAACTGCTTTGGAGGACAGGGTCAAAATTCAAAATGATCTGGACAAATTGGAGAAATGGTCTGAGGTAAACCGGATGAAGTTCAATAAAGACAAATGCAAAGTGCTCCACTTAGGAAGGAACAATCAGTTTCACACATACAGAATGGGAAGAGACTGTCTAGGAAGGAGTATGGCAGAAAGAGATCTAGGGGTCATAGTGGACCACAAGCTAAATATGAGTCAAGAGTGTGATACTGTTGCAAAAAAAGCAAACGTGATTCTGGGATGCATTAACAGGTGTGTTGTAAACAAGACACGAGAAGTCATTCTTCCGCTCTACTCTGCACTGGTTAGGCCTCAACTGGAGTATTGTGTCCAGTTCTGGGCACCGCATTTCAAGAAAGATGTGGAGAAATTGGAGAGGGTCCAGAGAAGAGCAACAAGAATGATTAAAGGTCTTGAGAACATGACCTATGAAGGAAGGCTGAAAGAATTGGGTTTATTTAGTTTGGAAAAGAGAAGACTGAGAGGGGACATGATAGCAGTTTTCAGGTATCTAAAAGGGTGTCATCAGGAGGAGGGAGAAAACTTGTTCACCTTAGCCTCTAATGATAGAACAAGAAGCAATGGGCTTAAACTGCAGCAAGGGAGATTTAGGTTGGACATTAGGAAAAAGTTCCTAACTGTCAGGGTAGTTAAACACTGGAATAAATTGCCTAGGGAGGTTGTGGAATCTCCATCTCTGGAGATATTTAAGAGTAGGTTAGATAAATGTCTATCAGGGATGGTCTAGACAGTATTTGGTCCTGCCATGAGGGCAGGGGACTGGACTCGATGATCTCTCGAGGTCCCTTCCAGTCCTAGAGTCTATGAATCTGTGTAGGTTTAATTTATGTCACTTAACAGTGTGAATAAGCCACCTCCTGAGCGATGTAAGTTACACCAAACTGCAGGTGTGGACAGTGCTATGTTGGTGGACAGCTTCTCCCGTGATGTAGCTATCACCTCTTGGGGAGGTGGTTTTATTATGCTGCTGGGAGAGCTCTCTCCTGTCAGCATAGAGCATCTGCACCACACACACTATAACGGCGTGGCTGCACTGATGAAGCTGTGCCACTGTAGCACTTCAAGTATAGACTAGTTTTAAGTCTCTTTCCAAAGTTGTTATTCACCTTGCTCAGATGTGGAGAACCTCCTGGATTTATTAAAGACTCTGGTGTATTTACACTCCATGATGAAATTGAAGATTTATTTCTAAATACATGCTCTTGCATTAACTACTATAAAGATACCAGTGGCAGCTATCAAAGCGGTGAAAGGTAAAATTTATGCATTCTCCTGCCCTGGGATGTCAACTCAGATATTTGTATCTTTTCTTGTAAATCCCTGGTACATTTCTTCATTCAACATTGATGGTAACCCCACCTTTACTGGGCATCTTTTCCGTTCACAAATAGGTCTTACCTATCATAGAATATCAGGGTTGGAAGGGACCTCAGGAGGTCATCTAGTCCAACTCTCTGATAGATTTTTACCCCAGTTCCCTAAATGGCCCCCTCAAGGATTGAATTTACAACCCTGGGTTTAGTAGGCCAATGCTCAAACCACTGAGCTATCCCTCCCACCTCAGTGGGGTTTTTTTTGTTTTTGTTTTGTTTTGTTTTGTTAAGAGAGGGGAATTTTACTCAGAATCCCATCTTTTTTACCTTATTTGTCATCTGAATTTTACCTCAACCAGTGTAGTCTTAAAAGGAACTGCTGAATGACCATAAAACCCTATTGTACCGTACAACATATGTTTATTAGGCATACAACCTGTACACATTCTTTTCATGCTATTTAGGCTATCATATGTACAAACATACTCCATTCGTGGTGCCACATTGCATGCTCTTAGAAACTATTAGAAGCCTTTGGAATTCCCATGCCTGTTTATTCATTCTTTTGTTTAGGAGTCAGTGACCTGCAAGCACTCATTATGAAGGAAGATCTGTTTTTTCTGGTGACTCTAATTAGCCTTGCCTTCCTGTCACTGTTAAGATCTGGATATCCTCAACATATTGCAGAAGAGTCTTGCTCTGTTCAGATTCTTGTTCCAGGCCTCAAAGGTAATGTTTGAGTCTCTCCCTCTGCCTAAATATTAATCCCTTTTTTCTTACAGGTTTATTTGAACCAATGACAAGTCATATGCAATTTCTAGCAGGGACTAACATCTCTACAAGGTGCCTTACAATTGCCCTTTCCACAATAGGATTTGAAATAATTTTCCAGACATGGCCAAGCACAGTTTGTAACATGATTTGTGTTCATTAAAACAACATGGTTACAAACTGCAGGCCTGACTCTGCAAAGCGCACTCATGAAGCGCAGCCCTCGTTACTCAGATGAGTTTTCCTGATGACTTCAGTGAGTTTATGCTCATGAGTAGTACCCAATGTACATAAAGTTTGCAAAATCTGGCTCTGTGTTCTGTCTAGAAAACATTTTATAAGCATTTATTGCCCCTTTGAGAGGGACTACTTGGAAGTAATCAATAACTATATTTGCTAAACTGAAGTACGCCTTTCTTTGTGGCAAACTCATTTAAAATGGGTGCCACCAGCGTTAAGCCCAATAATAAAACTCTTATTTTTACTGCACAACTGAGAAATGCTTTACCTTATGAGTTTTCACATCACTGACCAGAGAAAAAAGGTAGAGTTTTCTTTTCATAGGCTGGTCCTTGAACTCTTAACCATGTTGACACTAAGGTGGGGATGAAAAGTAGAGCAGTGTTAGTTTGATGCATTCAGACAATCCATGATTTGACTGAGCCTTAATTGCTTCCATCCATCTGCTGTCTTTAGTATGGCTGTCACACAAATAACAGCATTATCAATTTTATTATTGCATAACCTAGTGATAGAGGAGAATGATCAAGTGGTCAGAATGCAGCATGGGGAATGAGGAACTTTAATCTTGCTTCTGTTGTTGACTTTCTCTGTGTCCATGGGCCAGTCCCATAGCCTTTTTCCTTTCATTTCCCCATTTGTATAATCAGGATAATTCTTGTATCAGAGGGGTAGCCGTGTTAGTCTGGATCTGTAAAAGCAGCAGAGAATCCTGTGGCACCTTATAGACTAACAGACGTTTTGGACGGAGAAGCCCAGTTTTAGACTATTGGGCATTCAGCCACCCACGAAAGCTCATGCTCCAAAATGTCTGTTAGTCTATAAGGTGCCACAGGATTCTCTGCTGCTTTTACAGGATAATTCTGTGCACACACATTCACTGCCTCACAGTAGTTTTGGAAGGATTAGTTAGTTAATGCTTATAAAGTACTTAGTGCCATCTAAATGCTTAAATTTCTATTATTACAATGTAGAACTTTCCCAGCAATAATTCTGGCCTTTTTTTTTTTTAGTAAGGTAATCAGGAATAGAGCCATAAAACAGTGAGGGAGCCTGAAAACCAGAATGCTTTAATGCTTTCACTCCACCTAATTAGAAACAGTCATTGACATGGTGAGGGTGATTGATGTACAATTTCAGTGAGGCACATAATGGCCTGCTAAGCTTAATGTAAAATCTCTAAAAAGCCACCAATACCCAAACTAAACTGTCAGGGGACTGACTGTCTTAGAGGAGTGGTAGTGATATACAGAGCCTTTCATCTGTTGGCTCAAATCCAGCCCATGTCAGGAATGACCAAGATTTCCACTAAACTGAGTATATGTATGGCCATATGCCCAAAACTCAGCTCCTGTGCAGAGTTGAATGCTTCTCACAAGCAACACTTAAATATGCCATAGCTCCTCCACTGCTGAGGTGCTGCTGCTATCTGTGGCCACAGGGGAGCAAAGCATCTCATAATGGAGCCCAACACAGCCAGCTGGGCTCTGACTACCTTAGAAGGATGTCCCAGAAGATCTCCCATCCCTATTCCTTACTGGGAGCTTATACCTGGAACATACCTGTCGTAGGCGTCGGGGAGAATGGGGGAAGAAGAGAGGTTATGGGGAACAGAGGAAAGAGATGTTGGGGACCCTAGGAAGTGTGGGAATTGGGATACCCTGGAAAGGGAAAGAGATTTCTAGGAGGGGTAGGAAAAAAAGATAACAAGGGAGACTTAGGAATGGAGAGAGATAAGGCAAGAGAGGACACAAAGAAAAGAACAATGGAGAGAATATGGGAAGAAGAAAATGCAAAATAGAGAAGGAAGGAAAATTGGAATGGGGAATAAGAAAAAGAAGGGAATAAAAAATAAAAAAGCCACACACTGATTTACTCATTCATGTACTTACATCTTAGGTTTTTTTTTTCCTAAATATGGACCTAATGTAATAGATGAGATGATTTAGCCTGGGACCTGGATGGAACCGGGAAGAGGAAGGATACTGTGATTCTGGGAGTCTGTATGGCACAATGACGCATGGTTTAGAAATTCAGAAGTATAAGATTAATTATTAGAAAATCATGATGGTACATGAGAGAAGAGATGGAGGATTAAGACCAACTACATTGCTCATTCAAACCTCTCATAAAACACTAGTACTTCTGCCAGGCCCATAAGACGTGAGTTTATTATTGTTATGGAGAAGAAATTATATATATAAAACCTTCTGAGCTATTCTAAGCTCTGGATTTGCCAATTTCTCTTGTCTTCTGTCTTTGAGACTGTAAGCAGGGACTGTGTTAATATTCTCAATGATATGTCATGCACAAAAATAGTTGACATGAAATACATAAAAATAATTATAATAATCTTTCTTCCTGGGTATTCACTCCTGTGTTAATAGTTCTACTCACATATAGGGAACGTTGGTAATGACAGAAAGTTATTACCAGCTAATAGGTTCTCAATAGCCTATGTGTTTAGTATTGCTATTATTATTTGTATTATGGTAGAGCCTAGAGACCCCAACTGAAATCAGGGGATCTCATTGTTCTAGATACTGTACAAACATATAGTGAGACACAGCCCTTGCCCGAAATTGCTTACAAGGCAAGGAAAAGATATAAGAAAGTGGGAAAAAGGCAATATTATTATTGTCACCCCCTTACAGATGGTCAAACAAATAGAGGCAGAAACGGAACTCAGATGTTCTAAGTCCTAGTCTAGTGTCTTAACCAGTAAGACCAGCCTTTCTCTCTTTGGTGGTCTTAGTCCGCAACAGAAAACCCACAATAGTCTTAGGTGCTGACTGGCACATCAGGCAGTCTGAGCAGAGAGGCAACGACTTAATGGGCCTAGAAGCTGATGTGTTCATTCATCCTTAGAAATGGTCCCTCCAGGTCAAGGTCACTGTGAGGAAACATGTTACTGCTGCCCTCAAACTAGGACAAAAATGCAGGCAAGCACAATTCCTGAAGCAGGCGTGATCTATGTTAGTGACCTCTGATGCGTGGCTTTCACTCTGGAATGACTCATGAAGTAATAGGGTCTAGTATCCTGCTCTGCATCTCCACAGAAAAAAGGGCTAGAGGGAAAATACTACCAAGATTTATGTTTGGCAAGTAAGGAGCCTATAATCAGCTCACGCAGGGAAGACAGTAATATGGAGCCTGTTGGCCACTCAATAAAAAGCCAAAAATTCTTTAATGTGCCAAAGACTAGTAAAAGTCATACTAATTATACCATTTACTGTGAGTTGTCAGCAGTATTTTTGCATGGAGAGCAGGGGCCTTCCCGTAGCTTTGACTACCTGAAGGTGGCATTGGTAGATGGTCAGGAGCCTGAAGATGTTAGTTGGAGCTGCTATCCTCTGGAGGCACAGGCAGCCTTAGAATTCTGAATGCAGCGCTCGAATAAGGAGCAGAGGTCTGTGGAGATTGCTGCTTTCAAGTATGTGAGACTCCATTTTGTTCTCAGCAATATTTCTTCTCTGTGCACTTCCCTTCCCTATGGTGGCTGTGGTTTGTGTTAGAGAACTCCAAGACTACACGTGGACCATAAACTTCATGTTGGCTTCCCTGCTTTACATAGAAGAGTTATTGGAAAACTTATCAATACTCATATTCCTGGGAGCACAGAGTATGATGGCGTCAGCTTTGCCTTTAGTTTCAAGATGTCAATTCATCTCATTGTAGTCGTTGGCATTGTTTTCTTTTATGTTTGTGGTTTTCTTCTTTTTCACAGAAGCTTTTGTTTTCTTAGCTGAGACTTTGTAATTGCTTATCGAGATTCTTATTTATTTAATTAGTACAGATATTTGAATTGTATTTTAAGTAATGAAATATAGTAGCAGGGGTACAGAGCAAACTACTCTACCACAAATACCCAGTTAATGAAAACAAGACAGCTTATATTTATGAAGGCTGCTATTTAAATATGAAGAGTCTATATTTTATGCCCTGAGCTACTTGAGCATGAATATAATACATAGGGGTTCAGAGTAAAGAAATTAAGAGATGCAGCAAATTACCAGGAATGAAGATGAAGGCATTTCCTCCTGTAGGTCCCAATCTATCATTACTCAGCAAAACACTTAAGCATGCTTAATGAGACTTAATATGTGCATCATGTTACATGGTTTGATGAAAAGGGATGGATTTAAGCATGTGCTTACGTGTTTTGCTGAGCTGGGATGTAATACAGTTATGCAGTCAAGATGATATAAGTTTGATGGTGCTGATGTACCACTGGATGTGTCTGCCGTGTCTGCTTGTGGGAATGATCATATTGGCTTCAGATGAATAAGGGCTGCAGAATCAGGCCTTTTGTTTAGGCTATATCTAACTGCAATTTACTTCAGTATAGTTTACCTTGCTTAAGCATGTGAATAATTCATGCCCCTGAGCGACGTAAGTTATACCGACCTAAGCCCTGGTGTAGACAATGCTATGTCAATGGAAGAGATTCTCCCACTGATATAGCTACTGCGTTTTGTGGAGGTAGGAGTTATTAAGCCAACAGGAGAGCTGTCTCCCATTGACTTAGTGTCTTCACCAGAGGTGCTAGAGCGGCGCAGATGCATCTAGCCTTAAGAGTCAGTTATGTATTCTCTGCCCTTACTGTAGGTATCCAGTGACTGGTTAATAGGCTGTGCCATGTTCTTCACGCAACACATGAAGGCTACCAAAGTCAAAATCCTCAGCTTTTTCCTTAATGTACATGTGGCTTTTTTCCAAAGGCAAAACAAAATTATTACTGATGGCAATTCATACTGAGATATCTATAGGAAGTGATGGATCAATATGTTTTATTCTTCTTTCCTTTTATATTAATAGGGGAGGCTGGAGAAAAAGGGGAGAAAGGTGCTCCAGGGCGGCCGGGGAGAGTTGGACCTCCAGGAGAAAAAGGTAACTTGGTTAAAGAAGATGGGTTAAGAAAGTTATTCTTGATCAAAAGTTTTCCTGGCGAATAAAGAGAATCCTTTCTGTCTTTGCTAAGACTAAGGCTTCCCTGGCCTTTTCCCTGTTCCCTACACACCCCATTTGGAGACTGTGGCTACCACTCTTCTGGTCAAAGAGACTAATTTTGGAACCCATGAATGCTGTTTCTTGATTTGCCAGAGGAATCCCTGTTGAGAAAGACATTACGTTATGTGGCCTCCATGTTATTCTTAGCTTTTGCTGCCTGGGCGATACTGCTGCATATCAGCATGAGACATTAGCACTAGATCACTAGAAAAACAAGTTCAAAATCTGATTATCAGACCTGTTCTCTACTTCTGTTTGCACATACGTGCATGCCCTTTTGGTACATTAATACCTGCAAATACAGGTGTTAGAAATTGCACAGGCAAAAAATGTTTTGACATTTGTTGTGTGTCCTTGGGTGAGTTGCACACTTCTTGTGTCACAGTGTAGCCCTCTATAAAATGAGTACACTAATACTTGTGGTGAACACATTTAATTAAAACTTACGAACGACTTTGTGATCTTCAGATGAATGGCATTTTATAAATACATAATTATCAGAGCTGAGTGAAATTCAAAATTTCCATTCTATGGGAAATTCTGACATTTCAACATTTGATTTTCCCCTGAAATGGCATTTTTGATTGAAATTAAACATTTTGACATTCCTGAAATAAAAATGTTATCATTTCAGTTTATTGAACTGACGTGAAATGCTTCTTTTTAAATAATATCAATATTAAGCTGCATTTCCATCTGGTGATGTATCATGGCAGTCACATGACTCATTATGGCTATTGTAGTCAGGGAGCCTGATGCACTCATTCTCTACTCTGGGCCAGGCTCCTGGACTGGACTACATCTCCCATAATGCACCATGAAGCTCAGCCTGCGTGAAATAAGCTCATTGCCTTATGGGAGGTATTGTTAAATCCTGCAAGACTGGAACCTGGAAGGTTCAGGGCTGCTGATGCCTCTGCATTGCCATGGGAGGCTTAGGCTAGGCTCCCATGGGAGGACCCTGTGAGACTGGGTTTGGCAGGAAGTACTGCCCAACAGGACTGGAATGGTGGCCCCTCACAATCCCCTGATTGGCTGATGCCAGTATATAAATCAGGAAGCCACGAAGGGGAAGTGTCTGAGCAACAACACAGACTGCCTTGCGCATTTCTGCTCCAAACCCTGATTATGATAGGCTCTAGACTCTGGATTCTGACCCTGGTTTGTTCTTGACTTTGTTATTCAATTGCTGTCTGTAACCTGGTGCCTGACCCCAATCTCCTGGTAATCTGACCCTGCCTACTACCTATTGCCTGAGCTCTCAGTTCACCCTCTGGCCTGTCTTGGATTCTGACCTCCCAGTACTTGATTCAGCCCGACTAATGACTCCTGGCTCCAAACACTCAGTCTGACTGCCTTCATCCTGGTTGTGACAGATATAATCCTTCAGGGAGCCTGGCCCGTAGGAGAGAATGAGGCCTGGAATTATAACTCCAGTAAGACAATTTGTCATGATGGGAATATGCAGTTAAATGTTGTGTTGAAGTGATATGAAATGAAAAATAGAAAGGCAGGACTGGGAGGGACATCCTGGGTCATTGAGTCCAGTCCCTTGCTGTCTAAGGCACCATGTTATATAATCGTGTTCATAAACTTATCAAGCTCCATCTTAAAACTAGTTAGGTTGTTTGCCTTCACCAACCCTACTGAAAGGCTGTTCCAGAACCTCACTCCTCTGATGGTTAGAAACCATCTCCTAATTTCCAGCCTCGATTTCTTCTTCTAATTTCCAGCGTCAACATTTTAGATCAGTTCCGAAATCAATGTATTCGGATTTGGGTTAAAATGAACTGAAATGAAATATTTCATTTAGATTTTCCTGACTGAAAATAATAATAAAAAAAACCTGTCAAAAATTTTTGGAGAAACTACATTTTCTGTTGGAAAAGTTGTTACAATAGAAAATTTCTGCCTCGCTCTAATAATTATAATGCTTTCTCCTTTCTGTGTGCCTCTACAATTCTGATTTCCTGCCAGGTCTGGAGGAGGAAGTGCTGAAATAAAAATACCTTGCAAGAAAAAACACCAAAACCAGCAAGAGACAAAGGAAAATAGGAGTTTCATGGCCTATGTATTGGTATTTTTCCAGATGATGCTTCCAGAATGACTGAATAGAGGCAAAATCTTTTACATCATTCAAAAAACTTAAAGACCAAGACATTTTTTTCAGTTGTCCTTTATCCAGCCAGGTTCAGCAGAGTAGATTGTATTTGACATATTCTCAGAACACCTGAAGATGCAACTATTTTGTTTTAGCAAAGTGTGAAGAGTTTATGAAACAAACTCCTGTGTGAAATGGACTCTAATTAGCTAGTCTTCTCATTAATATTTTATAGTTAAAAAAATTGTCTACATTAATTGCTCTCTGCAAATCTTTTTTTCACACGAATACAGCTTGTTATTTTAAAAATAATGTGGAATACATGACACTAAAATTATTCAAAGCGATTAAATACCCTTTATTTTTTGCGCCTTTCTTCCTCATTAGGGACACTCCCCCGCTCCAATACGGTACCTTCAGTTCACCAGGCTTTAAGAAGTGCCTCACTAGCAAGGAATCAATCCCGATTGCAGACAAGCACTCCTTTTGCATCTGCTGCCTTGGGGAAGGCCACATCCAGCCAAAGTGTGGTCTCTGCCAGCAAATCCAGCCACAATCTCATAGGGACAGAGACCTCTGACAGAACATTATCTTCATGGAGGTGGCTCTTAGGCCCTCACAGGATCCACACCATGAGTCACCAGGCAGACATCAGTCTTATCCACAGCCCTCTACAGCTAAAGGCTGTGGGTCAAGGAAACAGATTGCTGACCCCTCTCCCATGTCATCTAAGAAGAGAGTGGGAAGTCCACATAATGAACCCCGAGATAGCTGTAAGCGGTCCCCATCTCGCTCAGTATCTTTGGCACCATCAGTACTGAGACCATCTCAGTCCAGTACCCATAACTCATGGAAACCAACAGCAGCTGGTACTGCTGACATGCTCATGTAAGCACTCTGCTAAAAAGGAGCTCTCAGTATGTGAGTCTACATTGTTAACATCATCATTGCCTCATCCAAAGAGACCGATACAGACAAGATCCCCATCTCTCTCAGCACTGCCACCAACACCAGGATGGTCAGTGCTGGCAAACCAGAGGAGGTGGTGTCATAGTACTCCTTTCTGGCTCCATATGGTGCTCAATACCGTTAAGGCCAATGCCTGCAGATGGCCCCATCACCACCACCCTGGTATGGCCACCCAGGGGCACCACTACCGGGCTCTATGCCACCATCATTCCAGTGGTCTTATTGGGACCCAGAGGCAGCATATCACCAACATGCCTCTCAAGCTTTAAACCTTGCCCAAGAACCCTCAAGGCACACCACCTCGGCCGCAGCATCCAGTGCTTTGGAGCCTCCACAAAATATCATAGAGGAACAGGAAGGTGGGGCAAAGAAGCATTGACATTAAAGAGCATGTTCTCTTTCTCCCTGGATGAAGCTGTCATGCCTTCCCCACCATCTCTGCTGGACAACTTTTGTCTTTTCCAGGAGTTGGCAAAGAGAGTTGCAGACACTCTCCAATACTCCTGAAAGATATCAAGGATATTCATCATCGGCTCCTTGACATCCTCCATGTCTTCTCCTCATCAAAGATTGCCCTCCCTATTAATGAGGCCATCTTAGACCCAGAAAGAAACCCCAGCTTCAGTAGCACCAACTTCCAAGCGGTGTCCCCACCAATGAAACTAAATTTCTCTTCTCCCACCCACCACCCAGCTCCATTGTGGTGAACGCCATCAATTCCTGTGGCTGGCAACACCAGTCGAGGGCCACTCCCTAAGACAGAGACTGGAAGTGCCTAGACCTTTTTGGTAGGAAGGTGTACTTCTCAGCCATACTTCAAATCTATATCACCAATTACCAGGCCCTCACAGTGAAATATGATTATATAAACTATTCAAAACTGAATGACTTTTTTGAGCAGATACCGGAGTTACATTGTGATCAATTTAAGGCTGTTATCCAGGAGGGCCAGTTAGTGTCAAAAACATTGCTGCACTCTGCCCTTGATGTGGCTGACACAGCAGCTAGTGGTGATGCGTGGATGTCATGGCTCTATTTGTTGGCCTTCCTGAAGGAAGTACAGTCTCCTGTTGAGGACCTTTCTTCTGAGGGCACAAAGCTTTTTGCAGAGAAGACTGATGCTCCTTTCACACCCTGAAGGACTCTATGGCCACTGTCCAGTCACTGGGTATCTACACACCAGGACAAAAAAGACTATTTAGTCCCCAGTCCCGGCATAGACACACACACATCGCAATATTAACCTCAATGCCACCATGAGCCACAAAAGAAGAAAGGAAAATTTTCTAAGTGCAAACCAGCCTGACCACAGTCTTCTTCGTCCCAGCTCTCTGTGTCCAAATACCAGTTCTGACGGGTGCGTCGAGGCGCTGTTAGACCATTTCCCCCAATTGATACAGCCGATCAATGCTTTACACCCATTTGGCCACCAATAGGCAACATTCTGCAGTGCCTGGAAATTCATAACATCAGGTCAGTGGTTCCCAGAGATCATTCAGACTGGGTGCACCATCCATTTTACTTTGCTATCCCCTCCACAACACCACTATTTTTTTTCCTGTGGGTGCTTGAGCCCCTCAGCATCCATGGAGTCAGCACATATGCTCTTCAGGAGTCACCTACAGTGAAGCACCCATAGGGATACTACTTGAAGAAGTTGTTACTAACCTTGTGCAGTAATGATGGTTCTTCGAGATGTGTGTCCCTATGGGTGCTCCATAACTCACCCTCCTCCCCTCTACTTTGGAGTTCTTGTCTATGGCTCAGCGGTAGAGAGGGAACTGAGGGGGTTAGTCCACATGCCTTGACTAGCCTCGTGGCAGGGCATGTGTAGGTACAGTGCATGTGCAGGCCTAACGGACACCACTACTGAAGTTCTTCGATCAACAGCACAGGGACACAAACACACCTACAGTGGAACACCCACAGGGACACACATCTCGAAAACCATTGTTACTGCACAAGATGAGTAACTTCTTCATCTTCTGCCATCTGGAAAAGACTTGAGGTCATTGTGGACTTGATTCAGAAAAGTCCTTAAGCACATGCTTAACTTTAAGCATGTGAGTAGTCCCATTGGCTTCAATGCAACTACTGCATGTAAAGTTAAGCACATGCTTAAGTGCTTTTCCTGCCTCTCAGAGAGGAAGTGTGAATGGAACATCCGGACCAGCAACAGTAGGTGAGCTGCCTGTGGATTCTCTCCCGGTGAGAAACAGATGAGGTTTGTTTAATGAACTCTTGTGCCTGCTGTCATTTTTCCAGGGATTGTGTCTATTTATTATCTAGGAATAGGGACTTCAAGAAAAACACCAAATATTGCAAGACTTGTGGTAAAATCACGAGCGTTGGTAACACTTGAAATAAGCAACACATGGCCGTTTTTCCAGTATTCTTCCAGCTAACTTTTTATCTAGTGCTATGAGCTGGTTATCACCTGGAGAATATTTATTTATTTCATATTATAGATGTGCTAAAAGAGCGTGTCCATCCACATGCTCTGAGCTGTTAAGTGCTCCACTATCTGCAGAGATCAACCTGTTATTGGGGCAGTCAACTTTTTAGCTCAGTTTTTAACCTCTTTGTGGGCCTGATCTTGCACCATCAGGGACCATGGACGTATTAGATGACCATGTTCTTTAATTACTAAGTTATAGTATGATTTTTAAGCACATTTGTACTGAGGTTTATATTTAGTTATTCTTTTGTGACGAACAGACATTAAGTGTAAAAGAGGAGCTTTAAATTTTTGGGTCTCCCAATAGGGAAGACTGTCAGTCAAAATCTTTATAGTAGTTAACACTGTTAATGTTTATGATATTTTGGTTCTATTTGAGTAAATGGTGGCTGACTTGAGAGAGTGTGTGTAATTCCTTTGTAGTTTTTGCAGTATTTTCTATTTATGGTATCGCTTTGTGATCTCAACATTTCTGTAATTCCTTTTGTGCCCTTTATCTGTTTTATTTGTTGAGCAAGTTAATTCTAAGATACTGTGACTACTATCTTTGGTTTTATAAGTGTTCAAAAATCAATGAATAAATAAATGAAATATATAAGAAATGCAGTCCTCCTATTTCTAGCCTGATCAGAAGGAGGAAATACTGGGAACCTTGTGAGAAAAATCTCTGCTCTAGTGATATTTGCAGCCCAATTTTTCAGAAGCAAAAGATTTGGATAATTCAAACAAACAATCAGATGTTTGGATACATATCTAAAATAGACCCAAATACTAAGCTGTTTGATGTTTCTGTGTCACTAGACATTGGTTAAGAATAAATTCATGTTATTTTCCTCATTGCTTTTGATTATTCTGCAAGTAGATTACCACCTGTATAATATCAGCATTTTATAAAGCATTAGATAAGATTTAGATTAAACACAGGTCACTAGAACAATTATAATCAGTCATCCAAAGTACACCTCTACCCTGTTATAATGCCACCTGATATAACATGAATTCGGATATAATGCAGTAAAGAGGCGCTTGGGGTGGGGGTAGGGGGTTGCATGCTCCAGCAGATCAAATCAAGTTCGATATAATGCGGTTTCACCTATAATATGGTAAGATTTTTTGGCTCCTGAGGACAGTGTTATATCAAGGTAGAGGTATAATTTAGACCACTGTATTACACTATATGGCAGAAGCAAGAGGAAAATATTCTATATAAGAAATTCTATGACTGATGATGAAATGTTATGAGCCAACTTCTGTCTTTGAATGAATATTGACCTCTGCTGAAGTTATGAAAACATTGCATGCATATCTGAGGGAGAATTTAGCCTTAAATTATGGTCCAAGAGTGAATAATGTAGTACAAAGGATTAGCCTTCCACTGGAGTTTAAATTGTGATGACGGTTACAAATGGAAATGAGTTAGGTGACCTCATCCAAGTCTCCATTTGTGCCCATTATGAAATGACTGTCCACCTCAACACAACTGACATTCTCTTCTCAGAAGATGGATTACTGGTCAGGAGTGATCTGAATGATTTCACAGAGCCATGAGCCTCTGTGTTAGGTCCAAACTTCCAGGAGCACAAACTCCTCAAAACAATTTAAATAAAAAAATATAGCAAAGCAAACATCCCCAGATCAATCGAAATGCCCTCTCAATACAACCCAAAGTAGACATTCTAAAGCATTTAAAAATAAGAAAACGGGGAGGGGGGAAGGTGGGTAGGAGATAGGGGAGTAATGTTGGAAAGCACTGTCAAGCTAACTGGACTCTTAAAAATAAAAGTGGCCCTACTAGGTATTTTAATTTACCTACAGTCTTAAATAAACACCTGAAAACATACAGAATGTATTTGAACTTTTTGTTATTACATGCATAGATCTATAAATTAGGTTTCCTCAAAATGTTGTGGAATAACTTGAACCTATGAGCTGCTGAGCATTCTGGCCCTGATCTGGTGAAGCATGTTACCACATGCTAATTATTAAGTATGCAAATAATCTCATTAACTTCACTGGATTGGGATCCAAGCAGTTTGCAGGATCGAGGTCTAAGAGAGGGGTAATAATATCTCAAGAGATATTTTAATATTACCTAGTGCTCATTAATATGCAATCTTTTTCATGTCTGATTCAATACTCACATGACTTTACTGCTCCTTTAGGGATGTTGCTGACAGAATTCTGTAGAAAAGCCCTGGTGAAAGATGTCTTGTGTAGACAATTATATAGACACAAAGTTGCCATCTGATTCAAAAATATCTTCCAGTTCTACTTTAAAATGCATATACAGTGTATTTTGACAAAAGTGAGGTTGATGAATGTCTTCAATTTCCCATCATGTTAGATAAAAGTTTATTTAATAGCTTCATTGGTACATTAGCACAGTAATTCAGTCTAAATTGTAAACCCCATTGAAAAGCTGCTTTGCTTTCATTATTGTGTTGGTAGTTTAAAGTGCAAAAATGATCACTATGAGCCACATTTTTAAACACGTGTGCATAAGTTGTGCTCACAAAAGGTACATGTGTGTATGGCACAGACAGATAATTGATCATGCAGTTTTATGAGTTTTGCATGTGCAGCTACGTATTTGACATGCCTTTGCACCTCACAGACATATCTTGCTGGCACAATTCAAGCATGTCATATATATTTGCCCCAAAGGCTGTAGCGTAGAATTGTTGCTTTTTAGAGACCATGATCAGTTTTAAGAGCTGCTTTTTGACTTCCTACTATATCTCGCCATTTGCCACTTGCATGATTTATTATTATTATTTATTTATTTGTATTGCTATACAGTAATAATGGGTGATTTCAACTATCCTCATATTGACTGGGTAAATGTCACCTCAAGGCGTGATGCAGAGATAAAATTTCTAGACACCATAAATGACTGCTTCTTAGAATAGCTAGTTCTGGAACCCACAGGAGGAGAAGCAATTCCTGATTTAGTTGTAAGTGGAGCACAGGGTCTGGTCCAAGAGGTAGCTATAGCTGAACTGCTCGATAATAGTGACCATAATCTAATTGCATTTAACATCCTTATGGAGGGAATAGTACCCAAAAAACCCACCACGGTAATATTGAACTTTAAACAGGGGAATTACATAAAAATGAGGATGCTTGTTAGATGGAAATTAAAAGGAGCTGTCAAAAGGGTTAATTGCCTGCAAGCAGCGAGGGGACTATTTAAAAACATGTTGATAGAGGCTCAGACTAAATGTATACCCCAAACCAGAAGAGACAATAAGAGGACTAAAAGAATAACATCATGGCTAAACAGCAGTATAATGGAGACCATTAGAGGCAAAAAGGCATCTTTTAACATTTGGAAGTCAAATCCTAGTGAGGATAATAATAAGGTGCACAAAGTCTAGCAGGTTAAGTGTAAAGGCATAACAAGGCAGGCCAAGAAAGAATTGAGACACAACTTGCTAAAGACTAAAGGTAGTAAGATTTTTTTAAAGTACATCAGAATCAGGAAGCCTGCCAAACAGGGAGTAAAGGTCACTATGTGACCAAGGTGTTAAAAGACCACGCAAGGAATACAAGGTTACAGGGGTGCTGGAACAATTTGTAAAGTGGGGGTGCTGAGAGCCATTGAACCAAACTGTAAATCCTGTATATGATGGAAACCCCTTCAAGCCAGGGGTGCAGCAGCATCCCTAGGTCCAGCACCTATGCAAGGTCATTGCAAAGAAGATGAATTCTCTTCGTCAGTCTTCACTGCACAGGGTGTTGGGGAGATACCCACATCAGAGCTAGTCTTTTTGGGCAACATATCTGAAGTAGTGTCCCACACTGATGTGTCAGTGGAAGAAGTTTCAGAACAAACTGATAAATTAAACAGTAATATGTCACTAGGACCAGATATTCACCCAAGAGTACTGAAGGAATTCAAATATGAAATTTCAGAACTTCTAACTGTAGCGTGTAACCCATTGCTGAAACAAATCTCCATACCAGATGGCTGGAAGGTAGCTAATGTAATGCCAATTTTTAGAGTACCTGGCAAATTGGTAGAAGCTGTAGCAAAGAACAGAATTATCAGGCAGATAGATAAACCTGTTTGTTGGGAAAGAGTCAGCATGGCTTTTGTAAAGGGAAATCATGCCTCACAAACCTATTGGAATTCTCTGAAGGAGTCAACAAGCTTGTGGATAAGCATGAGTCAGTTGATATAGTTGCTTGAACTTTCAGAAAGTCATGGACTTAATAATTCTTTTTGAACTCAGTTATACTTTTGGCCATTATGACATCCCCTGGCAACAAGTGCCACAGGTTTATTGTGCGTTATGTGAAAAAGTACTTTCTCTTGTTTGTATTAAACCCGCAGCCTATTCATTTCATTGGGTGACCCCTGGTTTTTGTATTGTGGGAACACATCTATTATAAGACAAGAGCCAATGGATGGAGACAGACAGACAGACAGGAGTACAAGGAAATTAGACAATATAGGTCAGCATGAGAGACATGGTCTCAGCACATCAGCAGCGTAACTTTTGTCAAACTTTTTATGTAAGCATTTCAGCAAAGGAGAGTCGTAAAGAGAGATTTGTAGCTTTGCAGATTTTATGGGGAGTTCTTCCCAAGCATAAGGGGCAGCGTGGGACAAAGCATGAAGGTGCTTGTTTGCAAATTTAACAAGTGGGTGATGGAGGCTGGCATCATAGGCCACTCAGAGGTGGGAATTGACCTTTTGATAGAGAGAGATGATGAATGGGGTGGGGATAGGCTGCAAAAGGCCTTTAAAATACATACAAGTAGCTTATGTTTGATGTGACAGAGAAGGAGCCAATGGTGAGATACAAAGAGACAGGCTAGGAAAATGATCTTTGCAGCAGGATTCTGAATGGAAATGAGCTGAGTAAGACTGCATTTGTCATGGCCAGAAAGAAGGATGTTGCAGTAATCAAGATATGAGTTGATGAGAGTTTTAGTTGCGCAGATGGATAGGAAAGGTTGTCTCTTAAAGATATTATACCAAATGAATCCGCAAGATTTAGACATAGCCTTGATATGAGAACTTAGACAGAAGTCTGAGCTGAAGATAACATCCAGGTTATGGGCCAGAATGACAGGCAGGATGGTTTACATAACTATCAGCCAGGGGCATCCCATAAAAGATGGATCCTGTTTTTTAATTTAATATATTTGTAGAGTTTAAGGCCAGGAGGGACCATTGGATCATCCAGTCTGGTGCAGGGCATTACATCTCATCCAGTTACCCTGCACTGATCTCAATAACTTGTATTTGGCTAAAGCATTTTTTCTAGGAACACATCCAGTCTTGATATGAAAAGATCAGAGATGGAGAATCCACCACTTCCCTGGTAGTTTGTTGCAATGGTTAACTGATCTCACTTAAAAAAAAATTGTTGTAATTTCTAATTTGAATTTATTTGGCTTCAGCTTCCAGTCATTGGTTCTTGTTATGCTTTGTTCACTAGAACAGTACCCAGTATTTTCTTCCCTTGAAGGTACTTGTAAATTGTGATCAAGTCACCTCTCAGTCTTCTTTTTAATAAGCTAAACAAATTGTGCTCTTTATGTCTCTTGCTATAAGGCATTTTCTCCACCCCTAAGATCATTTTTGTGGCTTTTGTCTGCACCATCTCCAGTTTTCCAATGTCCTTATTAAAATGTGGATAACAAAATTGGACACAGTATTCCAATACTGGTCTCACCAATGCCATACACAGAGGTAAAAATCACCTTCCTGCTCCTGCTTCACTACTCCTGCATTTATACATCCAAGGATGAGATTAGCCCTTTTTGCCACAGTGTCACATTTAGAGTTCATGCTGGGTTGCTTGTCCACTGTGACCCCTAAATCCCTGTCAGTCACTGCTTTCCAGGATACGGTATGGCTTGCATTCCTTGTTCCTTTGCATTTGGCTGTATTAAAATGTGTTTTGTTTGAAGTGGCTCAATAGTTCACCTTTAGTATATTCTGCCTTCTCTTGCTCATGGAAAGGATCTCCAAGAAGATCAATTGGACTTTCCTCTTTTTAGCTCCCTTCCAAGATCCTGAAGTCTTCTCTCATCTGTGGAGTTCCATATGATGCTGAGACATTGGTTTCAAAGTGTATCATCACCAGTAGAGACTTGCAGATGACTGTACTGTTTGTCCAAATTTGTAGTTACATCTCTTTTGGTCACTCCAGGGAGACAGCATGCGGACTGCATTCCCTCCGAGCTTCCATCTTCCCCAGCTTCCTCATGCCGCTTTTGGACTGCTCTTTTGGCAGTTCTGTGGTCTGCTAGAATGGACTCCACAGGTGGTCCCCAAATCATAGCTTGACAACCAGTGATGTAGAAAAATCTCTCTTTTAATTGGTTACTCCATAGGAAGAAATAATTACAGGGAGAGAGGCTTTCCCATGGGTAAATTAAATGGTTATCCCACGGGGAGGTTAAATCACAGGGAAAAAGGGATGTAAAGCAAGTTCGATGAAGCCCTTGGATGACACTACAGTTTGCTACCAGCCAGTGAGTGTATCTGTGAGATTGGAACAAGCAAACTCCTGTAGGGGGAGAGAGACTATAGAAAAAAATCAAATCCAAACAGTTCTTTTAATGAGCACAGGATAATTAATATATGTTTTTCCTGGGTTTGAGATAAACAAACTCTTATTTCTGAGTAGAACACATAAGTTTCATTTTACTGGTTATTATTGATAAGTAGTCTGTTCTGTTTACATAAAAGGATGTGAAGTCACAAGAAGTAAATTAGTTGTGTTTATATATCATGTTATATTTATGGGCTGAATACGTCTGTTTCATTTCAGATACAGCTGTTTGAAGTGAATTATTAAGGACCCCTAGGACTGGGTGTTCAAACCTCTGATATAATCCTTTTATTGTAAACCCAGTCTTCCTATAACCGATTCATATTAGAGTGAGCAAGGCCATTTTTTGATAAGCTCAATAAGGTCAGAACAGGCTAACATTTTTTAACACATTTGGAGTTCCTGGGAAATACATCCCCAACATTCATCACATTCCAGCAAAAATATCTCTCTGTAGTTAATACAGTACCACAGACTGAATCCTTAAAGTGTTCAAGGAATCTTGAATCCACCATGTGAGCTGAGGCTATCTCCCAAATAATACTTTTTCAACTGATTGTACAGATTGCTTCTGTTTTTCTACTGGGATCACATGCATTAGGAGGAAAATACCTGTGGTTTCATGTACAGTTTCCTAACTCATTATCTCCAGACTGATTCTTGTCTGCATATTTATACCTGCCTCTGGAATTTTCCATTACATGCGTCTGACGAAGTGGGTATTCACCCACGAAAGCTTATGCTCCAATACATCTGTTAGTCTTAAAGATGCCACTCTCTGTTGCTTTTCATAGATAGTACAAGACAGTTAGCCAGTCGCCCATCAATTCAGATGTCCTTTCTGACAGCAACCGACAGCAGATGCATCCGAGGAAGGTGGAATCTGAGCTTCTTACTCTAGGATAATGCATCTACTGGTAGCTAGTTGTGTGACACTTCCACTCAGGGTAATAAGGAGATTTCTTCCTGACCCTATGGAGACTAGGTTTTGCCTAGGCGCATGATATTTGATTGTCCTTATCATAAAATTATATTTTTAGTTATAAAATTATCTAGGCTTTAAAAAAAACCCAGCCTAAGTATGTGATTGTGATCTGCAGCAAAGAATTCCAGAGGTTGACAATACATTGGGCCAGATCCTCAGCTGGCATAAATTGTGATTGCTCTAGTGACTTCAACTAAACTATGACAATTTATAAGCTGAAGATCTGGCCTATTGTGTATAGTAATTTTTCCTTGAATTCATCTCATTGAATGAATGGTTCTTTCATTGTGGGAAAATGCATAAAATATGCTGCACAGTTTAAAATAAGACTGGATTTCCTTTGAGAAGAAGACCACACAGAATTTTTAGCGGAAACAGTTGTAGACTAAGCTGCTTCAGGAAATGCTGGGCCAGATTGTCTCTCCTGTTCTAGTCCACTTATGCAGACTCATTGGGCAAATGGGACTGAAAGCTCGTGGAGCTGCTTAACTGGTGTATAGCTGGCATAGCCAGTTGCTACGCCATTCCCTGTGCAGTCCCTAGTATAGAGGGCTTACTTGTACGAGGAGGGTATATGGCCAGAATGTGTTGTGGTCTGGCTGGGATGCGCATGGGGGCATACTCTTTTGAGCACCCCCCCACCCCATGCCTTGTGATGGGATATGCAGCAAAAAATCAAGGCTACTCCTTTTTATTGCTGTTTACAAGTCAGGACAGGGACATTTCTTGGAAAGCCTACTTGAAACAAGTCAGCTGACATAGCAGGTATTCACCAGGTCCAGATTATCCTCCCCTCCCCGAGGATTAATGATCTTGCTGGCTTCAGAGTTACTATACTACAGGGAAAGAGCAACTTCCAGCTCAGACAAACTAAGGCCAGGTCTACACTGCGACTTTAAATCGGTTTAATGGCCGATATACCGATTTAACGCTGTGTCCGTTCACACGATGTCGTCATTAATATCGACTTTAACGGCTCCTTAAATCGATTTCGGAACTCCTCCCAAACGAGAGGAGTAGCGCTAAATTCGATAGTGATAACTCGGATTAGGGTTCGTGTGGACGGAAATCGACGTTATTGGCCTCCGGGCGGCATCCCAGAGTGCAGCACTGACCGCTCTGGACAGCAATCTGAACTCGGATGCAGCGGGCAGGTAAACAGGAAAAGCCCCGCGAACTTTTGAATTACATTTCCTGCTTGCCCAGCGTGGAGCTCTGATCAGCACGGCTGGCAATGCAGTTTGAAATCGAAAAAGAGCTCCAGCATAGACCGTACGGGAGATACTAGGTCTGATCGCTGTATGGGGAGACAAATCTGTTGTATCCAGCTCCGTTACAGAACACGAAATGCCAAAGCGTTTGAATAAAAAACTCCAGGATACACAGCGCTGTGTGACAAGCGTAACGGGAAGCCAGAGACTCAAATGGACGCTCATGAAGGGAGGGAGGGGGTACTGAGGACTCCAGCTATCCCACAGTCCACAGCAGTCTCTGAAAATTATTTGCATTCTTGGCTGAGCTCCCAATGTCTGTAGGTTCAAACACAGTGTCTGGCGTGGTTCAGGGAACAGCTCCTCAGTTTATTTCCCCCCACCACCACGTGAAAAAAAAAAGGGAAAGATTGCTGTGCTATGGCGTTTGCTCAATGCACTCCGCGAAAAAGGCGCCAAAGGGTTGTCTGCTGCCTTCACAAAGGGAGGGGTGAGGCTGTACCCAGCACCACCCGGGGCAGTGTTTTCTGCCCCATCAGGCACTGTGCTCTCAACACGGAAGTGGGAACTATGGGATAGCTGAGGAACAGCTACCCACAGTGCACCGCTCCTGAAATCGATGGTAGCTTTGGACCATGGACGCAAACAATCGATTTCGGGATCCCACTGTGGACGCGCTAAACCGATTTTATTAGATCTGTTTTGTAATATCGGTTTAAGCTAATTCGAAATAATCGTGCAGTGTAGACGTACCCTAAGTATATATAGCACCTGTATATCTACTTGGATTTGCTTAGAAGAGTTGTGGCCTACTAACCATAGGTGGCCTGGTTTAAGCCAAATCTCAGTAATGTGCAGGAGTGCTCTGCCTTTGCTATTAAAACAACCAGTGTTCAGCAACGGTTGTCAGAGACTGGTCCCCCTAGTGTTGAAAATGTTTTGGCTGCTAGTGTAGACAGGGCCAAACCATTTTCAGTATTCATTACAGAAAGCATTCTAGACACTGGGTAGCAGGAGATATCTCCCATGCTTTCAGATAGTGGGTTTTGAAGTCTGTTGACACTATCTTTACCAACAGGATAATGATTTCCCATATTGGTTGAAGGATGTGACGGGGAAGACCCATACGTGTGACTTCTTGGCTCACTTTCCTAGCTTAGACACATATGGTGGACCAAATTCCACTTTTGACTAGTGATGGTAGAATGTGGCCATTGATTCCAGCCAGTGGATCAGAACATCACTAATTGATTAAAACGACTTTAGTGATAAATGACATGACAGATACCTTCTAGGGAAGAGTTCAGATAAGTGATACGAAGACTCACTCTACAGTGATTCATTGGCCAGATAACAGTGGTTTCTCTTCTTCAGCTTACTTTGTGTGATATATGATGATAAAGCACAGCGCATACCTCCTACAATGCACTTGTTTTCCATGAGCTATCCGAATATTCTGTTATACGGTACAGCCAAGAAAAAAGAGGTCAAAGTCAGATGAAGAAAGTGAATCAAACCTTTTTCTATTAGATTTCTATGTATACATAATGGAAAGCCAGGACGAGCACTGAAAGGAGAAGAGGGTAAATCAGGGGTTGGCAACTTTCAGAAGTGGTGTGCCAAGGCTTCATTTATTCATGCTAATTTAAGGTTTCATGTGCCACTAATACATTTTAACATTTTTAGAAGGTCTCTTTCTATAAGTTTATAATACATAACTAACCTATTGTTGTATGTAAAGTAAATAAGGATTTTAAAATGTTTAAAAAGCTTCATTTAAAATTAAATTAAAATGCGGAGCCCCCCCGGACCAGTGGCCAGGACGTGGGCAGTGTGAGTGCCACTGAAAATCAGCTTATGTGCCACCTTCAGCACGTGTGCCATAGGTTGCCTACCCCTCCAGTAAATTATGGCAACTCTGTTGACAATTTGTCAGCTTTTGTAATGTGCATATTTATCCTTTATTCATTAAAAATGGCTGATTTTCAAGTGGCTCATTTACCACAACTCCACTTTAAGTACTGCATGGTGTCTTCATTAAAATTAATAACACTTTACATTCCTGCTGTGAATTACTTAGACTGTATATGTGTGTGTGTGTATCTAGAGGGCAAACATAAGGCTTTCACTACTTCTCGTTATGATACTATTGAGATGTTTAGAGTGTAGAGAAAAGAATAAGTATGGAACTGTCTTCCACTGAATTTACAGAACACAAAGACTAAATTTTGCTCTCAGTTATTTAGTTGCTACTTCATTAGACCAGGTATTCTCAACCTTTCCAGACACTGTACCCCTTTCAGGAGTCTGATTTGTCTTGCAAAGCCCAAGTTTCACCTCACTTAAAAACTTGCTTACAAAATTAGACATAAAAATACAAAACTGTCATAGCCCACTATTACTGAAAAATTGTGTACATTCTCATTTTTGCCATATAATTATAAAATAAATCAATTGGAATATAAATATTGTACTTACATTTCAGTGTACAGTATATAGAGCAGTATAAACAGATCATTGTATGAAATTTTAGTTTGTACTGACTTTGCTAGTGCTTTTTATGTAGCCTGTTGTAAAACTAGGCAAATATCTAGTTGAGTTGCTGTAGATCCTGGAAGAGCTCTGCATACCTCCAGAGGTACGTGTACCCATGGTTGAGAACCACAGCACTAGATGAATTGACTCATTATGCGTAAAGACTTTTATATCTCTTAAATTCCATAATAGATTCTGTCTTTTGATCCACAAGTTTTTCTGGAATCTCCTCTTATTTTCAACAATACATTGGCCTGACAAACTATCTGAGTGGAGTCATACAAAACCCTTTTTTTATGGCTTTCAGTCAAATTTTATTTTCATTTATACCTGTGCCGTCCCAGTGAAGTCAACTGCAGTGAGAAGATTAAATAAGCTTCTGTATTATTTATGTAGCAGGCAATGGATGAGGAAAGAGCTGGACTCCTGGAATTTGACAGACCTTGGTGATCATTCATTGTAATTGCTAAGAAAATTTGCAACACCATTTTCTGTTGCCTGCCATAGAAAATGATACTGAAGTGCTGCTGGACATCTGAATAAAGCAGACAATATTTTTAACTTGTATCTTTGATCTTTTTGTTATGTTTAGGAGAAATGGGAGACAAAGGACAGAAGGGCAGTGTGGGTCGACATGGAAAAATTGGTCCCATCGGTTCAAAAGGTATATTTGATTCAATCTTTTTTTCTCCGGTGGTGTCTGAACTGAATAATCTGTGGTCATTTGTCTTTGAGATGAATCCCGTTCTTAATTGAAATTACTCAGATTGTCTCCGAACTTACCAAAATAGATAATTAAATCACATTCTAGTCAATCAAATGATGGAGATCTCTGGACTAGTTGTCTTATACCCTGACACATAGCAGGATCAAGAGGTTTCAGAAACCTGACTTGTGGGTAGATGAAAGACTTTTTTTTTAATTTACATCAACCTCCGAGTATCGGTATTTAAAGGAGAGTGGTTGGGAAGTAGGATTGTACTTTGGTAGAGGCACAGATTCAGGAGCCACGAGGTCTGAATTTCTTGGCCTTCCCACTTTTTATGTGACGTTGATCAAATCATTTTGAACATCATTTTCAATGGAACTGTCTAATTTTAGGCTTCTAAATCAAAATTTAGACACCTAAATAAAAATGGCCTGATTTTCAGAAGTGCTACTTCCTTACAGGTTCCACGGAAGTCATTGCTTTTTAAAGTGCCTAAGCAAGTACTGGCACAAATAACAAGAGATGGAACAGAATGAAACTAGTCATAATGTTTGTCCCTGAATCCAAACTACACAGTTTGGGCCTGTCTTGATGATGAACTGACTGGGACAACAAATCCAAATTCTCCATCATTTGGGGGCCATCTCTACATTATGCATTTTTTGTTTTTTTGCTGTAAATCTTAGTCATTAACAAAAAAAAAACTGTTTAGAAACTTTCTGTTAATGAAACTGGTGACCCAATCCATTTTCTGAGCAGCAAAATTGATGATATTTTTCATTTTTTAGGTGAAAAGGGAGATAATGGGGATATAGGGCCACCTGGTCCTAATGGAGACCCAGGTAAACCATGATAGATCTTCAAAGTGTATAGTTTTTTTTTTAAATGTATAAATCATGTGTAATACACAGTCCTTTTAAAAATGCTGAAGAATGGTGTTGGAACTTAAATTTTGTTTTACGCATTGTAATTTGGATTATAGTGCACATCTACAGGGTACTTTTACAAAACGTTTGTTGAAGATGCAATGACTGCTCGGAGTTGTACTGTAATTCCCTCTAGGGGCGGACAACTGCTTGAAAGAATGCTTAATAGCTCCCCACTAACTCAACATGGATTTAGTTATTCCAGAAAGCTAATGGGAGCAGGAATGCAACTTGTTCCCAATCATTCCCATTGTGCAAAAAGACATCTCTGGACATCCTATTTAGGTTTTCATTCTGCACTGAGAACCCTGTGGACCCTGGGACCCCTGCACCTTCATTGACTTCAGTGGGACAGCTGATGGGCACAAAGCTGTGCTGTGCATGCGGTTCTCAGGGAAGGAACAGAGCCCAAGGAGGGATTTAGGGACTTCATGCCAGTGTCTACAAGGCCAACAGAATTTGTAGAATTTATTGGCAGAGTAAGAGGGCATATTTTCATCTGGAGCAGAAGTTCTCAAACTGTGGGCTCAGGTGCTCTGGGGGGGTGGGGAGGGGAGATGGTGTGCAGAATATGTTCCGGGGGGGGGCATGAAAAGCTTTTTGGGGAAAAGAACTTACTGCACACATTTTACTCCCAGCAATGGATAAATAACTAAGCTGATTCCTCCAGACATATCAGGTCCTCAGATGGCGCTGGGCATTTTCATGGATTTCTGCTAAGCTTGCATAGCATTATACAAAGTCATTTTCCTCTGTATGTTAATGCATTCTTTGCTACGACATGGGATATGCATTTAATTGTAAGCATCAGCTACAATGCAGTTTTTCTTTTTCTCTTATTACAATGGATCATTGGCTTTGTTTGAATCAATACCTTATAATATAGTATATGGAGATATACCTATCTCACAGAACTGGAAAGGAGCCTGAAAGGTCATGGAGTCCACCCCACTGCCTTCACTAGCAGGACCAAATATTGATTTTGCTCCAAATCCCTAAATGGCCCCCTTAAGGATTGAACTCACAAGCCTGGGTTTAGCAGGCCCATGCTCAAACCACTGAGATACCCCTCTTGCCTTACTGTTTTTATTATTTAGTGAGTTGCATGTTGACTTTTTTTATGGCTATATGTATTTGCGTGTTGGGGGGAGGGGGCTGTAAACTACTACAAACACAAAGAAGGAGGCACAATCAAATACGTTTGAGAACCACTGATCTACACAACTGACCTTATTTTGGTTTTCAAGAATACTGTGATTTTTGCCAGTTATGCTGGTGGAGAGAAGCTGTTTTGCAAAGCCTGTGTACACATCATTTGAGACTCTGAAAAACAATTGGATGATCAACGGAAACACAGTATCTTGTTAGGAGTATGAAAAGCTTAGGGCCGGTCTACATGTAAACCATTGCAGTGGCGCATCTGTACCAGTGCAGCGGTGTCAGTGAAGATGCGGCTATATTGATGGGAGAGCTTCTTCTATCGGCACAGCTAATCCACTTCCATGAGAGGCAATAGCTATGTTGACGGGAGAAGCCCTCCTCTTGACATAGTGCTGTCTATGCAGGGGGGCTAGGTCGGTATAACTACATTGCTCAGGGGTGTGACATAGTTATACCAATGTACGTTTGTAGTGTAGACCTGACGTTAGACTCAGATGATGGAAAACAATAGACTATCGGTGCTTTTAGGACAAAAATGCAGCCCCTCCCCTGCATTCTAGTATCTTTAATAGATTTTATCTTAGATAATAGAAATGTAAAAATGGAAATGTTGTTTGCATTAATTATGTGTTGTTAGCAACCACTGAATGAGACAAATGTAACAGACATGGTTATTAGGTAGTGAGTAATGAACAATCAATGTTTACTAAAACATCTGCTCTTATGGGAAGGTTAGGAAGGAGCAAGGCTATGCAGTGCCTTGTATGCAAAGACAAGAGTCTTAGGGATAGATGATGACTTGGTCTGTGCCCATACAAAAGGAAAAGGAATCCCCATTTCACTCCTACATGGGCTACTTAGACTCTGGTCCAGGCATACACCAGTAAGCAGCCAGGGCCTGCAAAGTACTTTAGCACATGTGTAAGTTCCAAATGTTCTTAAGAGGTTTGTTGAAGTGGGATGGACTTAGGTGTTTAAAAGCTTTGCTGAGTCAGGGGCTTAGGCTAGTGCAGCTAGCACATATTAAGAATTGCCACAGGAGACACACTTCTGAGTAAAGTTTCCTCCTTGGCTCTTTCTTTGCTCCATTGCCGGTTAGTAATTTACTGCTGATCTACACTATTCAAATTACTATCCATGTGTCCTGGCTTACAATCTGGCCTTTAACCTCTGCTGTGTCTGCCGTTTTAGGGCCAGATTCTGCCAATTTACTCACCTGAAGTAGTACTTTACTTTACGAGCAGTCCCATTTATTTCAGTAGTACGTCTCATGGAGTAAGGCACTACTCTGCCTGCAGAATCTGGCTCAAAGCCTTCAAGGGGGAGATTTTTCAAAGTCTAGGTACCCAACTCACAATGAAAGTCAGTAAGTTAAGTACCAGTCCAGGTACATAAGGGAGGCAGAATCTGGCCCTAAAAGGGAAGGTACAGTACAGGTTAAGGGTCAGATTCTAACCAGAAGTGAATTACAGTGTTCTGGGAGCAAGGAAGAAGCAGGGAAGGAAATGGGAGTGGGCACCAAACTACTATTTTTGACTTTGAAAATCCCCCCTAAGATATGAAAGGCACCACATAAGTTTACCATTTATTATTCTAATTCGTGGGTCAGAATGGCAAGTTAACATAATGCAATTCTCTGACTTGGGTGTTCCAGTTTGCAAATGGGTGCTCAGATTGGCACTTCTTTACTATTTGTATTATTGTAGTGTCTAGCAGACCTTGTCCTGGACTAGGACCCCTTTGTGCTAGGTGCTGTACAAACACAGAGTAAATGATATTCCCTGCCCCAAAGAGCATAACATCTGCATGTGAGATAAGAGACAACAGATGATACAGACAATCAGATGAGGGAGTACAATCAGATGACATGGTCAGTATGATGGACTGTGGGATCAATGTGTCAGCAGCCTAACTGTTGTTGAATTTTTTTGGACACACTGTGAGAAAGGGGAGTTATAAGGAGGGTTTTGAAGGAATGAAGTGGCTTTGCAGATATTTATGGGGAGCTCCTCCCATGTGTGAGGGGCAGAACTGGAGAAAGCACAAAAGTGCTTGTTTGAAAATTTAACAAATGGGCCATGGAGGCTAACATTACAGGCAGATCTGGGGCAGGAGCAGACTTGTCAATACTGGATGAGAGCTGATAGATGGGGGTGGGATTAGACAGGTACCTAAACTGGATATTAGTGTGATTAAATACAGGTTTGAATACCTATATGCAGAACTGGGTGCCTTACCTGGAACCTAGTTTTCAAAACTCGGCTCTCAGAAGTTACATTTTTAATAATCTCATTAAAATTGCTTTTTTCAGACCATTGTAAATTTGGGTTAATAGGCAGAATTCTGCCTCTGATCTGTTGTGTGGATAGATTCCTCATGCAGAGCAAATGCAGACTACGCCATACAGATTCCCTGTGTGGAAAAGAGATCTGCAGTGAAGATGGAGAATTTTGCCTTATATATGCATCACTGAGAACTCAGAAGTTTAAAGACGTCCTATTTTTGTTCCTAGCAGGCCGTTGTCTGCCACGTGTTTGGCACTAATTGGCACTGTCATTTGGGATCGCCTCAGAGAGGCCAAGGACTGAGGTGCCATAGGGAGTGAACTAAACTCTTATAGGTAGACCCAAAGGTTAGCGTGAAGGATGTTGGTGAGTCAACGTGGAAGTTTGCATGGTTGCTGCCTATTATTTGGACAGAGAATTTCACTCTCTGGGGTCATCAGGCTAGCCCCTTTTGTGAGCAATACATTTCATGAAACATTTTTATTTATGTTTGTATACACAATTTAACAGCAAGCACCTCCCTGATCTCTGCAGGCATCCCTTGTGAATGCAGCCAGCTAAGGAAAGCTATTGGGGAAATGGATATCCAAGTGGCCCAGCTGACAACTGAATTAAAATTCATAAAAAATGGTATGTTCATTTTGTATGTCTCTCCCTTTCCAAGTGCCCTATTATTTTAATGATGAAGCTGCTCTTAAAGAATATGGCCATTTCATATTTGATTTGTGTATCTATTTTTGTGGTGTGCATTAAGTTGGTTTATAGAAATGCGAGTGCTCACTTTTCAGCACTGCCCTCCCCCGCAGCTGTCGCTGGTGTGCGTGAGACAGATAATAAGATATACCTACTGGTGAAAGAAGAGAAAAGATATATGGATGCCCAGCTCCACTGCCATGGAAGAGGAGGAACACTGACCATGCCAAAGGATGAGAATACCAATAGTCTGATTGCTTCTTACATCAATCAAGCAGGGCTCACCAGAGTTTTCATTGGGATCAACGACCTGGAAAAAGAGGGCAATTTTGTGTATTCTGATCGATCACCCATGCAGACCTTCAACAAATGGTGCAGCGGTGAACCCAATAATGCCTATGATGAGGAGGACTGTGTGGAAATGGTGGCCTCTGGTGGATGGAATGATGTTGCCTGTCACATTACAATGTATTTTGTTTGTGAATTTGACAAAGAAAATGTGTGAGGATGTCTGCTCCGTCCCCCTTCCCCATTTGAAGCAGATTGTATAACTTACCCCTTGTTTATAAAGTACCAGTTATATTTTACAAGTATATAACATCAGTGTTGTACAGCTGTAAATATAATTAGGTATTTCAAATATCAATATTTACCCTTCAGAAGGGAAGAGCAGAGTTAAATAAGACATAGTTTGTCTTGCCCTAAGAAAATATGTATCTAGATAAGATCCATATTCTGCCCTCACTGCAATTAATGAATGAAGTTGCATGACAGCAATGGAGGGCAGAATTTGGCTCTTTGATATTATAATATTGTTTCTGAAGACGTAGATTCTTGATATTGTTTTATCTTAACATTTTTAATTGTTAATATTAATTGCTCATACTGGTTTACAAAGATGGCATTTCTGGCTATTTCAAGCCATAAGGAAAAGTTTTTGTATACTCTAGCTACTTAATACAACTATTGCAATAGGGTTCTGAATGGGCAGGCTTTGTACCTGTTTCTGTGACACATACACAAGCCAACCAACCCATTAGTTCTACCATTTTTGTAACATCTTTTTATTAAACTGTTTACAAATAACAACACAGAGACACACTTCAGGGAGCGAACTCATTTACACTGCCTTAGAGAGTCTAAATGGCTCATAATTCAATACTAGACGGGGATAAGCCAACTTTGTGTTTCTTCAGAAAATGCAATGCCAGGTTCTGTTTGTTTTACATGTTGTTTAACTGAGGGTGGGACTGTGCGTAAACTATTTGAGTGATAAAAAAATTTGCCAAAGGAAGCTAGTACTCTACAGTTGTATTTGAGCCCTGCTGGAACACTCTTGGATGGCATTCTAGCACTTTTTGGGGAAGCTGAAATGGCATTTTATGACCCTTAGGATATTTGCATTCTGTCACTTCTCAAGTGCAGCACTCACTAGTCTATTTTTGCTTAAGATATTCATGATTGATATTTTTGGTTGCAAAACACAAGGAGGGCTTCCTGAGTACATCATGAGTCTCACGAAATCTTTGTTGTCCAACAGTTCCTTTCACTGGGACAAATGCTGAAGTCTTCACTTAGCTTTCACTCTGTCCTTAACTTGATGTCAGCGGAAGATTGCCCTTAGTAAGGACTCTAAAAAGGGCCAAATTCTCTGCAGGCATAAATGAGCACAGCTCCATTGACTTCAATAGATTTCATTTATTTGTCCCAGCAGAAAATTTATCTCTGAGTAAGGACTTCAGGAATTGGTCCTTTATTTTGTTCTTGTGATTACTGCTCTTCCTGGCTATATCTTCTCTTAAATAAAATCTTACTTATTTAAAAAAAAAATTCAGTACACCTATAAAGAGATAGTTCCAAAAGAATGCAGTAAGTCATTTTGCCCCACTTATTTGTGTATCCAATTCACAACTGCATGTGACTGAAAAATGTGGTATATTTTTGAAGGGTATAACTGGACAAAAAGAGTTAAGAATATTGGATATTTGTAGTGGCCTGTTGCAATTCCTCTCATCTTTTAGTCAACCGCTCTACATATGAAGGTCACTGGGAAACCTCTGTCTATTGTGTTTTTCAGACAGTGTGGGTATACAATGTTTTAAATATTTTTTAAGGGTAAACAACACTAAATATGAAACAATCCCAAAGCATGTATGATCAATCTGGAAGAAATATCTAGAAGAAACTGAAAACAGGCTTGGCGTGTGATTTCAGATAGCCTCCCCATATTAGGCAAAACCAAATTAATAAGCTACTGTACGGTGCTACAGTTAACGAAAGATTACTGACCACAGGACTTTTGCTCAGTTCCTCAAAGCATGACAACATTTGAAATTACATGTTAATTTTATTCTCAAGGAAATAAACAATTTCACCCTGGCTTGCTAACTGTTGTGAAGTTGAACCTGTTATAAAGGTTTACTCATGAACTCCTAAAACTGGTAGAATATTGTTTTAATGTATGAAAATCATGCAGGCCATAGTGCTAGAGAGCCATAACCCTAAAGAACAATTCAGATGGTGACTGGTTGTGTTTGCCAGCGTTTCCTTCTGGTACAGGTAAAGTATGGCTCATGTGTGTTTGGCTCTTCCAGGGCTTTAACTGAGATCTCAAATAATCTTGGTGTGATTGTACACTTATATACGAAGATTCTTTGTCTACAAAATCTGAGAAGGGCTAAAAATGTATTCCTGTAGGTCAGTTTGCACGCAGGGAATATTCCCTTTTGAATTTTGTAATGGTTTGCCTCCTGCTAATAAAAATCCCCAGAGGCTTTTAAACCACCACTATGTTTGGATCAAGTCATTGTAGCTGTATGGTAATAAATTAGGGCAATCTAAGCCTGGCTTTCACTTGACTAGAGCTGCCTGCCTAGGATGGCACTTGCCCACGTAAAATATCTTGAAGACACTTTGTGTGCCTAAGCTGTCAGCTTTGCCCACTCTTTACCCATTTTTGCAAGATACTGATGTGGTGGGTTGATTCTGCTTGTATGAATCTGTACCTTCTTTGCAGATTCCTTTGGATGAGCTAGAAAACAGGCCTGCATGCCTAAAAGCCTTACTTGAGCTGGGCAGCAGGCACACAACATTTTCACAGATTTATAGAGTGTTTAGTGAATAATCTGAATTTCTATTCAAATTGCTATTTAATGTTAAACAGCAGAAAACCCATTTATTTCCTTCCATTTTTCTGTGTGTGGTGTTCTGTCCCATCAGGGATGGAGGGGTGGGAGGAGAGAGAGAGAATTATATATATATAATCTGCGCTACAGCCTTAGCTAACAGCCATATGGCTTTTAGCTCATGCAGTAGAGGCTCATGCACTAGGCTCCAGTGCATTCTGCCCGCCGATGACCAAGGTCTGTCCGTGTTTCAAGTGAGGAGGTAGGGCTCAACATTACTCAGTCCTCATTGCACAAGGTGGGTCTTTGGCTGTGCTGCGGGAAGTCACAACTCACTCTCTGTTCTGCTATGGGGAAGGAGGACCTCTGTACTGCCCCTTACAGGGGAAGGTTATAAAGCTACAGTCTAGCAAACTATGGCCTGTGAGTTGGATCCAGCCCACCAGCTATTTTAAGGAGGCCCTTGAGCTCCTGCTAGGGACCACAGTCTGGGGCTTGCCCTGCTCTGGTGCTCCAGCCAGAAAGCAGGGTCAGGGGCCAATCCACACGGCTCCCAAAAGCAGTGGCATAGCCCTGCTCTGCCACTCCAGCCGGGAAGCAGTTGGGTGCCATTCCACGCTGCTTGTGGAAGCAGTGGCAGGGCCCTGCTCCAGCTCCTGCATGTATGGGCAGCCAGGGGGCTCTGCTCTGCATGCTGCCCCTGCCCCAAGCACCGCCCCCGCAGCTCCCATTGGCTGGGAACTGCAGCCAATGGGAGCTGCAGGGGCAGTGCCTACGGATGGGGCAGCACACAGAGCCACCTGGCTGCGGCTCTGCATAGGAGCTGGAGTGGGGACATGGCTGATGCTTCCAGGAGCCGCTTCATGTAAGCACTGCCTGGAGCCTGGACCCCTGAGCCTGTCCCAGTGCCTCAATTCCCTGCCCCAGCCCCAATCCCCCTCCTACCCACTGAACCCCTTGAACTGATCCTGGAACACCCATTTGTACCCCAAACCAGTCATCCCCAGCCCCTCCCCAGAGCCTGCACCCCCAGCTGGAACCTGCACCTTGTCCCACACCACAACCCCCTGCCCCAGCCCTGATCCCCCTCCCACCCTCTGAACCCCTCGGTTCCAGCCCAGAGCACCCTCCTGCACCCCAAGCTTCTCATCCCCAGTCTCACTCCAGAGCCTGCACCCCCAGCTGGTGCCTGCACCCTTCCCACACTCTACTCACCCAGCCTGGAGCCCCCTCCTGCACCATGAACTCCTCATCCCCAGCCCCACGCCAAAGCCCACACCCCCAGTTGGAGCCTTCACGCCCTCCTGCACCCCAGCCCCAATTTTATGAGCATTCATAGCCCGCCATAAAGTTTCTATTTCCAGATGTGGTCCTTGGGCCAAAAAGTTTGACCACCCCTGGTCTAGCCCTATCGGCAAGGTCCAAAGGCTACTGAAGTGAATGGCAAGACTCCTAGGGTATGTCTACTCTGGATCGGAGCTTGTGGACTCCGCTTCCAAACCTGTGCTTGAGGGTCCACACTGCATTATAAATCTGGGTTTAAAATTGCTGGACCCGGGGCTCACAACCATGCTAATTTGTCCATACTGCACTGTGTGGACCTTCTGACTTAGGCCTGTGGCTTGGCCTGCAGCCCCACTGCAAAGTGACAGGGCTTGGACCTGAGTCACAGTAGGACATAGGCTTTGACCCATCCCCATAGTAGGGTCCTAGGATCTAGGACCTGAGTTCTTGTTGACCCAAGTTGGACTCATATGTGTGTGAATGGAAGTGGGGATTGGGCTCAAACCTGAGTCAGAGCCCAGGCTTAGTGTGCTATTTAGACATACCCTATTGAGTTCAGTAGTCATTAGATCACCTGTCACTAGTGATGGAACCAGTGACCACTGACTATTCTAATAAATAAGGGAGATGAACCAGTAACATTTTATGGCAAGGACTTTGTTTGAGAATAGTTGTATTGGTGAGATTTTTATTTTTTTTTTGTTGGGAAAAGAAAAATTATTGGTATTTTTCATACACAGCAAGAAACATATTATACTTGTTATGTACTTCTGCAGAAGATGTTAAAAACACATGAGCAAAGAGCAATTGTAAGTGTGAACTAGAAGGTCTCCCAAGAAGCTAATACAAGGTTTATGTCGTTCTGCACTTGGTTGTCTTTTTTTCTTGTTCAATATTTGTCCATAAACATTAAAAGAAAATGTTTTTACCTAACTGATGGACATGTAGGTGTGTCTTGGGAAATCTGTCAATCAATCTTACAGTCTTCGATGTAGTGATTTCTTCAGGCCCCTGAATCAGTCCTTCATATGAAACACATTTATTTTAGTCAAAATAATGTATTCAGTGTATTTTACAGAGTACGGATGTTTTGTTATGTAGCACCTGTCAAGTGCCTTTGAAAATATGTTTCAAAGACACTTAACAGGTGAACAGCTCACTCAGACTGTGGCTATCATGTATCCATGAGTTATAAGCTTGTTTAGATCAAAAAGCAGAGGAAGACTAAAGATAAGTCTATCGTATACCAAAAATAGAGCACTTTTATTGGAATTCTATAAGGAAAATGATTGACGGTCTCTTAAGTTCAGGTAACACCAGTTGAGATAATAATGAACCTGTTACCAAATTGGTGGGAAGCTTTGGCCCTTGTAGGACTCTGGCCTGAACTGGTCCATGGCCTGGAGACTTATTTCATTGGGTTCTAGCTTTCATTTTGTTTTAGTCTATCAGCTAACTCCTAACTTTCCAGTTCCCAATCCCATAGCATTGTGTGTGTGTGTGTGTGTCTCATATCTATTTAATCTCCAGCTTTCAACTGGAGAGTCCAAATTTATTTGTCTCTCTCTCTGGCCTCTGGTGTTGAGTGATCTTCTGCAATCTTGGAATTTGTAGTGAATTTTCTGTGCCTCCTACTTGTGTCAGGCAAGGCACACAGGAGGTGTAACCAGGAGCAGATAAAGCATCCTCTCCCTCTCAACTCTACAAGGGTGTCTTTGCCTTCCTGTTCCTTCCCCTCACTGAAGGACCCTGCAGCACCAAACCCATCTATCAGCATCATTCCCTGTGAAACAGTGCTCTTAGCGGGGAGCTGAGCCTGCTGTTGTTAGGGAGAGGTGCCTGACCACTGTGAGGTACTGGAGGGAAAAACTGATGTTGTGTTGTGATGAGTTTTGACTGTTTGGGAGGGGAAATTTTTTTTGTTGGGAATTGATTTTATGGATGGAAAGAGCTGATCATGTGAATGGGGAACTGATTAATTTTGGCAGGTGAAGAGAGAACTGATTCTGTGTGGATGAAATCTTGGTGGACTATGGAGGAGGGGTTTGAGGAGAGTTGCGTAGTTAAGGTGTTTACAAGGGAGCAGTTCAATTTAGCATGGGGAAAAAATTACTTTTAGGAGAACGGAGGGACAAAGAGGGAGGAAAATGTGAGAAGTAGCTATGGTGGAGTTAACAAAGAGTATGCACATCTCATGTAAATGTTACCTAGATGAGTGCTCAGGCTTTTTGGTAGGCCAGGGGAGGCAGGTCTGTAGATGAATGCCTGTGTGTGTGTTAAAGCAGAACAAAACAGTCTGCTCCCTTCTAGCAGGAAGCATGGGAATACCAGCATCAACCACTCATAAAAATAGAGTCATAGAGTTTAAGATGAGAAGGAACCACCAGAACATCTAATCTGACCTTCTGTATATCACAGGCCACCAACACCACCCATCCACCTGCACACTAAACAAATAACTGAAATTAGACCAGAGTATTACAGCTTTTGGAAGGCTAAGCAATTGCGTGCCACAGGTAGAGAACAAAAGGGACTAAGATGTACCAGTGGCAGACATGAAAGTTAGGAAAACAAACTAGTACTTCCCCTTCCTTCTGAGGTGAGTGACAGAGTGAGGAGACGAGCCATAGAGAGGATAAAGGAGAGTGATAAAGCTGAAAGAAGAAGAGCAGATAGGAGAGGTGAGTCAGAATGAGTGTGTGCGTGCTTGTGTGAAAGAAAAGACAATGTGTATGGGTGGGGATGTCTGAAAAGAGAAACTGAACATCTGATCTCTGGCCACATGGGGGATGTCTACACTTTGATAAAAGACCTGCGGCATGGGTATGGCTGGCTTGGGTCAGCTGACTCAGGATTGTGGAACTCAGGCTTCCGGACTATAAAATTAAGGTGTAGATGTATGAGCTTGGCCTAGAGTCCAGGCTCTGAAATTCCGTGGGGGAGAAGGTCTCAGATCCTGGGTTCCAGCCTGAGCCTGAACATCTACTCTACAATTTTTAGACCAGCAGCCTAAGTCCCACAAGCTTGAGTCAGCTGACCTGGGCTCTGAGACTTGGTGGCATGTTTTTTTTAAATCGCAGTGTAGACATACCCATAATTCATGACTGTGGGACTGTGCACAAGTACCAGTGCCCTCCACATTATTGATATAGTAGGGATAATAGAGAGACAGACGAAATGGGTGAGGTAATACATGTTATTGGATCAACTTCTGCTGGTGAGAGCAGTGGTGGATTAATGCATGGGGCCCAGGTCCAGGAGCCTCGGCCAATTTGGGGGCCTCTGCAGGAGGGCTGGAACTTGTGTGGGAGTGTGAGGACCACTGGCACCGGAACTGCGACCCTGTCTCCTGCTCCTCTTCTTCCCCCAAGGCCCTGACCATAGCAAAGCCAGAAACCAGAGCTGGGTAGTGGTAAGAGCTGCTCAGGCAGCCAGGGCTGCTCTGGGGAGCCCTGGCCTTTCCACCTATCCTGGCCAGAGTGCCCTAGAGCTGCCCCTGGCCCATGTCCCCGCTCCCTGGGGCGCGCTGTCTAAGGCAGGAGGAGAGTCCAGGGCTTCCCACAGTGGCCTAGGCTCCATGCGCAGCTCTTACCAGGGCCCGGCTCTGGCTTCTGGCCTGGCCAGAGGGCAAGGCCATGGGGGAAGAGGAGTGGAGCAGAGCAGAGAGTGGGGTCCCATGGCAAGGGGGGTAAGGCCCACCTCAGCCATCCACCAGGAAGACGCTGGTGCCACAAGCAGGGATTATGCTTTGTGGCAGGGGACTTTATCAGTTCCCCTGCCATGAAGCACCTCCCCTGTCACATGCCCAAAGCTATAATGCCCATGTGAAAAAGTGGACAGGCATGCCCCTCTAAACCCACCTCCCCCTGGCTCCAGCACCTCTGAGCCCCTGGAGTGTGGGGAGCCCAAACAGGTGACCAGATGTCCCGATTTTATAGGGACAGTGCTGATTTTGGGGCCTTTTTCTTGAATAGGCTCTTATTATCCCCCACTTCTGTCCCGATGTTTCACATGTGCTGTCTGGTCACCCTAGACCCAAATGTTCTTTATGCCCAGGACCCCAATAAATCTTAATCTGCCTCTGGGTGAGAAAGACAAGTTTTTGAGTTTACACAGCTCTTTTTCAGGTCTGGGTTTCTCTCAAAGTATTTGGGTGGCCTATTCCATGATGTGATCCACAATGTGGATTGTCCTCTCACCAACAGAAGCTGTCCCAGTAAAAGATATTACCTCACCCTAAGATCCTGGGGCTGACACAGCAGCAGCAACACTGCATACTAGTAGGGATATGTTACTGTATTCACTTTACTGGGAGCATATGCCAGTGCTGATAATTCTAAGGCCTTGGCTATACTAGAAATTTCAAAGCGCTGCTGGGACAGTGCTGCTGGAGTGCTGCTGCAGCAGCGCTTTGAAGTGTGAGTGTGGTCAGAGCGGCAGCGCTGGGAGAGAGCTCTCCCAGCGCTGCACGTAAACCACATCATTTACGGGTGTAGCGCTTTGAAGTGTGAGTGTGGTCAGAGCGGCAGCGCTGGGAGAGAGCTCTCCCAGCGCTGCACGTAAACCACATCCCTTACGGGTGTAGCGTGCAGCGCTGGGAGCCGTGCTCCCAGCGCTGCTGCCCTGATTGCACTGATGCTTTACAGCGCTGCATCTTGCAGCGCTCGGGGGGGTGTTTTTTCACACCCCTGAGCGCGAAAGTTGCAGCGCTGTAAAGTGCCAATGTAGCTAAGCCCTAAGAGGGGGAAGGGATAGCTCAGTGGTTTGAGCATTGGCTTGTTAAACCCACAGTTGTGAGTTCAATTGTTGAGGGGGCTACTTAAGGATCTGGGGCAAAAACTGGTCCTGCTAGTAAAGGCAGGGGGCTGGACTCAATGACCTTTCAGTTCTAGGAGATTGGTATATCTCCATTTTTTATTATTATTATAAAGGTTAGATACCTAGCATAGGTGCCTGCCTGTTCTTGTAAGTATAAAAATATTAAATACTGTCAAAAATTCAGCAGCTGCTGGTCTGGTGTGCAGTGTAACTGTCTCTATGTTACTATACTATCATCTAGTGGCAGTAAGAGGCAACTAAGGCTATGTCTACATTACAGCTTATGTCAGCATAATTTATGTCACTCAGGGGTGTGAATAAACTACCCCCCCAAGAGACATAAGTTACACCGACATAAGTGCTGGTGTGGGCTGCGCTATGTTGGTGGGAGAGTTTCTGTCCCCGACATAGTTACTGCTGCTCACGGGGGCTGGAGTAGTTAAGCCGATAGGAGAGCTGTAAACTCTCTAGCAGAGCCGTGCCTTAAGCTTTCTACTCTCTTTGCTTGACTGAAAGCTTATTTATAACAGGTTGATGCCACCTACTAAAGGAAAGGTATGTTACACATTGCAGCATCCACAAGTCAAATGTTATTCTTGCTTCATCCTTCAGTGCAGTCATAATCATAAGTAGGTGCAAAATTTCAGGAATAGGAGAATTAAGTTATGCAGTCAATTAATTGTGTTTGTCTTTCACTGAGCTAAAATGTAGCAAAATAGGATGGTATAAAAGTGCAATTCATTAACTTTATTACTACAAAATGGCATCCTTTTCTACACATCAGCTCTACTGTTTTTATCTTAATCTAGTTCCCAGCTGTTTTATCCCCATAAATTCTATCCTGCTCTGGACACAAATTTAATAGGGAAAATTTGTCCTTTAAACCAGATAAGGTGTGAAATCTCTTCTAAGTGCCCAAGAAGTGAATATAGAGGAAAAGACTGTACCTGATCACTGTGCAAGGTATCACCATGGCACATGATTTCATGGTTGTTTATTACCATGTCTTAAATTCATACATTTTAGGAGTAGACTAGAACTCCTGTACCCTTTAGTCTTGCCCTTGTACAAACATAGGTTATCTGTCCAGAAGCCAGAGACAATATCAGTTGGATGTCCTCTCAGAGATGCATATTTAATAGTAAACAGACTGTGGGAGATTATTTGTCACAGGTTAAAAAGAAGAGAGAATATTTAAACCAGAAATGCAAGTTTAAAAGATCTAATCGAGCATGACTGAGATTATGTATGCTAAATTTGTTGCTAGGAATATAATGAAAATGAAGAGAACTCAAAGACAAACACGTAGGAAGCAATATTAAACAAGGTAGCCTAGGAAAGAAGAAAAAAAAAAATCCAATATGGGAAGGTGTTTGGTTTAGTGATATGTCATATAAAAAGAGCTGAGGGTGAAATGCAGTCATAGGGCATAATTAACCTGGTATTTCCTTGCTTTTATGGCTTTGAGTTGGTGGATATTATCTTTAACTCATTTGTAATGAAGTTTTACTTGCATGAATGAGATATTTCAGTTTATCCTCACATAGAATATCAGGGTTGGAAGGGATTTCAGGAGGTCATCTAATCCACCCCCTGCTCAAAGCAGGACCAATCCCCTGACAGATTTTTGTCCCAGATCCCAAATGGCCCCTGTTAGAATGGGTTCCTGTCTGCATCCTGTATCACTTGCCATACCGGTATTGCCCTGGCCTCTTCCTTTGTCATTCAGTGTTGAACGCATTCTACAACAATATGCATTACCTCACCTTTTGGGGGCGAAGCCAGACCTTTTGGCACCTGCTCCCCTATTTGGTGTAAACATTGCTTGTGCCAATCAGAGGCGAACACACACAGGTTTTGGGCCCTGTCCCCTATGACACTTCTGTGATGTCATAGTGAGTACTTTAGGGGTTGCCCTGCCATGTGCAGGCAGAGAGAGGAGAAAACGTGTCCCGTGTATCCCGTGTATGCCGTGTATGCCGTAACCGAGCCTGATCACCTCGAAGCCTCTCTCTCAGCTCACGTGTTTCAAATAGAGCTTCTACGTTTGCCGGTCGTGATGTGTTGGTTTGTATTTGTAAGTATCAGTTATTACTAAATGCTGCATTTTGTTTGTAAATATTGTTAGTAGATATTTTAGGCATTGTGTGTTTTAGGTTTTGTTAACTCTATTAGCTAATCATAAGCTGCTCCCTTACCCCTTGTAACTATCCCCAATAAAATTTAAAATTGATTAATTTTAGTTGTGTGTGTGTGTGTCTGCAGTTTGCCTTGTGACCCATACTCTCCTTGTATCTCTTACCTATATAGTCTGTTGCCACGTGCAGCCTGGTAAATAACAGGCCTGCATTTTCTTTTGCCCCTGCAAATACGTGGCAATCTACAGCCCCCTTGAGGGCTGAACTCATAACCCTGGGTTTAGCAAGCCAATGCTCAAACCACTGAGTTATCCCTCCTCCCATGTTTCTTATACCTTTGTAACTCCTGAATTTATTGGTGGTAAATGGTGTCATCTGCTTTAACTGACAGTGCTTCCTGTGTGAATACATTGGGAATATTATTGCAATAGCAAATGGGTAGACAAGCTGACCTCTGAGATGTTTTACTCATTTGAGGCTAAGACACAGCTTTGCCATAAAGCCTGGGTAAGGGGCAGCACACTATTGCATTGCCCCATGAGCTGACTGGGAACCAGACAGTGACTCTAGTTATGCCTATGCCTGATAGAGTTCTATGCCTGGTGCAGATTCCTTCCCCTGGCAGGCTGGCTTGCCTGTGCTGACCAGCATGTTAGAGGGAGGACCCAAACTTCTCTTATCCACTTCCTCCCAGCCCACCTGCATGAGGGGGGACTAGTGCCCCCTGGAGGCTGCTTTTCTCCCTTTGCTTGCACTTGGCAATATACAGGAGCCAGTAGCCCCCTTGCTCATTTGTTCAGCAGCATAAGGCTAGTGATCTAGTTCTTTCGTTGGAGCACACATAGCTAAATGGCAGAGAGAGACAGGATACAGTGGTCAGCACAGCGCTTAAGTCCCAAGAAGGTAACCTGGGTGCCCTTCGGATAGGGGGAGGATTGCTAGCCTATATCTAGTGGTAAAAGCTTGAACTAGAAGCATGGGGGCAGGTTCCAAATCCCACTTAGGAACCACAGTGTTAAGTGTTTATGTCTGAGGATCTGGGCCTACAAGGATTGTTAAGTTCTGTGCCTCCTGAGATTCAGCAGGGCCCTTATTGTGTGGGCAATGGAAGGGCAGAGCTCTGACATCTACACTGGAAGAAAAGACCCAGGGCATGGCCATGGCTGGCCCAGGTCAGCTGGCTTGGGCTTGGGCTTGGGCGGGGGGGCTAAAAATTGCTGTATAGACGTTTGGGGTTGGGCTGGAGTCCAGGGTCTGGGAGCTTCCCCCCTCTGGCTGCAAGTCAGAGGCTCATTTGCTGCTCAAAGTTCCCTTCTGTAACAGGCCAGTTATTGAACCAAATAAATAGTGCGGGTGGGTTTTGGGGAGGGATGAAGGGGGTTAGCTTGTGGTAGGGACTGATTTCTTAGGTATGGGGAATGGGTAGGGGGTATACAATGTAAGGGGGTGTATAGACCCCAGGTACCTTGAAGACGGGAGGACGCTCAGGGGAAGGCAGAAGCTGAGACAGCTGGGCTCAATTGCAGCTCCACCAGCAACAGGCTTTGTTTCAATATGCATCAGACTTGAGAGGGGTAGAGAGAAGGAAACTCTCCTTGAGACTCCTATGGAAAGGGCTTGAGACATCTGTGTTAAAGGACCCGCTGAGCCTTATCTGCATTTCTTTTAAAAGGAGCCCTAAGAGACCCCTCTTTACCTAGACCTTCTGAGAGTGAAGAGGATGTTGTATGGTGCAACCCCCTTTTTAATGCAAAAGACCAAAGAAATCTTTGTGAATCTAAAATACAGGTGTGGGGTCCTTTCTCAAAGGGATGGAGGTATCCATGGCAGGGAATCTCTCACACAAGGCACAAGGGGAGGGATTGTGTTTATGTCTTTTTGGAACATCCTGCAGGGAAAGGGTGCCTCCTGGTACAGCAGCTGCATTTGGTCAGGGAGCAATAGAAGCAGATGAAAGCCTGGTGAGTCAGTTTCTGCAGTTCCAGCAGCAGCAGAAGACACAGTTAGTCTCATAATGGCAGAAAGAAGTGCACTTGGTTGCACAACAGAATCATCAAATGCTTTACTGTAGTACAGATATTGCAACTACTATATACTCTTCATCCTATACGTTTTTAATTTAGTGGAGGGGGAAAAAACCTTTGTCTACCTCATTCTACTATGTATAAAGACCCAGAACCTCAGGTGCAGCCATGGAATGCCCAGCAGAACTTGGGAGAGAAGCTGCAACAGTAACTGCAAGTTTCACAATCCTAGGCTGTCTTGGTCCAGTGTCTGGGGGAAGTTTGAGCAGCCTAAAGACTGCACAAAGTTAAAATGGCTTCTAATGGCCCTAAGAACTTTAGAGCAATCAGGAATTGCTGGGGTTCAGGGATTACTTTGCCAGGACCCCTTTTCTCTAGTCAAATCTCCTGTGCCAACAACCAGTGTGTGTGGCATAGCAGCCAGTATGCTGGCTCTGTACCAAGGGAAGATCACAGGACAAAGAGGTAATCCTCCTGTGGCTGGTTATGGCAGCTTTAGGGCTGCTTTATGCTTGTGGCATGATGCAAAGCAGCCAGGTGCAGCCAAGAAAATGTGCCCTGAGCTAAATCCCTCCTTGAATCAGTTAGGCTGACCATGGAATAAACTGCAGAAGTCAAGATATAAATAAGCTGTAGCTGTATATGTTTAAGCTCCAAAAAGAATTGCACAGAAAAATATTTATATCAGTCTAAATAAGGAAAGAGGAGCTGTTAATCTTTGCTTTTCAGAATCAATAAGTCCAGTGGCTGTTTACTGATCAGTTGCATCACTAATGCCTATCTTGGGCTATAGACAAACATTTAAAGACTTTGACCTCTTAAAAATTTCTCATTTCTTTAGCAGACACGGGAGTGGAACAAATCATAAGGTAACATGAAAAATCCATTGCTGATACATTTTATTTTTTGATAGGCTATTTTACATTGCATGGGATTATAAGGATATTTCAGATGGAATGCATCTTTATAAGAATTTAAGTATTTGTTTTCCAAAGTAAAGTACCTTCTAAGGTATCATCTCAAACAATGTTTAATAACTTTTGGGTTGTCTAATTTATTTGTGATGGCATGCCTAGATCAGACAATGATGTGTCCATTTAAAAACCTCAATGGTATCTGAATTATGAAATTCTTCAGCACAAGAAAACTATAATTTTCCCCTTGAGATCCGAAGAGATATGGTTTTGGAAAATACCAGTTATGAAACATAAACCTTACTCTGACCTTTCATCTTGTGTCTGCAATTGATTACAGACACAAATCATAGAATTCAGATCTCAAACTTCCTAAATGGAACTGTTGTACCTGCAGATCAGATAGTTAGATCCTGAAGTGTTTATCCACAATCAAATGTGATTATAAAATTGCACCAACAATCAATTGCAGGTGCCAAAGTAAATGTTGTTATTGAAAATCTCTGTCTTAATATTTTTATGGTACCAATGTGACAGATGTAAATTTGGGTGTAAAATGAAAGAGGTCCCTTTTTTGATAACAGAAATACTGAAGACTATAGCAATATTAGAAATTTTATATGAGATTTCCCAAGAGCCACTGCATGAAATTTTTGATTTTTTTTTTCCATAATCCTGATCAATGTCAGTGTAACGTCATGGCATTCATTTTTAATAATGGACAGTGCCATTTGTCAATACAAGACGTACAAAGAGTACTGAAGGAATCACTTTTCTCTAAAAAGTAAAGTATCTACTGTATGGTAAGGTTTTGGTTGCTGGAACTGTTCAGTAAATGCATGTTTAACAATAGGAACCTGTAGTGTAGCCTCATGGTGGTAGAATGCAGTAAAATGGAAGAATTTAAATATATCAACTGGCTGCAGATTGCTCTAATTACAGTTAATAATAATGTGATAAACTCAGGACAGACAGCAGCAAGGGAGGGGTAGGAATTAGTACCAGAGGGTTAAAAGGCCCTCCTCCTTATCAACTGGGAGGCAACTACAGGTCAATCAGGTTCAACTGAGAAAGGGTTACCAAGGTAGCAATCAGAATCAGCTGAGGGGGAGCTGCCTGAGGTTAATTAGTATCAGCTGATTCCAACTTTGGGCTACCTGAGACCTTTTTAAACCCTTCCCTGGGAGGAAGGAAGGGGGAGAGAGCATAGAGAGAAGGGGCCCTGCCGCTGCTAGGAGTAGCAAGACAGTGAGCCTCACCAAGAGGAGAGGCAGTACTCTCTCCCACAAGGGAGTAAGAATATTCTAAATAGGACTGGTGGAGATACGGGAAGCAGACTTCCCCTGTGTCCCAAGGGGGACCGCATTACCCAAGCCTGTCGCACCAAGGCTAAAAGCAGCAGAGGCTGGGGAGACTGAGAAGGTGCCTTGCTACAATAATAATAATAATTAATAAGATAACTCAATCAGATTATAAAGAAAGCATAAAATAACCAACCATCATGGAGAAAAAAATCATATTGGAAATACTTTTGAGGGCAACATGTGGTAAATTATAAAAGCAGAACTGGGCTTAAGGGTATGTCATGATGGGATGAGGACAGAATCCTCTCCTTTCAGGTCCTGGGGGAGGGAACAAGATAATCTTCCATCTTGTGGAGCAACAGCAGAACTGCTCCACAGCTCTGAGCTGTAGTCTCAGAGCTACAATAACACCCACAGCAACTGCATCCTCAAGCACTTAAGAGAATAAGTGGTGAATCTGAAAATTCTGGACCACAGGCACCTCTTCTTTCCCAGTTCCCAAACCCTATGCTGTAATCAATTCCAGGGAGCTACTGCATAGCTGATATCTACACTGAACACAGGTGCAAACCTCTTGCATAGGCTCCATAAATCTTGCCCCTCTATCGAGTAGAATCACATCAACTCTGCATCAGCCAGGGGTCTCCTCAGCTGTGGAGCAGATGGCAGGGTTTGCTTCTTAGGGTCCTTGTCAGTGCTCTGGTGGCAAACCACTTTGAGTTCTGAGGTCAACCTAGAATGAAACCTTCGGGCTTTTGTACACTCCTCTCACTGTCCTCCCCCTTCTTACCTTTCTGTGCTATCCCAGTCTGCTGTAAATTTGAAAACAGCAAATACTGTTTCTGTAACCAAACGAAATGGGTCATTTCTCATGATTGCAGGCTCACTGCAGAAATGTCACCCAAGTAGGTGTTGATGTTCTTCAGGGGCAGCATATTTATTACAACTAGGATAACAGTACAGCAGAGGTGCCTGGTGCTTTACAGATCAACTAGAGACAGAGTCCCTGACCCGAAGAGCTCATAGTTAGACAAGAACATAACACAGGGAGAAGCTATGAGGAAACAAGGGTGCCCCTACATGTAGTTCCCCTCCCCAAGCTGGCAGGAGCATGAAGTATCTGCACAAAGAGTATGTGCATAGACCTCCTGACACAGGAACCATTGACAGACCATGCCACCTGGCTCCTCGACAGTGGTCTGGGATACAGTAATTATTCTAATATGATTGTTGGTATAATGTTTATCTACAGACCAAGGGAGGGTTCCAACCTTGGACCAGAGTCACCCACACTAGATGTACATTTCCCTATATCTGAATGACAAGGGGATTCACCCTGAAGGAGGGAAGGCTGGCAACAAAAATGATTAGGGTTTCCCAGAGGGAATGAACAGGTAATCATCAAATGATCCATTCCGTATCACTCAGGGAATGGCAGACAGAGCCTATGGACACCATCCTTGCACATCCTGACTAATAGCCTTTGGTGGACCTATCCTCCATGAATTCATCTAGTTCTTTTTTGAACCCAGTTATAGTCTTAGCCTTCACAACATCCTCTGGCAAAGAGTTCCCGGGTCGACTGTGCGCTGTGTGAAGAAATACTTCCTTTTGTTTGTTTTAAACTTGCTGCCTATTAATTTCATTTGGTGACCCCTAGTTCTTGTGTTATGAGGAATAAATAGCATTTCCTTATTTACTTTCTCCATGCCAGTCATGATTTTATAGACCTCAATCATATCCCCATTTAGTAGTTTCTTTTCCTAGCTGAAAAGTCCCAGTTTTGTTAATCTCTCCTCCTACGGAAGTTGTTCCACACTGCTAATCATTTTTGTTGCCCTTTTCTGAACCTTTTCCAATTCCAGTATATCTTTTTTGAGATGGGGTGACCTCATCTACACACAGTATTCAAGATGTGGGCATACCATGGATTTATATAGAGGCAATATGATATTTTATGTCGTCTTATCTATCCCTTTCTTAATGATTCTCAACATTTTGTTCGTTTTTTTTGACTGCTGCTGCACGTTGAGTGGATATTTTCAAAGAACTATCCACAATGACTCCAAGATCTCTTTCCTGAGTGGTAATTTAAATCCTATTATTTAATACTTATAGTTGGGATTATAAACTCTCCAGGTAAGGGATATTGTTTGTTTTTACAGCATCTAACACAGTGCAGTCCCTTCTGAGTGGTGCCTCTGGGTATTACTGTTAATAATAAAAATGATGTTGGTGATAATTAATATAAGGTGAACTTTGATATCATGATGCAAGAAGGTAAATTAAGAATCTACTATTTACAGCTTTGGAAAATATGTGGACTTTTTTATTTATTAACACCTAATCATATTTTTGTTAATCTCAGATAGATGCATATTATAAATCAATAGAAATGGTAAAAACGTATCCTGAATGTATGTGTCGTTATTTTTCTTCCAACATGTAAACAACCAAATCGTGGAGTCCAAGTTTTCTTTGACTGCTGAGAAGCCAGGAGAGAATTCATGAAATGACAAGTTATGCTGAACGTGCTCCTTTTAATTTCCCTTATTTCTTCTTAGAATTGAATAGAATACTTTACTTCTGCTTTTAGAGGAAAGATGACTGCTCATCTCAAAGGAGAAAAAACTCAAGTTTTACCTGACTTTCTACATCTGAATGACCTGGCGTGTGAGGCTGTAGGAGGAAAGGTAAATGTATGCAGTTCAAAAGACAAATTGTGCTTTTAGTGCAGATTATACTTGACATTTCTACAGCTATTTTCTGCTGAGGATCTAAAAGTGTTTTGCAGACACCAATGAATTAAGCCTCTGAATATTTCTGTGTGCTAAGTAGTAGTATCTCCTTTTTACAGATGGGAAAACTGAGACACAGAGAAATTAAGGGATTTGCCAAAGGTCACATGGGAAGTCTTTGGCAGAGCCAGGAATGGACCCCACAAGTCTTAATTTGCAGTTTTATAATCGGAACACAAAGTCTTTCCTAGTGTTCAAATTCTGAAGATCTAAGTTAACAAAATTTTGACCTATGTTGGAGCTAGCCAATGAAAGAAGTTAGATATACCCAGTGAGATACATCCACTTTGCAACAGAGAAAATTGTCATCAGTGTTTTTGGGTTTTCTGAGTCACTCATACTGCTTCCTATGTTCCAAAGAAGGGCACGATGGTAGTAATGCTATTGATGATGCATTATGACAAGGCTGTAGAAGGAGACAAAAAAGAAACCCCACATAATTCTCCAGTAGAGTGACAAAAGTGGTAGATAACAATGACCATCTTGCAAGAATGTAATTCCTACAGATGCAAGACAAATAGGTGGCCAATGGTTCTTTTCCTCAACATGCTTGATGTTGTTGGGATTTCAAGTTTCATCATTTAGGTCAGTGACAATCCTGCTTGGCACCACACTTGCCGAAGATAAAGAAGGCACTTGTTCCTTGTCAATCTAGGACAGGGATCAGCAGTGTTTGGCACGCAGCCCACCAGGGTGCTTACCCTGGCGGGCCGGGCCAGTTTGTTTACCTGCTGCGTTCACAGGTTTGGCTGATCGCGGCTCCCACTGGCCGTGGTTCACCATTCCAGGCCAATTGGGGGCTGCAGGAAGCGGTGGCCAGCACATCCCTTGGCCTGCGCTGCTTCCCGCAGCCCCCGTTGGCCTGGAGCGGTGAACCGCGGTCAGTGGGAGCCGCGATCGGCTGAACCTGTGGACATGGTAGGTAAACAAACCAGCCTGGCCTGCCAGGGTGCTTGCCCTAGCGGGCCGCGTGCCAAACGTTGCGTATCTCTGATCTAGGAGAATGACTTGTAGATACACATATAAAGAGAAGAATCCTTCACACACAACATCTTACCATCCCCTGTCAAAGCAGCACTCTCATCCCTCGGCTACCATCAAAAAACAGCCACCACGGGAGCACTTAGAATACTCGGCAGTGGACACTGCTAAATTTGCCCAAGGTCAGCTGACCTAAGAACCACAAGCAATATGGAGAATGTAGTGAATTTGTATGCCCTGATAACTCTATACTGATGCTGATGTGTGAAAATTGCATACAGACTCACATTGAATGAGACTCCAGCTAGTTCTTTCAATTTGATATTTAAATAAAGATTTTTCACCTAAAACATTGAAGAACTGTTCTTAGTTTCTGAATGCATTTGGGGGACAAAAGTCCCCCACAATATAGTTAATGTAACTTTTTTCTCAACACTAGATGAAGGTTAAAGAAAAAGGTGCTCTGCTGTAAAATGAACCATGTCCTTAAGACTGTTCAGTTTAACACATTTATGTACAAAACAGAAATACATATTCACAAATACCGGATTGTATCTCATTGATGGAGGTACCAGTAGTATATTTCCACTAGCAGGGCTTCTTGTCCTGCAGCTAAGGGGAGGTAAGAATCCTCAGTGGAAGGACAGCCTGGTTTGTGATTAAAGAGATGTTTTGTCCACTTGTTTTTTCTGCATCATGTCATATGAATCCTCATAACAATGCTTCTAGTCTGAAGAACCACTCAAGAAGGTGGAGGTTTTCCAGGTATATGGATCATGAGTTATTTACAAAGAAAATGAAACAAACCCTTCCCTATGTCACAGCAGTAGGTAAAAATTTTGTAAATAAAGATGCAGAAAGAAGAGTGAGGCCCTGATCCTTAAGCAAACAATTGAACTCAATGGGGTTCTATGCCATTTCATTGGAGTACAGTATTGGAAAGAGAAATGCATACAAAGATGAAGAAAGAAGAGTAAGGACCTGATCCTCAAACAAAGAATTGAATTCAGTGGGTTTCTATGCAGGTTCATTGGAGTATTGGAAAGAGAAATGAAAGAAATCCTTTTTTTAAAAATATGGTCTTATATGTATATGTCTATAAGCCTTTAGGCAACGTAATATTTTCTTTTTACTGGATAACATTTCACTAGGAAATGAAATAAAATAGTATATATTTATAATAATAATTTTTTTTATTTGTGTAGATTATATTTGCAACGGATGACTTTTTTGCTCCTGCGGAGAATCTCTTAAAGGTATGGTTGGCTGATATTCACCACTTTGGAGGGTTTGCACAGACTGTTAAAGATTTTAGGCTTTAGAGGCAGGGACTGTAATTTACTGTCAGAGACCAGGACATGCCTAGTGGTTAGAGCGGGAGTCAGCTGTCAGACCCTAGGGTTGAGCCAAAGACAGAAGTGAGGAATCATAGGAGAGGGTCAGAGTTGGTTTACTTGGAGTGAGGCAGGGCTAAGAACAAGCAAGTACAGAAACCAGGGGTGAAAGTGGGCCAGTACAGGCCGGTGTGGTGTATCAGTAAGAAGCTCACTGGCCTGTACCCAGCCGATGTTAAAGCACTCCCACATCAGCGCTTTAACATTGCTGCACCCCCCTGTTGGCGGCCCTGCCAGTAGAGACCCTATCGGCAGGGCTGCCAATGGTTGGGGGGGAAGGGGCAACTGCCCTGGTGCCAGCGATTTAAAAGGGCCCGGGGCTCCTGGCTGCCACTGCGGCAGCAGCTGTAGCCCCGGGCCCTTTTAAATTGCAGCTGGAGCCCCGGGCGGCAACGGAGGGTCTGACTGGGGGAGGCTGACCCCCAGCCCCGCCCCTTCTGCCCGAGGCCCTGCCGCTTCTGGAGGCCGAGAGCCGGGCCCCCCTACTGGTAAGAATTTAATATTACTTTCACCCCTAACAGGAGCCAGCACAGCCATGGGCAAGTCCTTTGAGCAGCCAATATCCTGCTGCTGCTATTGGTCTTAAAAGCAGGTCTGCTAATGCCGATAGCCAATTGGGAGGTTTGGCCAATTAGGTGATTCTGCTTCAGCCAACTGTGATTCAGTTGTGGGTTCTCTGTTGCTCACTAAGGAGGTGGAGTTAGCTGGTCCCAGGCTCAGCTGCAAGCAGGGCTGTCTCCTGGGGGTGTGGGGCCCGGGGTGGAAGTGACATCACTTGGAGGGCTGGCCGCGCCAGGAGCAGGTAGGGAAAACTGTGGGGTGGGACGGTGCCTCTACAATCAGCCAGGCATGGCCATGCCCACACTCCACCCCACCCTAGGACCCTGCTTTGGCGGTGCTGCATGACTCCAGAGGGTTGGGGTCACGCCGCCTGTCTTCCCAGGGCTGGGGAGGCTTCAGTGGCACTACCACATGCTCTCTATCCCAGCGCACTCTCCCTTGGGTGGATGGGGCGGGGCTGAGGGTAGCCTCCCCAGCCAGTGGTTCACCTGCCACCCATGCAGTGCCAGCCAATTGCGCCGCCCCACAGGGTCCCCCAAAGCACGGGGCCCAGAGCGGTCGCCTCAATTTGCCGTCCCCTAGGGACGGCTCTGGCTGCAAGCCCTAATTTCTGACATTTATTTTGTTTATACAGTGCCAAGCACAATATTGATGGATCTGAGCTGGCTGGCCTCTAGGCACTGTCACAATATAAATGTTGAATGATAACTGATCTTTGTAATGCATCTCTGCAATTTCATGTATACGTTACTAGGAAACTACTTCCATTGGCTTTACAGGAAAATTACTTACCTTGTAATTCTGCTTCTCCCTTTGCAAGATTCTTGTTCTTGGCTCCCTAGTTGAGACAGGCAGAACTTCCTTAGTTGTCTAAGGGCAGTGGGAGTGGGTAGAAGCACAAGACCTCCTTGGTCCCCATTGTTTTTTATGTGTGGAATGTAACTGTAATACGTAGAACCTTCCAGTCACATCCTAAATTAGCAAGAAGCAAAAGTTCACCAAATAGAATCAAGCCAATCATTGAAAAATTAATGCCTCTGAAATGCAGAACAATACAAACACATAAAGATGTAGGGCTAAACTCCACCAGCTGAAGATGTCTGTGCAGGAAGCAAACCCCATTGTGTGCACTGATTATGCAAAAACATGCTTGCATTATTATGAGAACATAAGAATAGCCAGGCTTCATCAGACCAACAGTCCATATAGCCCAGTATTCTGTCTTCTGACAGTGGCCGGTGCCAGAAGCTTCAGAGGGAAAGAACAGAACAGGGCATTTATTGAGAGATCCATACTCACCTTCTGGCAGTTAGAGATTTAGGGACACTCAGAGCATGAGGTTGCATCCCTGAATATCTTGGCTAATAGCCATTGATGGACCTATCCTCCATGAATGTGTCTAATTCTTTTTTGAACCCCATTATACTTTTGGCCTTTACAATGTCCCCTGGCAATTGTTCCACGAGTAGACTGTGCGTTATGTGAAGTACTTCCCATTGCTACTTCATCTTTTGCATCCAACCCATTGGCTGGTTTCATCCAACTTTTGCCTCTTGTCGTAAACCAGGATTGCTGTCTGGGGCAGTGACTGCCTTTTTACTGTGTGTTTGTACAGTGCCAAGCACAATAGGAGCTAGTGCAATACAAATAAATAATAATAAATAGGTTTCCCATCAAACTTTGAGGGAGGTGGGTGGATGAGTGTGAATCCTAAATGATAAATCTTCTGAGAAGCAGAATTACTAGGTCCAAGATTTTTCTCTAAAGATGCCATCCAGGAGTGTGTGTGTGTGTGTATTTTAACCAGAGCAGGATAAAATGTTAAAAATTTGAAATTTCGTGCAGGAAAGAATTTCCAGAAACATTCAATGTTGGGAGAACTGAAATGGAAGTTTTTGGCTTGCTGGCGGCTTCCCTGGGAGCCTGGGAAAGTAACTAGCCAGGCAGCTGGGCAGCCTGGAGATCAGGCCTGCTGGGGAGTCAGCCAGGTGGGCTGCTGGGTAACTTGGTGGCCAGGGACCTGGCCACCCACCTCCCCAGGTAGCCTATAGTCCACAGAAGCCAGCTAATCAGGGAGATGGCCAGCAGCTCCCCAATTAGCCCTTAGAGCCAGGAAGCTGGCTAGACAGGAAGTGGGCCACCAAGCTTTCCGAGTAGCCCAAAGAGCTGGCTACCAGACCACTCAGCTCCGTTGGTAGTCTGGGAGCTGGAGAGCCTGGAACAGGCTAGCCTAGTGAGCCTGAGGGCCCTTGCTCCTCAACATCTCACTTGGTGGGCTTCTGGAGAGCCTGAGCCCGGAAAGCTGGCTATCCTGGGGAACTGTGCTGTCTGTCTGGCTTCCTTGGCTGTGCGGTGAGCCGGATGCCTGCCAGTTGAGAAGCTGGGCAGCCTAGAGAGCCAGAGGGACCCTAGGCTCTACAATATCCTACCAGGCAACTTGCCAAGCAGTGGTGGGGAGCCCAGGGAGGCAGGCAGTGGGTCGGCATGCTGGCAGGAAACCAGATGCCTGGCTTCCATCAATCATTATGACTGAATGGACACATTCCGCAGGAATACGTCAATTCCACAGAACAGAATTTTCCAAAAGAAAACATCTGACCAGTTTTAGACATGAAAAAGAAGGAATTTTTGCATGTGCATTTTTGTTTTCAGCATAAAAGAAGGGCCAGATGCCTCCCTCTCCTACGGCACCTCAGTCATTACCCCATGTAGTGCACTGCCTCGCCAGTCTGTGTGGTCTCTCAGTCACAAACATACCACACATTTTCACCACATGCATATTTATTCTTTCCTTACAAAGTATCACAGGGTACTGCAAGGATACAGCAAGTAGAAGATTCCACACAGGCTTCACTCCTCAGCCCCAGGCTCACCGGCTGATTGCTATGTTCCTCCCACTAATATTCTCCCAATTACTGAGCCAATTGCCCCATTATCCCAGCAATCGCCACCCACGTGTCAGTGATCCCCAAAGGAAATTGATTAATTGGCTTCAATTAAGCCTGTACTCTTCTCAATGCTGGAGCAACCTCAGTGACCAGGGTGCTACTAATAGAGCCCTGTCAGGTGCCCCAAAACACTATTATAGCCTGTAGGCAACCAGAAACAAAGGATCTGGTTCTGCATTGTCTCTTCCATTATGAAGTCATTTACACTTGTGCAAAGTGACTACAAGGTAGCTGTACAATGAGTCAGTTGGTAATAATGAAGGGTGGTGACCCCTATTACTCCTCTGACATCTTCATTGTGACCAGTGGCTCTTGCTACTTTTGATAAAGGAAACATTTGTAGAGGCTTGATTATGCTTACTAAACTTTTTGATTCTTGATTACTGATTTATTTCAATTGCTGTCTCATTACTACTATAATAATAACTTCTGAAAGGTTCTCAGGTATAATCAGAATTCAGGCATTATAGTACAGTGGAAAATATTTCAGAGAATCAAGTGGGATTTCCCCTCTACCCTTGCCTCAACTACCATTTCCTTTCATCACCTGATAAATACTAGCCCAAACATTTAGGAACATAGGAGCTGAAGAGTGGAAGGGACCTCCTATGTTGCAGAGTCCAGTTTCCTGCTATTTGCTGACAACTCTGCCATATAATCCTGTTCATACACCTTTCAAGCTCCATTTTAAAACTACTTAGGTTAACTAGTTTTCTTTGCACACATTCTTCCTGTGACTACCCCTCTTTTGAGGAAGCAACTTCAAAGTACATTTTAGCTCTGATTGGAATTTATGATGAAATTCAAATATTTCCATTTAAAATACAAAAAAAGTTAGCAAACTGTTCCTACAATCATTACACATGCAAAAATCCCACTGAAATCAGTGGGGTTACTCTGAATTGATACCTGGATATGTAACTGAAAGAATAAAACTGGCACGTGGAAGTCCAGCTCCTCAGCCCGAGTAGATCAGTATAAATCCATTGTTTGATGCATCTGATATTTTTCCAGAGACTAGAATGACATCTATATGCTCCTTTACTAATAAAATCAGTCAAGTGACTTGAACCCTGCATGTTCTGTGCTGGTCAAAATTCAGTGCTCAGTACACTAAGCTTAGTGGCATAGTACTGGTATAAGTGAGGAAAGAATATGGCCTGTTGTTCTTATTTATTTTTTAGAAGAAGAGTCCAGTTCTTAAACCAGATGAATTTACTGATTATGGAAAGTGGATGGATGGATGGGAGACAAGGAGGAAAAGGATTCCAGGTAACACACTTAATATTAATCACTTAGTAAATAGTAACAATAAGGGATTTGAAGAAGAGGTGGGAAGAGGAGATGACATTGACTGACATCATTATGAAGCCTTCCAGTTTTGAGAGTAGTGAGCTTGGGGTTGCTGGGACTGAATGAACCAGAAACTCCAAATGAATCTTTCATAGTGTGAACCACCACATGGACTAAAACTACTGGCTTGGGTTCATCCAATCTATATGAATCCAGACCTTCAATTTTTGCACAGTTCTACTGAATGGCAAGCGTTTAACCAGTAGATAAATTCATGAGTTTAATGCATACTGAAAAAGCTCCAGAAACAGCTTACAAACTTCCTGGGAGTTTGAGTTCTTTTTGTGCGTTAAGTGTACATTCTGTGATGGCTTTTGTTGTCATGACTTGCTCTTTTGTGTTTTGTTTTTATCTGAAGTACAAGTACTGTATATATACTTGTAGTGATTTGGAGAGACTCCTAAACCTGCCATTGCTCACTCCAAAATAGAGATGGACCCAAACCAAAACGCTAGATCCAAATACCCCTAAACTTAGATGTATTCAAAATCTAGACTGAGGTCTTTGTCTGAATTTTTAAAATGTCCTCTATTTGGTGTGAACCAAACTCCCTGGTACAAGCACACTCAAAATTCTGGGTTTCGAAATACAGATCTGAATCCAAATTCTGTCTTCTGAGCTCAGCTTTTCTCCCAAATACATGCATATCACCACATCTTGAGAAAAGGCAACCAGATAGCCAAGTTTGAAATAATTCTTTCTTAAAGAGTTGTCAGCTTATCCTTTGATTTTCTGTCCAAGGCCTTAGGAAACCACGCAGCTTTTTAAAATCCAAACATCTAATGCTCTTCAAAATGCCACTATAACAATCAGCAAGTTGGTACTATTCATGTTTTGTCAAGTATGCTTAGTGTCTTTATGGAGTTCTTCAGGTTTTGATTACATGAAAATTCCTTCAAAACTTAATTGGAATGTGTTGTAGCTTTTGGATTGTTTTACACATAAGCTGATTTTACAAAACCACAGAACTGAACACCTCCAAATTTTGGTCATATGGAGGACTGTATCTGGATTTAAAGTTAACAGCTTGAGCCCTTTTCTTAAACATATTTATAAAGCAGGATTGTACCTTGTCATGGTATAATTCCTCACTCTGAACTTTAGCGTCCAAAAGATGGGGTACCAGCATGAATTCCTCTAAGCTCAATTACCAGCTTAGTACTTGTAGCGCTGCCACCAACCAGGAATTCCAGTGACTGGTACACTCTGTCCCTGCAAAACTTGCCGGCCGGGAACCCAAGCACCAGAGCCTCTGGATCTTAACACACGGAAAGTAAACCCTTTCCCCACCATTGCTCTCCCAGGCTTCCCTCCCTGGGTTACCCTGGAAAGATCACAGTGATTCAAAACTCCTTGAATCAAAAACAGAGAGGAAAATTCACCTTCCCCTCCTTCTCTCTCCCCTCCCAAACTCTCCCTGAGAGAAAGTAATCCTAACACAGAGAGAAAATTAACGTTTCTCCTCCCTTCCAACATTTCCTGGTGGATCCAGACCCAGTCCTCTGGAGTCTCACCAGAATAAAAAAACCAATCGGTTCCCAACAAGAAAAGCTATTAGTTAAAGAGAGAAAAACAGTAAAATTATCTTTGTAAATTTAAGATGGATTAGGTACAGGGTTTTTCAGCTATAGACACTGGGAATACACTCCCAGCTAAGTATACAAGTACAAATTAAAATCCTTCCGCCAAATACAAATTTGAACTCCTTCCAGCCAAATGGACATTTGCAAAATAAGAAAACAAACACAAGCCTAACTCGCCTTATCTACCTAGTACTCAGTATTCTGAACTTATAAGAGCCTGATTGGAGAGATTGGAGAGAAACCTGGTTGCACGTCTAGTCACTCTCAGAACCAGAAGAGAACAACAATTAAAAACTAACAGCAACACAAAACTTCCCTCCCTCAAGATTTGAAAGTATCCTGTCCCCTGATTGGTCCTCTGGTTAGGTGACAGCCAGGCTTACTGAACTTGTTAACCCTTTACAGTCAAAAGAGATATAAAGTACTTCTGTTCTATTAACTCCTACTATCTGTTTATGACATACCTGCTAAATATTGTTGAAGTGAATTGCTGCTTTTATTCCCTGGTGTTATATTAAACTAGCTAGAAAAGCAGTTTGGCCTCTGTCTTTCAGGACATGATTGGTGTATTATCCAGTTGGGAGTACCAGGTATTGTCCATGGATTTGAGGTAAACACATCTTTCTTTGCTGGAAACTGTGCTCCTCGTATATCAATTCAAGCAGCATGTCTGACACAAGGTAACTAATACATTAATTTATATTAGGTCTCCAGATATCTTAGCGGAAGAGCTATTTGTGCCTTACATTGTATTGCTACTATTAGAGCCTTATTATTATGGGATAAAGTTAAGTATAATAAATTGTTTCTTATGGTAGATAAAATAGTTAAATTTCAGGCATTGCAGAGTTAGTGATTGGAGTGATGTAATTCCTGGAAATATCACCTTGGGAAAACAGCACTTCTGGCAGTGCAGTGTCAGAAACACTGGGTGACCAAGGCTGTGAATGATGGGAGAATACAGCTGTTACTTTCATTATTTTAGATCACAAGTTCACATCACTTACCCCACGATGTTGTGTGTGCTTAATAACAAAACACGTTTTAGAGAATAACACATTTTTTAATTCTTAAAGAAAGAAAATCCTCCAAAAAGGGCTAAATCCAGAGTCCAAAAAACCAGCCTGAGTAGTCAGGCTGGATGCCAAGCAGATGTACTATGGGAGAAATCTCACCACTCTTCCCACCCAGCTTTAGATGGCTCAAGAACTATTCCATTAGAATGAATGAAGTGTATCCATGGCTCTGGGTGTGGCCTTTCCACAGTGAATGATGGGAAAAAACATGTAGGAGCAAAATCTTTTAGCATCATTTCTACCCCTTCTTGCCCTGGCTCCGTCTCCTCCTTTCCCTGCCTGGTGCCACACTGGTTGCTCAAGTGGGTCCGTTCTGCGCTGATATTACATATCTCTGCTATGTTCCTCCACTGTCTTCTGTACAGCTCTCCCTTTGTACAGCAGAACTGCAGTGGTTCCACTGCTAGGGATTACTCTGGGGCTCGAGAAGATGAGGTGGGATTTAGCTCAAAGAGAAAAATCTGAGCTATTGTAAAGCAAAAAATTTGAAATAATTAAGCTAAATGACTTATTTTTGTTAGTAGAAATAATATATCAAATACGCTTCCAGCACAATATATTTTTATAGGCATGGTCCACCTAAAATAAGTATTTCTACAAAATGATGAGCTTCTTGTGATGGCATTACTCAGCTGATCAAATAGTGCTTTTACTACTTCTGTCATTCTATATATGTTAGTATAAAAACAAAAATATTTCAGTAGCACTAGTTACTGATTATGCATGTGTTTATATTGCTCCTGCAGTGGATTTACCAGAGTTTTGGCCAAGAGGGGACAGGATAGGAACTGCAGCTTCAGATGAAGAGTTAAAAGCTGTCAAGAAGGTATAGTCTGTTGGAGGCTGGGCGGTTCTTGGGATTCTAATGGGATACAGAAGCTTTTACTTCTAGATCATAGTTGGAATTAGGCATAATTTGATTCAGCGTTAATGTTGAACTCTGATGTCTTTTCAGAGATCTATTATTAGAATGAGTGTTGATCTGAATCCAGATCCTTGTGAGCGGGTGTCCATAATACCAATTGTGCTGATGGCTTTAACCAGCACATTTACTTTGGCACTGTCAGCAAAGAGGGCAACAATTTAGTGAGCATGGAAACTGAATTATCCTTTCACACTTAGAGGGGGCACCTCCAAAACGGTGTTGAGATGTATCTGTAGGAGAGCCTAGAGAAGTTTGCATGCCTGTGCTGTACCTCTGCCTTGAGTATAGGACTTCATTTTTCAGGGCTGGCACCTTTCAAGAGTTCTCAAGTCACTTATTATGTTTTAAAAAAATAAACAGGCCATTACTGTGAAGTATATAATTGACATGACAGTTTAGTTGTCCTGCACAAGTCTTTTCTTCATTTAATTCCACTTTGTTCCAATGAATCTTGCTTACTTGTGGCCTCATGTTGGATGCCTCCATTTTTAGGTGTCAGACTTTAGATCGGGGATTGGCAATCATTGGCATGCGGTCTGTCAGGGAAATCCGCTGGCGGATCGAGATGATTTGTTTACGTGCAGCATCTGCAGGTTTGGCCGATCACAGCTCCCAATGGCTGCGGTTCACCGTTCTAGGCCAATGGGGGCTGAAGAAAGCAGTGGCCAGCATATTCCTTGGCCCACGCTGCTTCCCGCAACCCCCATTGGCCTGGAAGGGCAAACCACAGCCTGTGGGAGCTGCGATTGGCCGAACCTGCTGATGCTGCAGGTAAACAAACCGTCCTGACCTGCCAGTGGATTTCCCTGACGGGCCGCGTGCCAAAGGTTGCCTATCCCTGCTTTAAATACTTTAAACATATTAAGCTGGGTACCCAAATTTAAGGGACTTTTGAAAATGGTCATGTACAGGTCACATAGGAAGTCTGTGGAAGAGCTGGGAATAAAAATTCAATTTCCTGACTCAGAATCACAAGATCATCCATTCTTCCTCTCTTGAATACCATGGGATATTTGCCTGAGTAAGGACTGCAGAATCAGACCTATAAAGTCTGTGTTGCATTGCTCCTGGATTTAAGGTTGTTCTAGGAATATATACTAGAGTTACACTAGTGTAAATCAAAAGTCAGTCCACTGGAACAAGTGGAGTTACTTCAGACCAACACCAAATGTAACTGAGAGCAGAATATGGCTCCTTAACTCTTTATTTCATTTTTGTTTTGTAATGAAAATCTCAGCTTCAACATTATATTAGCATCATATATTTATTTATTTGTAAATAAAACCTTGGGAAAATAGGAAGTACTTCCCTACGCATTTAATCAAAGAAAACCCCACCTTCATCTGAATGGTCAATCCTCAAAAATGGATGGTTTATTTCAAACTTTCTTACATGACTGATGAATTTCTTTGAAAGTTCAACTCAAAGGTAATTATTTTGAAACTGTATAAACACTGGGGCTTAGAATGCAAATACCATCCCAACCCTACCTGTAAAACACAGGTGATTAATAAAGGAATTCTAGCATGTATGGGGTGGAGAAATAAGGGCTCAAATATATTAGAACACATTGGGCTGTATTAAGCATAATTAATAAACATATGGACTAAAGAAGAATATCCGTCACATTGATTCAGACAACTAATTAATCAATATTTGTTATCAGATGAAGTCAGATGAATGGACTCTTCTGGTTCCTATGAAAGAGTTGAAACCAAGATACCTTGATACTAGCCTCAATTATTTTTCTGCCAGTTGTAAGAGGAAGTGGACTCACATAAGGCTCAATATCTATCCAGGTAATTTATTTTTATATATCCAGGTAATACACACATATACAGAGAGAGAGTGAGAGAAAGAGACTCCTGAACTATGGTATTCAAGAGTGGTAGCTGTGTTAGTCTGTTCTGCACGGCTGAGGTTATGGAGCAAATGATGCTGCTTTTCCACAATTTCAGCCCGTGCACATCAGCTGATGCCCTCTACACCAACATTCCACACAAAGATGGACTACAAGCTGTCAGGAACAGTATTCCTGATAATGTCATGGCAACTGGTGGCTGAAATTTGTGACTTTGTCCTCACCCACAACTATTTCACATTTGAGGACAATGTATACCTTCAAGTCAGCGGCACTGCTATGGGTACCTGCATGGCCCCACAGTATGCCAACATTTTTATGGCTGACTTAGAACAATGCTTCCTCAGCTCTCGTCCCCTAACACCCATACTCTAATTGTGCTACACTGATGTGCTTCATCATCTGGACCCATGGAAAAGAAGCCCTTGAGGAATTCCACCATGATTTCAACAATTTCCATCCCACCATCAACCTCAGCCTGGACCAGTCCACGCAAGAGATCCACTTCCTGGACACTACAGTGCTAATAAGTGACGATCACATAAACACCACCCTATACCAGAAACTTACTGACCGTTATACTTACCTACATGCCTCCAGCTTTCATCCAGACCACATCACACGATCCATTATCTACAGCCAAGCTCTGGGATACAACTGCATTTGCTCCAGTCCCCCAGACAGAGACAAACACCTACAAGATCTCTATCAAGCATTCTTAAAACTACAATACCCACCTGCTGAAGAAACAGATTGACAGAGCCAGAAGAATACCCAGAAGTCACTTACTCCAGGACAGGCCCAACAAAGTAAGTAACAGAACGCCACTAACCTTCACCTTCAACCCCCAACTAAAACCTCTGCAGCACCTCATCAAGGGTCTACAACCTATCCTGAAGGACGATCCCTCACTCTCACAGATCTTGGAAGACAGGCCAGTCCTTGCTTACAGGCAGTCCCCCAACCTGAAGCAAATACTCACCAGCAGCCACACAACAAAAACATTAACATAGGAACATATCCTTGTAACAAAACCCATTGCCAACTCTGTCCACATATCTATTCAAGAGACATCATTGTAGGACCTAATCACATCAGCTACACTATCAGGGGCTCATTCACCTGCACATCTACCAATGTGATATAAGCCATCTGGTGCCAGCAATGCCCCTCTGCCGTGTACATTGGCCAAACTGGACAGTCTCTATGCAAAAGAATAAATGGACACAAATCAGATGTCAAGAATTATAATAATCAAAAACCAGTCAGAGAACACTTCAACTTCTCTGGTCACTCAATTACACTAAAAGTTGCAATACTCCAACAAAAAAACTTCAAAAACAGATTCCAAGAGAAACTGCAGAACTAGAATTAATTTGCAAACTGGACACCATTAAATTAGGCTTGAATAAAGACTGGGAGTGGATGAGTCATTGCACAAAGTAAAACTATTTCCCCATGCTAATTTCCCCCTACTATTACTCACACCTTCCTGTCAACTGTTGGAAATGGGCCATCCTGATTATCACTACAGCATTTTTTTTCTCCTGCTGATAATAGCCCACCTTAATTGATTAGTCTCATTATAGCTGGTATGGCAACACCCATTTTTTCATATTCTCTGTGTGTATATATATCTTCCTACTGTATTTGCCACTGCATGCATCTGATGAAGTGGGTTTTAGCCCACGAAAGCTTATGCCCAAATAAATTTGTTAGTCTCTAAGGTGCCACAAATACTCCTCGTTCTTTGTGGTATTTAACAACCTGTTGGCTGGTTCTGTGTCTATCTAATCCCACTTACAGCTGCCATCAGAACAGGAAGAGAGCAACTAGTTTGAAATAAAGTAACTAGCAAAGTGCTGGGTTAGGTATAAGACTTGGTATGATGATTAGATTAGATGACTGCTTTTGGTTGGCTAGTGGGATGATCAAGCAGAAACAAGACACAACAATAGGCAGTAAAGTCTATTAGCACAGCATAATCTTTATAAATACAAAGCAAACAAGTTAACAAAAGCAAAAGGTTTACAAACAAAAAATTTCCCAGCCAGCAGGCTAGCCTAACCTTCAGAGTCTTGGTAGGGAGCCCTGACTTCCCCCAGGTATTGTCCTCTTCTCTTCTTCCCTTCCTTTTTCTCTCCAGCAGCCCTTCCTCTTTCACAAGTGTTCAAAGGGCATCTGGAGTTCGCCCTGGTGCACTGGGGATCAGGAGCGCCGCCAGCTTTTTTGCCACCCTAGGCGGCAGAAGGTCCTGTCCCCGAAATGCTGCCCCCGGCAGAGGTGGCGGAAGGTCCCGCCCCTGAAATGCCACCCCCAACAGAGGCGGCGGAAGATCTGGCCACAGCGGTCACCGCCCCCCAAATGTTAGCTCCCTAGGCAACTGCTGAGTTCGCCTAATGGGTTGCGCCGGCCCTGCTAGGGATTAGATTGTATTCCTGCACCCTGCCACACATGGGGTTCATGATTCTAAGTCAATAGACTTAATTTGCATCTCATTAAGTTCACTTGGTGTTTTGGGTTCAGAACCAGAAAATGTCCTGTGAAATTCAAAGTGAATGCAGCAAAATCTGACTTTCAGAAATCAGCAGAAAAACAAGGAAGCACCCTCAAATGCTGGGCTCCTTGTGCAATGTGTTTTATACTTGAGTCTTTTTTGCTTAAATGTGCTGAAGTTTCTTTATCTTTGGGTCTCTGGATCAGGCAACCCTGTCTCAGACAATTGCTAGATAGTCAATAGTTCCAAAATGAACACATCAGCTAACAGGGAAATAGTGGAAATCTATTTTAGGCCTATAACCCTCTCTCTGACAATTGGATTGCATTTAGTGACCCAAAGGTGATTTTAGTTATGTGAGATAGACTTCAGCCCTTAGGAGGCTAGCCTGTCCTGAGCAGTTTTATACCTTCAGGGCTCTGGCAGTTTTCCAGGGCCAGAGCACTAGACTGTGAAGGAAGGAGGACCTGAGATGGAGGAGGTGCCAGACCAGGGCTCCCAAGCAATGTTAGTCCTGGCTAAAGCTGTTGTTTCTGGTAGGAACAACCAGTTTTCTCCCAGCCTTCTTTTCTTAATTTCCCTGATACTGATCTCACTTACATATTTATGTGTGAAGCATGCACAGGAAGCAGTATGGGGTGAATAGGTGAGAGAAACTGGCTGAGGATGGAGCAGAACAGGGAGACAAAAAAGGTAGCTCTGTACATAAAAGTTGGTGGCAGGGAGCAGAAAGCTCATGCTCAGTCAGAATGGGGCCTTCTTGCAGCAATTATGAGGGACCAGAGGTCAGCCAGAGAAGCCTCTTTGTGTTATGTGCATATCTTGGGATTTCAAAATTTGTGAGTTTAATTCATTTTTTGGTGAGTTCAATTAAAAAAGTATAGACACCACTGCCCGGCAGCAATGCACACCACCATGTAGATCCTGTGGAGATAAACGCAACAAGAAGTACCGTGTCAGAAAGACAGCTTCCTCTCTGGGCCCTGATTGGTCTAGGCACCCTATTTAAGCCCAGGAGAAGTTCCAACAAAGTGGACTCTATTGCCACTGCCAGTGTGGGGCCTGCCTCTCTAGGTCTTGGACTCCTGGTTCCTGACTCTAGCTCTGCATCTGATGCTGTTCCTGGCCTTTGACCATCACTGCTCCGACCATGAAGCATGACTGCCCAATCCCCAGACATGACAGTTGCCTGATTGAAATTTCCTAATGCATTAGTATACATCTGGATAAAGGATGCACTGTATAACAGCAGCTTCTTTTGTAGAAAAATGTTCAATTGTCATTTAAAATAATATTTTGGCTTTTTAACAAATTTCTGAAACTCTCATGAGAAGTAACCTTGGAGCAATCATAGAAATGTAAAGCTGGAAGGAATCGCAGGAGATCACCTAATCCATCCCAAGCACACTGAGACACGACCAAGTATACCTACAATGCACAAATATATCCAGAACTGTGTTGTTATAAAACTTGTTTGATGTTTCTATCAGTTTTGCCCTTTGATTTTTAGCTTGCATTTTATAAACTGCAACTCTACACAATGGTTTAAAGGAATTGCCAATATTCTCAGATTCGACTGCACTGTGGATTATTAGTGCACTGACGTGTTGCACGGATATCCTACTGGTCTTGATGTTTATTAATGACATCATAAACTACAGAACTCCTGTGTGGAAACGTGTTGTGATCAGCTTCCACACTGAAATCCAAGCTCTTTCCTTTCATTCCAAAGTCTGTAGATTAAAAGGAAAGTACATCTTGCATTTGCCATCTGTGCTGTAATCTGCTTCTGAATATGTATAAGCAAGGCCCTCATGGTTCTATTCATTCTTAAAGATAAAATCATTTACTGTAATTTTATTTTTTTGACAGATGGTGGGATTGCACGTTTCAAAGTGTATGGTGTTGTTCAGAAAGACTGGTCAACTTCTGGCCCAAATGACTTGGATGACTTGGTGGCAATGGAGAATGGAGGTATTTGTGTTGGATTTAGCAGCGCTCAATTAGGCCACCCAAGAAATATTCTAGGTAAGTTAAAGGCATTACTATTTCTGGTTTTAAATACTAAAAGTAAACTGTATTCAAGCATAGAATCAATGTTAATCATTCTCCTATGCAGTTTAACAAAAACTCCCTCTTTGGTCACAGTAGTCACAACAACTGGTTTAAAGTAGAATTTACTGAACTATGATTTAGTCCTGTAGTGTTTTCTCAAACAAAACTCACATGAGATGCGGGTCTTGGCCCTACCCACATGGCTATATGAACTTACGAATTCAGTAAATTTGTTTTGTTAACTTAATTTATGATAGACGAGATCTTCCATAGGGGCCAGGATTTCTAATGCCCTCTGTAAGAAAGGATTTCACTTCTAGGCCACTGGCCAATAGTAAATATAAATTGTTACAATTAGATGACTCATTCTGTAGCCAGAGCCCAGATTATCTTCTCCTGTGGCAAAAACTTTGGGAAGACCACAAGGATTTCCTCATGGAGAATCCTCTGTAGCATGTAGACAATACGGTTTTATTTCTTCTACCACAGAAAAGCTGCCCCAAACATGGCAGATATCTTGGAATCTGCAAGATACATCCATATAGAGGTTCTGAACTCCTTGCCATGCTCTTCTCCTATACTCCTCGGCTCCCTGGCAGTGAGACTCCACTGGAGCCATGCTACCAGGGACTTCCTGTTGGCCTCAAGTGGCTCGCAGGGACCCTAGTGTGTTCTGGGAATGGTGGAGGGTGTGTTATGCAAAATAGTGAATAGTCTGAGGTGGTATTAACTCTTTCAAGGAAATTCCACTGGGCTAGGGCAGGGGCTGTAATGTTTCCACCACTGGTCTGCCCCTTCCCAAATTCCATCCTCTCTCTCACATAGACCCCAGATCATGTGGAGAGGAGGTCTGGAAAGTCAAGGAGGGAGAGGAAATGGTGCTTTGGAGGGTCCAGAGCCTTTCTTCCATGTGGAAGAACGGACATCCATGGGTGGAGCACTCCTCTGCATGTGGCTCTTGGGGGATATGATCCGTCCTCTCTCTTGATGCTCTCAGTCTATATCCCTGTGTAGAAATGTTCACATCACAAAACCCACCACCACTGGCAGTCTCAGCAGAAGCAAAGGACTGAACTGAACATAGTAACAATTATTCTGGTCCCCCTAGAAATGGGCTTGCCTTGTTACGGTTGTGGCACACTGGTGGGGCAATGTGATGAAAATAGCATATCCATTGCCTGCAATGTACATGTTCAGTGGATATACAGCAAGCTGACATATCTAGAAACTACAATCTAGCATCTTTCTTGAGCACTGAATTCAGAAGAAATATTGAAAGCAGAGAGAAACCACAGCTGATTTATAGAGAATACCCTCCACTGTGTTACTGTGACAGGGTGCTCTTAGTAGCTATAAACTGAGCCCTTTGGAAGCCAGCACCCTGGTCTCGTAGAACACCCAGAGCACTGGTTGTAGGATTAGTCTACACTAGACACGCTACAGCAGTGTAGTTGCACTGATGCAGCTGTACCACTGTAGCATGTCTGGTGAAGACACTATATGCTGACAGGAGAGAACTCTCCTGTTGGCATAATAAAACCACCTCCATAAAGGGAGTAGCTATGTCAGTGGGAGAAGCTCTCCAACTGACAGAACTGTCCACACTGGTGCTTAGGATGGTGTAGCTTACATGTTATATTCATAGATTCATAGACTCTAGGACTAGAAGGGACCTCGAGAGGTCATCGAGTCCAGTCCTCTGCCTTCATGGCAGGACCAAATACTGTCTAGACCATCCCTGATAGACATTTATCTAACCTACTCTTAAATATCTCCAGAGATGGAGATTCCACAACCTCCCTAGGCAATTTATTCCAGTGTTTAACTACCCTGACAGTTAGGAACTTTTTCCTAATGTCCAACCTAAATCTCCCTTGCTGCAGTTTAAGCCCATTGCTTCTTGTTCTATCATTAGAGGCTAAGGTGAACAAGTTTTCTCCCTCCTCCTGATGACACCCTTTTAGATATCTGAAAACTGCTATCATGTCATGCTATCAATATAACCTGTAGTGTATACAAGCCCTCAGAGTAGGAGAGACTTAGTTTGCGTTTGAAAGGGCAGAAGAGAAACCTGGGGGGCTGATGAGCTAATTAGCTCACCAGCTGTATAGCTCTGAGAAGAAAGGAAGCAGTAAAAAAGGCTGAGCCAGGGAGCAGTGTGGGGGCTGGAGCCAGCTATTGGTGAGGTTGGGAGAGGTTGAGAGCTGGGCTTGGAACTCTGGGGCAGCTTGGGTTGGTGGCTGACTGGCTGACCATAGCTGGAAATACAGACTGAAAGTGAAAGGCTGGAAGTGAAAGGCTGGAAGTTATGTTGGAAAATGAGGGAGAAGAAGTAATGGGTGAGGAATGGCTTCAGATTAGGAAGAAGAAAAAGGAATAGAAGCATTTGTATCCAAAGAACAGGAAGCAGAGAGGGGTGGATATAGTCTTACATGGCTGAGTAGACTATAAAGATGACATATTAAATGAAAATTTCAGCATTTAGGAACTCAAAAAATCTATAGACAACAGTTAAAACAGTCTCAGGTGAAGATAGTATATGTAGTGAAATGCTCAAGCACTTACCAGTAGGAAGGTTAAAAGATTTATTGAAATTATATAATAATATATGAGGAAAAGGAATATTATTGGCAACAAGCAAAACATGGCAAATTATGAACAGTATCTGATGCATATAGACCTATTGCCCTCACATCATGTGCGGGCAAAATTATGGAAAGAATGATAAATTAGACAATAGTAGCATACTTGGGGGAAAAAAAAGAAATTATAAATTGTGTACAAAGTGGTTTCAGGAAAGTAAGATGCACAATTGATAACATTGTAAGATTAGAAACAGAAATACAAAAAAACCATGAGGAATAGAGAGTTTGACAGTTGTCTTTTTGGATATTGAAAAAGCATATGACATGGTATGGAGGGAAGGCGTGCTGTATACACTATCCGCAATTGAAAAAAAAACACAGAATGTTCTGGTGGATAAGTGATTTCTTAAGTGATAGAACCATACAAGTCAGGGTGGAGGGGGCTTTTTTTGAATATTTATAAACTTACTAATAGTATTGCACAGAGGGACATTATCAGCCTAACCCTATGTAATGGTCTGATTAATGATCTCTGGAGAGTATAAAGGCAGGAATAAGTATTACTCTATTTGCTGATGACTGTGCTATATGGGCCAAGCACAGAAGACTTAAGATAGCTGTGGAGACAATGAAAGAGGCGGCTGGGAATGTCAGAATGAGGAGATACTTGGGGATTTAAGTTCAGTTGTTAAAACAAAGGGAATGATCTTCACAAAAAAGGAAGTTTGGGGAGAATGGAACCTATATCTCTAAACGGAAGGAATACAGGTTGTTCAAAATTTTACATTCAGAAGTTATGTTAGATGATAAAAGAACTTGAAAAGGTTATATAGATAATAGGCTGAATCTGCTGGGAACAATTGGGGTTACAGATACGAACACATTGTTATTGCTGTAGAGGACATTAAAAAAACCAGTTCTATATTATGGATGCTAAGCCTTTAATTCAGTTTCTAAATCAGCATACACATACAAGAAGGCTGATGCAAGCCTAAGCTCTGTGACTTGCACGTGGTGCAAGTATTACGACTCCTTTGTGTGCTTCAGGTAGCAACTGTAGAAATGCCTATAAATTTAAGGATTAAATTGTTAGATTTTGCCTTTTGGGCTAAGGTTAATGTAAATAGTGAAGATAAGAATACAAAACAAATATATGAGGATTGTTGAGAATTAAGTAGACAAGAAGTAACTGGGCACCACAAAAACTCCCATATGCTAATAGGGTCATAAGATGGGTAAAAGACTTGGGTGAAAAGGAAGGTCTGGAGAAATTAAAATCTTTAGTCATGGGAAATCGAACTATAGCTGGACAGTTGTCTCTCTCGATGTGGATTTGGAATTATATGAAAAAACCAAGGGAGGAGCAGGACTATTAAATATGATGACTATGACTTATGAGTTTATACATGGCAAATGGCTCACCATTTCTCTGGCCAAATCTCTACCAATGACTCTACAGAAGACTACACAGGTAGAGTGGGAATGGCCTTTTGTATCCCTGAATTTGGAATTCAGAGATCTATGAGTCTATTCAATGTTGTGGTCATTATGATGGCTGAATTGACATGCATACTCAGGGGCAGCTATAGGCATTTTGCCACCCCAAACACAGCAGGCAGGCTGCCTTCGGTGGCTTGCCTGCAGAGGGTCCGCCGAAGCTGCGGGACCAGCGGACCCTCTGCAGGCACGCCTGCGGGAGGTCCCCTGAAGCCGCGGGACCAGCGGACCCTCCACAGGCAAGCTGCCGAAGGCAGCCTGCCTGCCGTCCTCGCGGAGACCGGCAGAGCACCCCCAGTGGCTTGCCGCCCCAAGCATGCGCTTGTCATGCTGATGCCTGTGTCATAAGCAGATAGCTAAGGGTTAATGTTTCTTTCACCTGTAAAGGGTTAACAAAGGGAACCAAACACCTTTTTCTCTGCTAAAAAGCCCCTAGCAGAGAAAAGAAAAATATAATACTCCTACTGGCTTCTGGATTCTTACATCCCACCGCTGCCACCATGTCATAGCTTCCTACTCAGATTTGAACCTTCTAAGCTTAATTACCAGCTTAGATCTGATATCGCTGCCACCAGCCAAGGATTCCAGGGCTTGGCTCCCTTTGGTCTTCCAAAACCTTCTCTGGGGGACCCCAAGACTCAGAAGCCCTGAGTCTTACCATAAAGGGAAATAACCCCCCTCCCCTTGTCTTCTCTTTACTTCCTCTCCAGGCTTCCCCTCCGTGGGTTATCCTGGAAGATTACTGTACTTAAACTCCTTGAATTACAAAACAGAGAGGGCAATTTACCTTCCCCCCTCCTTCTTTTTCCCCTGAGGCTGCACAGATTCACCCTCCGTAAATCTAACACAAGAGAATTTCCCTTCCCTTCGTTCCTTAGCCTACCCAGAGAAAACTCAAACAGGTCTTAAAAAGAAAGCTTTATATTAAAAAGAAAGAAAAACACATTAACATAGTCTCTGTATCAGGTTGACAATACAGGGCCAATTGCTTAAAAGAAAAAATGAATAAACAACCTTATTCAAAAAAGAATACAATTAAACATTCCAGCAACTACACACATGTAAATACAAAAAACATATAAAAACTATATTGTCTTATACCTGTACTTACAACTGAGAAACAGAAGATTAGAAGCTTGAAGATAGAAAGATCCCTCTCATAGCCGAGACGCAGACAAAGGGACACACACCCAAAAATTCCCTCCCTGAGCTTTTAAAAATCTTGTTTTCTGATTGGTCCTCTGGTCAGGTGTTTGGTTCCCTTTGTTAACCCTTTACAGGTGAAAGAAACATTAACCCTTAGCTATCTGTTTATGACAGCCTGGAGCCACCCCTGTGCATACTGTTGGCACAGTGTTAATTGCTTTGCAAACCTGCACAACCATGATGCCAACAGTGGACTTTATTACCCCTCATTGGTATGCAACTGACAGGTAGCTGTCTGGTGTGGCTAGCTTCCACAAGGCAATAGTCACTTGGTTCTGCACTAGTGTGGCTTCTCTGAATTGAGTGTTCTGGTGTGGGAGGTTTGGTGCAAGCTCATTACACATCTCCATGAAGGTCTGTTTCATAATTTAGAAGTTCTGAAGCCACTGCTGGTTATCCCAGGTTTCCAAAATGATGTGATCACACTACACCATATGGTTCTCCTGCACCAGAAGCGATGATCCAACCATGGCAATAGCAGCATTCACCATATCTGTTCCATGGAACACAAGTGGATTCACCTGGATAAGGGATGTATGCCCAGCTATGACTGTTGTTCTATCCTATCTGACTCTTTATCAGATATAATGGTGGTTAGAAGGGGAGCCACATAAAACAGGGATGACTAAATCAAAGGTAGTACAAATGGGTATACACATTGTAACAGTGTGGATTCCGGTGCATGTTGGGATACTGGGCAATGAAATGGCAGAAAAAGCAGTGAAAATGCCTTAAAATTAGGAGGTTGATATACAGATCTCTTTGAGTAAACAGGACATCAGAATTTTGGTTAAGAGAGAACTTAAGAAGCAATGGCAAGAACTATGGGCCAAAGAGAAAAAAGAAGAAGGTTCTATGAAATATGTCCTAAACTTGAGGATAGTAGTATACTTAATAACTATGACAGAAGAAATGAATTAACTATATTTAGTGTGCTAACAGGTTGCTGTGACCTGAATGGTAACTTATATTTGCTAAACAAGCATGAAGATGGGTTGTGTGATGCATGCAAAGTCCAAGAAAGAGTTGAGCATCTGCTGTGGCAATGCAAGGACAATTTCATAGAGAAAAAGTTAGTCATAAAGTATCTAAGATGCCTTGGGACGAAAGAAGATAGTCCAAAAGGACTGGTGAGAGTACTGGGAAAGTGGGGTAACATTAAAAAAGCGTCACTTTGCTTTCTTAAGGATACAGGACACTGATGTTTTTTGCTTATGTGAAAACTGAGGTAGGTGACACTCGTAGTCTCACATGCTGAGTCTGCTGCACCATAAAACGACAGGAAAAGAAAGGAGAGGGGCTACACATGACTGCTGCTATGTTGTGATGTACTTGGACTATAAACATCAATAAAGACACTTGGTGGAGATACCCTGCTGGACTGTATGTGCTGCTTAATTCACAAAAAGGACTTACCAGCCAGGGTTTCCAGGAGCTGAAGGGGGAGCCTGTTCACAGTTACATATTTTTGTAGGGCTAGGAAGAGCAACATCTATGGAAGATGGTTGGGAAACAGCAAGAAGACCGGACAGGCCACCAGTTTTAAAAGTAAGGAATAAATGAGTTACAGTTCTGATTTTAGATCTGCTTACAATTCTTTTTTCCCCCAAGAGGTGTGTATATATGTTTGTGTGTGTGTTAGAGAAACTTGAGAAGATTTAAAGGAAAACTTAAAATAATGTTTTCTTAGAGGTGTCTTGTGTTCCCAGGAGGTAGCAGAAACTCATATTGTAGGCATTGCAATATATTCTCTAGGTCTAGTTCAAAGCTATTAGGCCCTATATAGTCTCTTTTTCTCACCATCTCTGTCTGGATTCTTAACCTCTCTTGATAATGAAATGAACTATACTAATGTGAGAGATGATTATTACTACAGCTCTATCATCTTTGGGAATCAGGTTCTTAAGAGAGACAAATGGATAAAATAATAAAGTCAAAGGATGTAATACTTATTGAGAAATGTGCAAGCTGCTTTAAAGGGAGCAAATTATTAATGGCCTAATCCTGCATCCATTGCAGTCAATAAGAGTTTTGCCACTGATGTCAAAGGGGGCCCTAAATAATGGAAAATAGGTTTAATGCTTATCGTAAGAATTGCATATGATGTGATATGTGGAATGATTGGAATGCTGGCACCTGCAACTGGAAAGGAATCACTTTGTTTACTCCTTTAGTTCACTTTTCTTTATTGGAACTTCAAAATTAGGATGATTTTGGCTTTCAGCCTCTAAAAATGGGATTTCTTCTTAAAGAAGAAAGCTACATAACAGCTATCCATAACAAAACATACCGAATCTCTTGTGAATTCTCTTTAAATGCATTATATTTGTATTGTCCTGCAGATTCCATATCTTACTCAGTCCTATTAATAGAGCTCTAACCTATTCCGTGAAGGTAGCTTTACCGGAGTAATGTAGTTCTTTGTGGAAAAAATTCTCATTATCAGAAGGGAGGTTGGGGATCCGGTGTTTAATCAGATTCATTCAATAGTTTGAAAGTAAAATGTACTCTTAAGAAACCAAGTTCAGCTAGTAAATGCAAAAATGTACCATGCGTTGCCTTTACCTTTTTGATTTGTGTGATTCACCGAACCATATAAAAGGTTTTTCCCTCTTATTTTCAGCCTGATGAGAAAGGTATCCTCCTCATGCCAGGGAGTGAATGGGCAGTTTTCCGGCTGGCACATCCTTGTCTAATAACTCACATTGAAATAGACACTAATCACTTTAAAGGTAAAACAAATGCTTCTTGTCTGTGCCCTGTATTTTATTGATCATACCAAAAATATATGTTGTACCATAGATATATTGTGCAGGACCACTGGGAAAGGTGGAATTAAACGGTTTCAGCAGTTGATGATCAGCTAAGCTTAGGGGCATCTAGGGTGTATCTCCCTTCTGCTGGGCATATCAGCACCAGGACTGCCCTAAGTCAGGGGAGGATTCCTCGATGCTGGGGGAATCTTTGAGGGCAGTCACTGGGTGAAATCCTGGCTCCATTGAAGTCCGTGGGAATTTTGTCATTAAAATCCTGATTCCATTAAAGTCACCCAATCGAACGGATCGGAGAATCTGAGCACTCTATATCAATTGTTACAAAGAGTCGAACTATATTCCTTCAAGCAGTAGGTTTCAAGTATTTGTAGAAAAAAGGATTTTATAGAACAAATATTGTATGATGAATGTGGAATTTATGGAATAACTTATGTGGATGTTTTCCATTATTGGTCATAGTGATAGAGGCGGGTGCATAATTCACTAATATTCATGAATAAATACAAGCTTTGTGATTTTTTTATATTAAAATATTTGTAAATAGCTTTTTAATTATTTGTCCAGCTCTACTTATTTTTTCTAGCCATCATTGCAGTACAAATGTAAAGAATCAAACCTGTGTTTTGTGAAATTCATTACTCTGTGTTTCAGCTCTGAAAGCCTAAATTTAGTTTATGAAATAAATTTATCTTAAGAAAATTATAATGCGACAAAAATATACAAAAGCATGTTACTGTTTGCCATCAGGTAACTTTCCAGATACTTGCAAACTCGAGGCCTGTGTTTTGAACACAGAAGAAGAAAAAGATTGTATAACACAGAAATGGAACCTTAATCCAAAATGGAACTCTTTGCTTTCTGTTACAAAGGTAAGGCTTTTATTTCTAAATTATATGAGCACTATGGACTGTTAGCCTATAGCCTATTGGCTGCGTTGAAATAATGCTTAAAAAAAAAGCGTTTTGTAGGTTTTTATATGAGTAGATCAATTTCCAAACACTACAAGGACAAAACTACACAGTATAGTAAGCAAAAGTGGACACGCATCTTGTTTTCATGATCTTTTTCTTTTTGTTTTCTTGGGGGACGGAGAAGCATTATACAGTATATCAGATGATAAGGAGATTATTTTGGATTCTTGAATTTTATAGCTTCTTCTCTGTGTACCTGAATTTCATCTATTTTATCTGTAGCTAAAGTTTTAGTGGACATATGGACCCTTCTGTTTATATGTAACAGCTATTCTGTTAAAAGGCAGTATTTAAGTATGCCAGTTTTTACCTTACATTTTTGTTTTAGCTTAAGCCTAACAAGAGGCATTTCTTTGATGGTACTGCCCTACAAATGCAGGATGTAATCACTCATGTGAGACTTGTTATTGTTCCCGATGGAGGTGTAAGTAGGATGCGTCTCTGGGGTTTCCCACGGACTCTGCTTTATACAAGTAAATGAAGAGGATTTTCTGAAAAAGGCTTTAAGGGTTATAGAATGGATGTTCACTTTTCCCCGTTATAGAAGCTTGAATATATTCATTGAATGGTACACATGCATTAAACTAAGCATGACTTTTTCCCAGCAATAATTCAGACATAACAATTCTGTATGTATTATGGCTGTACAATAATACAATGACTTCTCTACTCCTAGGAAAATAATGAATGTAATATATTTTTGCTGAAATGTATTTTTTGGGGAAAATCAATCAATGATAACACAGTGCATTCCTGGGTGATCATAGCTCATCTTTGTGAAGATCAAAATTGAAGGCCTAATTATTTTAACCACTATGTAAATCCACTAATTATCCTAAAATGCACTACCTGCAGCGTCTTACTGGTGAAAAGAAATAGCATTTTAAAATAAAAATAAATCAGAGACAGGCTTTGCTTTATTGTTATGTCTGTCTTAATTATAAGGCAGTCAAAAAGCTCTACTTATGTTCTAGTGCTTTCACTCATGTCCCATATATAGGCATTTCATAATTATTCATTATATAAATTATGTATTCATAAGCATCTCTACCGCCTATCCTTCTGATAGTACAAAGTGCTCTCTTGGATTATTTTGCCAAGATTCCAAACCCTAAGAAGAAAGACAGGTTGAGTCTCCTTGTCAGCCTCAAGTTTGTGTGTGTGTCAATATATTGGTGGAATTTGGAAACATATATTTCTTTATGAAAACACATAGAATGATTTAAACCCTTCTTTTCCTTGCACTTTTTTGCTGTAACCTAACACCCAAATATTGTCTGTTTCTCTACCAGCCTAGGCTAAGATTTTGAAAAGGGAGTGCTTAAGGTTATGTTGCTAAATCTATATTTAGCGATCCAAATCAGTGACCTGATTTTCAAAAATGCTGAGCATCCTGGGGTTCTCTTTGATGTCAGTGGGAGCTATTGGGTGCTCAGCACTTAAAAAAATCAGGTCACTGAATTAAGTGCCTAAATATGGCTTCAGAAGCATAGCTCTAAGCACCCAGTTTTGAAAATTGTGACCCTGGGCCTAGATTATACTGAATGAGGCAACATTTCTTTTGGAGAGAAAAAAGTGCTCAGCATGGGGCTGATTCCACATGGCACAGGGAGGTTTTTTGTGTGATGGCACATGATCATGATATACTGTGGATAGGAAAAGGTGGTCCCAAGTACTGCTTTGCTTTCCTTACTCTGGGCACACACCTGCCTTGTTCCGTATGCACCTCTCATTTGCACCATGGCTTCTGGGTGGAAGTGCTGTGATGATGATGGAGAATAGTTGGGGCCATGGGCAGGCATCCTTATGGGGGGTGTGTGTGTGTGTGTGCGCGCGCGGGGGGGGGGGGGGGGGGGGTGTTTCTAAATTTTTGTACTCAAGCTTATACTGTAGTAATTAAAATGCCGAAGGATATATATGAAGGCAGATATGGCAAACAATTTTCTGGAATTTTGCATAATAATTGAATGTAAAATAGCATTGTCTGTAACAATTATGGAGGCACTGGCAGTGATTCTATAGTTAAAGCTGAATTGTCCATGGAAGGGGGACTATTTTTTCTTTATAGGTAAGTGGTCTTTCACTGTGAAATTTGATATAATGTATATTTTATATAGGGTCAAAACTGGGTATTACAGAATTGTATCTGACTTTACTTGTTTAGTGCACTGTATTTGGGAGCATTCAAAATATGTTGTGGCATAACATATACTGTTTGCAATCTATGCTTTTGATTTACATCTAATTAATATTTCTGACATAATTAGTATTATGTTATTTATCACTCTTATGAAGTATCAGAGAAAAATGCTTAATTTGTAATACTACAATTTATCCAAGATATTTATTATCCCCATCTTTAATGTGTTTCTCCTCATAACACTCGGCTCTGTAGGGAAATGCAATTATCCCCATTTTGCAGATGGAGAATGGAGACGCAGAGAGATTAAGTACCTTGCTAAATGTCACACAAGAAACCTATTGCCAAACAGGGGATTGAACCCACAAGTGCCAGGCCAGCACCCTCCCCACTGGACCATCCTTCCTGTCACAAGTCATCTAATATGTGTAATGTCTTGTTCTAAGGATGGAACTTTTCTCCATTTTGTTTCTTAACCCTTATAGCTTACTTTGTATTCTATCCTTTAGTTTGCATAATAATTTGTAGCCATGGTGTATGGTGCTATAATAAAGAAATTCCCATTTTCTATTGTTTGCTTTCATGGGAGGCAAGTTTTAGAAATTTTGGTAGTGCCCAGAACCCGCCCCCCCAACTCCGCTCCCTCAAACTCTGCCTCCATCTGCCTAAGGCTCTGGGCGGGGTTTCGGGGGGAGGTCTGGGGTGCAGGTCCTGGGCTGGGCATTAGGGTGCAGGAGGGGTGCAGGCTTTGGGAAGGAGTTTGGGTGCTGGGTGCAGGCTCTCGGCTGGGGCACGGGATGGGTGTGCAGGAGGGGGTGAGGGCTGCAGGCTTTGGGATGGAGTTTGGGTGCAGGCTCTGGGCTGGTGTTGGGGGTGTAGGAAGGGGTGAGGGATGCAGGCTCTGGGAAGGAGTTTGGGTGCTGGGTGCAGGCTCTTGGACTGGGGCAGGGGGTAGGTGTGCAGGAGGGGGTGAGGGTGCAGGCTTTGGGACAGAGTTTGGGTGCAGGCTCGGCTGGGGGTGGGGGTGTAGGAAGGGGGAGATGGTGCACGCTGGGGGCAGAGGATCAGGCTGCAGGAGAATGAGGGTTGGAGCTGAGGATGAGGGGTTTAGGGGGATGAGGGCTCTGGCTGGGGAAGAGGATCAGGGTGCAGGGGGATGAGGGCTCTGGCTGGGGAAGAGGATCAGGGTGCAGGGGGATGAGGCCTCTGGCTGGGAATGAGGGGTTTGGGGCATTGGAGAGGCTCAGGGCTAGGGCGGAAGAGCAGGATAAGGGCAGCCTGTCTTGCCATTAGCGGATGGCAGGTGCTAGGACCCTGGGGCAGCAGACAGCAGTTCTGCTGGAAGCTGTTCTCTGACAGGGACATGGCGGAGACGGGATGCAGGGGGGAGGGGTGGAAGGCGGAGGCTGGGGCCCGATCCAGGCAGGGCCGGGGTTGCTGGAGCAGGGCACCCGGCCCTGAATATTGCTGGAGCCCGGGCACCACGAGCCCATATAACTCGCCGCCTATGTCTGCTTTATCATGTTGTGGCTTTCCACCTATCTACCCAGTCCCTCACAGACTTTTAAGGCCAGAAGGGACCATCATGATCACCTAGTGTGACCTCCTGCACATTGCAGGCCACAGAACCTCATGCACCCACTCCTGTAATGACTCATAACCTCTGGCTGAGTTACTGAAGTCCTCAAATCATGATTTAGAGACTTCAAGTTACAAAGAATTCACCATGTATACTAGTTTAAATCTGCAAGTGATGCCTGCCACATGCAATCCCCCCACTTGGGTCTCTGCCAATCTGACCAGCGGAAAAATTCCTTCCTGACCCCAAATATGGCGATGGGTTAGACCCCTGAGACTTTAGGCAAGACCGAGCAGCCTGACATCCAGAAAATAATTCTCTGTAGTAACTCAGAGCCCTCCCCATCTAGTTCCTATCACCAGCCTTTGGAGATATTTGCTGCTAGCTGTCACAGATCAGTTACATGCCATTGTCGGCAGTCTCATCATACCATCCCCTCCATAAACGTATTCAGCTCCGTCTTGAAGTCAGTCAGCTTTTTGGCCCCTCTGCGCCCTTTCTTCAGTTATTGTGAGATTGAATCCTTTTTGTTGTCATATTGTTTTCTATATAGCAGCATGACATACAGGTTACCAGTTCTAGCTTTTGTTTTAGTAGACCACATCTGAGCATCCTTTTCTGTGCTATTAGAAACTGAGCACTGCCCTTTTTTAACAGAAGGTGAGGAATGGGTTAAAAGAACTCAGATAACCAAAACAAGCAATCTCATAGGGTAAGAAAACTGAGCTGTGCAGGAAATGAGAAGTAAAATCATGCATATTTTGGCTAGGTATTAATCTCATTTGGAAGGAGAGACTCACTAATATTCAATAAATTTTGAAGCAGTTTTTAAAATCTGCCCCATAATTGAGATTTTTTTCAATACATTTCAAATTTCTGCCTACAAATATTCTAAAATTTCCCTCATCCACAGTGTCATAGCATGAGAATTTCCCACCAGTAAATCCCACACAAGAGAAGCACGACAAAATCCTCAATGAGCCTCAAAATAATTCTAAAACTGGTACCAAATAACCACAAACGGAAATGATGTATTTAAAGAAGTAGCTGTCAAGCTTTTGCACTTGGAGAACCACAGAAGTGATTACATTATTTTTTTAAAATTGCCTCCCCCTCCCCCCTGGGATAGCTGCCAAAATGTTGTCAAGGCTCCAATGCCACCATTTTCCAATGTGGAACCAATGGCATTAAAATGGATCTTCAACCAGTTTTCTCTTTAACGAGACTGGGGTGTTTTCTTTGACGAAAATTCTGCCAGTTTGCTTGTTGCCAAAGGGAGCTCTCCGGGCTTTTGGAAGGGCTAGAAAGCAGTGGCAGGAGCAACGACAGTCCTGAATTTAAGAAGGCATGATGGGAGAATAGTAAGTATCAGGAAGGGAAGGAAGAGAGTTTGAGGAAATTTTGTGCTTGGGAGAAAGGAGGAGAGACTGAGGGGATTTCTGCAAAGGGGGTGAAATGATTGGAGGAGGAAGGAAGGGGATCAGATGGGGGTGGGAGAAGGGGGTGGAGTGAT